>NC_084611.1:91397356-91427356 GCF_033978795.1 Nerophis ophidion
CCGGTTTCCATATGCGTTGGGAAATTGTAAATATAAACATAATACAATGATTTGCAAATCCTTTTCAAGCCATATTCAGTTGAATATGCTACAAAGACAACATATTTGATGTTCAAACTCATAAACTTTATCTTTTTTTTGCAAATAATAATTAACTTAGAATTTCATGGCTGCAACACGTGCCAAAGTAGTTGGGAAAGGGCATGTTCACCACTGTGTTACATCACCTTTTCTTTTAACAACACTCAATAAACGTTTGGGAACTGAGGAAACTAATTGTTGAAGCTTTGAAAGTGGAATTCTTTCCCATTCTTGTTTTATGTAGAGCTTCAGTCCTTCAACAGTCCGGGGTCTCCGCTGTCCTATTTTACGCTTCATAATGCGCCACACATTTGCCATGGGAGACAGGTCTAGACTGCGGGCGGGCCAGGAAAGTACCCACACTATTTTTTTATGAAGCCACGCTGTTGTAACACGTGCTGAATGTGGCTTGGCATTGTCTGGCTGAAATAAGCAGGGGCGTCCATGAAAAAGACGGCGCTTAGATGGCAGCATATGTTGTTCCAAAAGCTGTGTGTACCTTTCAGCATTAATGGTGCCTTCACAGATGTGTAAGTTACCCATGCCTTGGGCACTAATGCACCCCCATACCATCACACATGCTGGCTTTTACACTTTGCGTCAAACAGTCTGGATGGTTCGCTTCCCCTTTGATCGGGATGACACTGTCGAATATTTTCAAAAACAATTTGAAATGTGGACTCGTCAGACCACAGAACACTTTTCCACTCTGCATCAGTCCATCTTAGATGATCTCGGGCCCAGAGAAGCCGACGTCTTTTCTGGATGTTGTTGATAAATGGCTTTCGCTTTGCATAGTAGAGCTTTAACTTGCACTTACAGATGTAGCGACCAACTGTATTTAGTGACAGTGGATTTCTGAAGTGTTCCTGAGCCCATGTGGTGATATCCTTTCGAGATTGATGTCGGTTTTTGATACAGTGCCATCTGAAGGATGGAAGGTCACAGTCATTCAATGTTGGTTTCCAGCCATGTCGCTTACGGGGAGTGATTTCTCCAGATTCTCTGAACCTTTTGATGATATTATGGAGCGTAGATGTTGAAATCCCTAAATTTCTTGCAATGTCACTTTGAGAAAGGTTGTTCTTAAACTGTTGGACTATTTGCTCACGCAGTTGTGGACAAAGGGGTGTACCTCGCCCCATCCTTTCTTGTGAAAGACTGAGCATTTTTCTGGGAAGCTGTTTTTATAGCCAATCATGGCACCCACCTGTTCCCAATTAGCCTGCACACCTGTGGGATGTTCCACATAAGTGTTTGATGAGCATTCCTCAACTTTATCAGTATTTATCGCCACCTTTCCCCAACTTCTTTGTCACGTGTTGCTGGCATCAAATTCTAAAGTTAATGATTATTTGCACACAAAAAAAATGTTTATGAGTTTGAACATCAAATATGTTGTCTTTGTAGCATATTCAACTGAATATGGCTTGAAAAGGATTTACATCTAACACAATTTCCCAACTCATATGGAAACGGGGTTTGTATATGTATGTATTTATATATGTATGTATATATATATATATATGTATGTATGTATGTATGTATATATGTGTATATATGTATATATGTATGTATGTATATATGTATGTATATATGTATGTATGTATATATGTATGTATATATGTATGTATATGTATGTATGTATATATATATATGTATGTATGTATATATGTATATATATATGTATATATGTATATATGTATGTATGTATATATATATGTATATATGTATGTATTGAAGAGTGAAGTCCTATTTGCTGTCCTGAGTGAGTTTGTCCTTGGTTGCAGTTGAGGAACTCTCAGTCCTACTGCACCGACATGGAGTGTCCAGCAGACAGTACGTATGACTCCCTGCTCTTTTCTCCCCGTTTGGCGGACGAGCGGCAACATTTGTGTGCGCAGTGCCCGGACCCAGCATGGAGGGTCTGCTGGAGGGCGGGGGCGACCTGACCCTGCCCATGATGCTGATAGGCTGGCTGGTGCTGGCCGTCGTCCTCTTCCTGCTGCGCCCCTCCACCCTCAGAGGATCCTCCTCCGCCGCCAAGCCCGACCCCGCCCACAGTGTGAGTTCCTGCGCCCGCTCTCGCCCCGACACCTCCGCCCCCTTGACGCCCGTTTGTGTTGCAGAGCGATGAGCGGGAGCCGCCAGCGCCCCCTGTGGACTAGTCAGGGCCGGGTGGATCCTTCATCTCCGTCTTCTTTTCCAAACTTCTGCAGGATTTTCTTCATTAAATCCCAATTGATGCTTCCAGTTGTTTGGGTTAGTCCGTCAAAAATAAATGTTCCTGTGTGAAAGGAGACACACGTGCTCTACTACAAACCCTGTTTCCATATGAGTTGGGAAATTGTGTTAGATGTAAATATAAACAGAATACAATGATTTGCAAATCCTTTTCAAGCCATATTCAGTTGAATATGCTACAAAGACAACATATTTGATGTTCAAACTGATCAACATTTTTTTTTTGCTGCAAATAATCATTAACTATAGAATTTGATGCCGGCAACACGTGACAAAGAAGTTGGGAAAGGTGGCAATAAATACTGATAAAAGTTAAAGAATGCTCATCAAACACTTATTTAAATGATAAATGGGTCCCACCTCCAAAGACATGCACCTGGGGATAGGCCCCTCCCACTTCCAAAGACATGCACCTGGGGATAGGCCCCTCCCACCTCCAAAGACATGCACCTGGGGATAGGCCCCTCCCACTTCCAAAGACATGCACCTGGGGATAGGCCCCTCCCACCTCCAAAGACATGCACCTGGGGATAGGCCCCTCCCACCTCCAAAGACATGCACCTGGGGATAGGCCCCTCCCACCTCAAAGACATGCACCTGGGGATAGGCCCCTCCCACCTCCAAAGACATGCACCTGGGGATAGGCCCCTCCCACCTCCAAAGACATGCACCTGGGGATAGGCCCCTCCCACCTCCAAAGACATGCACCTGGGGATAGGCCCCTCCCACTTCCAAAGACATGCACCTGGGGATAGGCCCCTCCCACCTCCAAAGACATGCACCTGGGGATAGGCCCCTCCCACCTCCAAAGACATGCACCTGGGGATAGGCCCCTCCCACCTCAAAGACATGCACCTGGGGATAGGCCCCTCCCACCTCCAAAGACATGCACCTGGGGATAGGCCCCTCCCACTTCCAAAGACATGCACCTGGGGATAGGCCTCTCCCACCTCCAAAGACATGCACCTGGGGATAGGCCCCTCCCACTTCCAAAGACATGCACCTGGGGATAGGCCCCTCCCACTTCCAAAGACATGCACCTGGGGATAGGCCTCTCCCACCTCCAAAGACATGCACCTGGGGATAGGCCCCTCCCACTTCCAAAGACATGCACCTGGGGATAGGCCCCTCCCACCTCCAAAGACATGCACCTGGGGATAGGTTGATTGGCAACACTAAAATGGTCCCTAGTGTGTGAATGTGAGTGTGAATGTTGTCTATCTGTGTTGGCCCTGCGATGAGGTGGCGACTTGTCCAGGGTGTACGCCGCCTTCCGCCCGATTGTAGCTGAGATAGGCGCCAGCGCCCTCCGCGACCCCAAAAAGGAATAAGCGGCATAGCTCGGTTGGTAGAGTGGCCGTGTCAGCAACGTGAGGGTTGCAGGTTCGATTCCCGCTTGTGCCATACTAGTCACTGCCGTTGTGTCCTTGGGCAAGACACTTTACCCACCTGCTCCCAGTGCCACCCACACTGGTTTAAATGTAACTTAGATATTGGGTGTCACTATGTAAAGTGCTTTGAGTCACTAGAGAAAAGCGCTATATAAACATAATTCAATTTAAAAAAAAAACGGATGGGTTTTACTTGTATAGCGCTTTTCTACCTTCAAGTTACTCAAAGCGCTTTGACACTACTTCCACATTCACACACACATTCACACACTGATGGAGGGAGCTGCCATGCAAGGCGCTAACCACCATCCATCAGGAGCAAGGGTGAAGTGTCTTGCTCAGGACACAACGGACGTGACGAGGTTGGTACTAGGTGGGGATTGAACCAGGGACCCTCGGGTTGCGCACGGCCGCGCTACCACTGTGCCACGTCGTCCCCACATTTGGAACATCCTACAGGTGTGCAGGCTAATTGGGAACAGGTGGGTGCCATGATTGGGTATAAAAGCAGCTTCCATTAAATGCGAAGTGAATTATATTTATATAGCGCTTTTCTCTAGTGACTCAAAGCGCTTTACATAGTGAAACCCAATATCTAAGTTACATTTAAAGCAGTGTGGGTGGCACCGGGAGCAGGTGGGTAAAGTGTCTTGCCCAAGGACACAACGGCAGTGACTAGGATGGCGGAAGCGGGAATCGAACCTGCAACCCCCAAGTTGCTGGCACGGCCACTCTACCAACCGAGCTATACCACACCCGTTTGACAAATAATTCACTAACAAGGACGGGGTGAGGGTCACCACTTTGTAAGCAAATTGTCAAGCAGTTTTAGAAAAACATTTCTCAACGAACTATTGCAAGGAATTTAAGAATTTTACCATCAACGGCCTGTAAAATCATCAAAAAGTTTAGAGAATCTGGGGAAACCACTCCACGTAAGCGATGATATTACGGACTTTTGTTCCCTCAGGCGGTACTGCATCAAAAACTGACATCAGTGTGTAAAGGATATCACCACATGGGCTCAGGAACACTTCATAAAACCACTGTCAGTAACTACAGTTGCTCGCTACATCTGTAAGTACAAGTTAAAACTCTACTATGCTAAGCCAAACCCATTTATCAACAACACCCAGAAATGCCGCCGGCTTGGCTGGGCCCAAGCTCACCTAAGATGGACTGATGCAAAGTGGAAAAGTGTTCTGTGGTTTGACAAGTCCACATTTCAAATTATATTTGGAAATAGAGGACATGGTGTCCTCCAGAACAAAAAGGAAAATAACCATTCAGATTGATATAGGCGCAAAGTGTAAAAGCCAGCATGTGTGATGGTATGGGGGTGCATTAGTGCCCAAGGCATGGGTAACTTACACATCTGTGAAGGCACCATTAATGCTGAAAGGTACATACAGGATTTGGAACAACATATGTTGTCATCCAAGCAACGTTATCATGGACGCCCCTGCTTATTTCAGCCAGACAAGAGTTACAACAGCGTTGTTTCTTCAAATAGGAGTGTGGGTACTTTCCTGGCCCGCCTGCAGTCCAGACGTGTCTCCCATGGAAAATGTGTGAAGCGTAAAATAGGACAGCGGAGACCCCGGACTGTTGAAGGACTGAAGCTCTACATAAAACAAGAATGGGAAAGAATTCCACTTTCAAAGCTTCAACAAATAGTTTCCTCAGTTCCCAAACGTTTATTGAGTGTTGTTAAAAGAAAAGGTGATGTAACACAGTGGTGAACATGCCCTTTCCCAACTACTTTGGCACGTGTTGCAGCCATGAAATTCTAAGTTAATTATTTGCGAAAAAAAAATGTTTGAGTTTGAACATCAAATATCTTGTCTTTGTAGCATATTCAACTGAATATGGGTTGAAAAGGATTTGCAAATCATTGTATTCTGTTTATATTTACATCTAACACAATTTCCCAACTCATGGAAACAGGGTTGGTATATATATCCATGCATCCATTTTCTACTGCTTGTCCCTATCTCAGCTGCATTCGGGCAGAAGGCGGAGTTCACCCTTGGACAAGTCGCCACCTCAATGGCGACTTTTTCAAATGTTATAATCAGATCGTAAAATTCCCATCTAGTATAGCGAAAATATGGTCGGATTACAAGAATATTTTAATAAATTTATGAAGAAGAAGACATGATGAACCTTTTTGAGCAACCGCCACACATTTATGCTACATTATTTCAATCATTCGTAAGAAGCAGTGCCAGCTAGGGGTGCAACGGTACGTGTATTTGTATTGAACCGTTTCGGTACGGGGTTTTCGGTTCTGTTCGGAGGTGTACCGAACGAGTACACATGCTAGCAGCGACCGGGCTAGGACAACATGTAAAAGCCAGAGCTGGAAGACCCTCCTGCCTCGTTCAGATCTCCCTTTTGGGAACACTTTGGCTGCACGATACAACAATGGAGGACGGAGGTTTGCCGACAACACGTCAAACATGTGTTGCACCCATCCTGCTTCTGGCTCCCAGACCGTAGTTGAGGAGCGCAGGGGACACACTCCTCCAGGGCTGATGTATTCTCGGGGACAACACCCTTCACTGTACCCGGCAGTGGGTCTCCAGGGTAAATGAAGAGTCCGGCGATTAGTTGCAAATCGTGGCTTTACTCACTCCCGCTCTCTCACCTCACATGCTGTCACATATTAAAGGGCCACACACATGCTACTTTCATAACACATGCTAACCCAATTGAAGCGTCGTCACCACCGCATTCAAGCAGCCTCTCCTCGGCGAGTCAGGCAGGGCTAAAGCAATAACAAATGTTTTTATAGCAGCAGATTTAAGTCCATTTTGCATTAAAAATTAGATTTTGACCCACTTCTATGGTGGAAGAACATTGAGTCCATATATCCTCTTAGTGCCAAGTTAGCCAGTTAATCTGAGGCTGAGTTTACTTGAACTGTTTAATGTTGCACTTTTTATACGTAGAAGAAACGTTTTGTCATTTTATTTAATCCGAGCAACAGCTTGAGGCAGTTTAACGTTGATTAACATGGACCACAACTTAAACAAGTTGAAAAACGTATTGGGGTGTTACCATTTAGTGGTCAATTGTAGGGAATATGTACTGAACTGTGCTATCTACTCATAAAATAATCAATCAATCAATAAAAAAAGCACTTTATATGTAGAAAGGTTTTGTTAAACCATTCTTAGCCTTATTTTATTTAGTTTTTATTTTATATTTGTTGACCACATTAAACCTGGCAATGGACCCTGCGTGAAAATGTATGTTATGCAATTATTATGCCAAATTTGGTAAATAAATAACCAAAAAATGTATATTTTGTTGTTTTCTTACTGTACCCAAAATGAACCGAACCGTGACCTCTAAACCGAGGTACGTACCGAACCGGAAATTTTGTGTACCGTTCCACCCCTAGTGCCAGCTGTTTGAATCATTTGAAATAAATCATTAAATCAGCAGACTGAGACAGTAGAAAACATCCTTTTTTTATTTGTCATTGTTTTACAATGAAATGTACAATACTCTTACATTCCATTTTTCATTCATTCTATTAAAAATAAAATCTATGTTCTTATATGGACTGTTGACTACTGTTCATTTATTTCCAATGTATATGTATATAGATATATATACTATATTGCCAAAAGTATTTGGCCACCCATCCAAATGATGAGAATCAGGTTTCCTAATCAATTGGCCCGGTGTATCAAATCAAGCACTTAGGCATGGAGACTGTTTCTAGAAACATTTGTAAAAGAATGGGCCGCTCTCAGTGGAACTGTCACAGGATGCCACCTGTGCAACAAATCCAGTTGTGAAATGTCCTCGCTCCTAAATATTCCAAAGTCAACTGTCGGCTTTATTATAAGAAAAGTGAAGAGTTTGGGAACAACAGCAACTCAGCCACCAAGTGGTAGCGGTATGCTGAAGTCCGTTGCTACAGAGCTCCAAACGTCATGTGGCCTTCCAATTAGCCCACGTGCAGTACGCAGAGAACTTCATGGAATGGGTTTCCATGGCCGAGCAGCTGCATCTAAGGTGAGCATGCTTTATTTCAATATGTTTTAACCGAAGTGTGTCATTTTGCAAATCTAGCAATGAAATAAATTTGAATGTGGTGTTTGGAAAAGTTTGTAAATCCTTTTGAAAAAAGACCCACAGTGACCAACACGCCGGACTGTAGTCAGTTGGAAGCGTGTCTTAATGAAATTAAACAATGGATGTCCGCTAACTTTTTGCAACTTAATGCCAAAAAAACGGAAATGCTGATTATCGGTCCTGCTAGACACCGACCTCTATTTAATAATACAACTTTAACATTTGACAACCAAATAATAAAACAAGGTGACTCTGTAAAAAATCTGGGTATTATCTTCAACCCAACTCTCTCCTTTGAGTCACACATTAAAAGCGTTACTAAAACGGCCTTCTTTCATCTCCGTAATATCGCTAAAATTCGCTCCATTTTGTCCACTAAAGACGCCGAGATCATTATCCATGCGTTTGTTACGTCTCGTCTCGATTACTGTAACGTATTTTCGGGTCTCCCCATGTCTAGCATTAAAAGATTACAGTTGGTACAAAATGCGGCTGCTAGACTTTTGACAAGAACAAGAAAGTTTGATCATATTACGCCTGTACTGTATATACCTTTATATACATACATATATACCTATACTGTATATACCTTTATATACATATATACATACATATATACCTATACTGTATATACCTTTACATACATATATACATACATATATACCTGTACTGGCTCACCTGCACTGGCTTCCTGTGCACTTAAGATGTGACTTTAAGGTTTTACTACTTACGTATAAAATACTACACGGTCTAGCTCCAGCCTATCTTGCCGATTGTATTGTACCATATGTCCCGGCAAGAAATCTGCGTTCAAAAGACTCCGGCTTATTAGTGATTCCTAGAGCTCAAAAAAAGTCTGCGGGCTATAGAGCGTTTTCCGTTCGGGCTCCAGTACTCTGGAATGCCCTCCCGGTAACAGTTCGAGATGCTACCTCAGTAGAAGCATTTAAGTCTCATCTTAAAACTCATCTGTATACTCTAGCCTTTAAATAGACCTCCTTTTTAGACCAGTTGATCTGCCGCTTCTTTTCTTTCTCCTATGTCCCCCCCTCCCTTGTGGAGGGGGTCCGGTCTGATGACCATGGATGAAGTACTGACTGTCCAGAGTCGAGACCCAGGATGGACCGCTCGTCGGGACCCAGGATGGACCGCTCGCCTGTATCGGTTGGGGACATCTCTACGCTGCTGATCCGCTTGAGATGGTTTCCTGTGGACGGGACTCTCACTGCTGTCTTGGAGCCACTATGGATTGAACTTTCACAGTATCATGTTAGACCCGCTCGACATCCATTGCTTTCGGTCCCCTAGAGGGGGGGGGTTGCCCACATCTGAGGTCCTCTCCAAGGTTTCTCATAGTCAGCATTGTCACTGGCGTCCCACTGAATCTGAATTCTCCCTGCCCACTGGGTGTGAGTTTTCCTTGCCCTTTTGTGGGTTCTTCCGAGGATGTTGTAGTCGTAATGATTTGTGCAGTCCTTTGAGACATTTGTGATTTGGGGCTATATAAATAAACATTGATTGATTGATTGATTGAGTTAAACAAATATTAAAAGTATGTTAGAGTTGTGGTGTTGGTGGAGGGAACAGTGATGAAGTCATCTAAAATAATTTGTGTTAAAAAATGGGTCAGTTAAATATAAGAATAGTATTCTTCTGCTCCTTTTTCATCATGGACATGTATAAGAAACAAAAAACAATGAAAGTGTGAACTGTACGTGGCTTTTATATTTGCATTTTCATGAAAGGAATAAAAAAAGACATAATATGAGATGAAAGTATGCATAATAACACATAAACTGCTCTCTACGATGCATGAATGGCGATTATGTGGTTTCTGGCGCCCTCTAGAGGCCAAACTACGCCATCGCAGTTGCAATGGCGCCACATAAGCCGTGCGTGAAGGGAAACTTTGTCAACGAGACTAAATTACCTCTCAATTTACACAAAAAAGATCTGAACTTAGCACAAGATGCGCCAAACATGTGCGGAAGTATATTTAAATGCTGTGCGTGTCTGACAAAACTTACATTTAGACGTCACACAAGCAGCCATTGATCGGAAACCGGCAAAGACAGTACTTGAAGGGGGAAGTGACGTCACATATTAATTACCAAATTAAAAGCACAGGAACATTACAGAACTAGTTGATTGCACACAATAGGCTTTCGTACAGTATGTATTTATGTGTTATGTATACATAAACATATACACCATATATATATTTACTGCTTAAACCTTTATTATTGACTTTTCCCCGCCTAGTTTTCTTTTTCTCGCGGGTCCGTCGCCTTATTACTTTCACTTTGACACCATGTTGTGATTAACTACACACGAGAAGTATTATAGACTAATCTGGGAAATAACTGGACGTGGAAAACTCTTATTTCTCAGTTTGGCCCGGGAGCTTTGTTTATTTTTCTTACCTCTTGGTCGGACACCGGCACTTCCCCCTACTTCCGGTTAGTGAAGCGCAATACATCCTGTTACAGCAGTAAGGATACAGACTTTTCACAATAAAGGTTTAAGCAGTAAACAATACAATATACTTTTTTTCAGTCATTCAGAAGGAGCTCAGAGTACTTCTGGTCAGAAAGAGATTCTAAGCACTTTTACATAGTGAAGCCCAATACCTAATTTCCATTTAAACAGTGTTATTTGATTTGATTTAATTTTTTTTTTCTCTCTTTGAAAAAAAAAAAAAAGTTTTTTGCTGTTTTTCTGTTCTGTTCATCTCTGTCTAAACATTAATAAAAAAAAAATCAAACACTAAAACAGTGTTGGTGGCACTGGGAGCAGGTGGGTAAAATGTCTTGCCCAAGGACACAACGGCAGCGACTAGGATGGCAGAAGCAGGGATCAAACCTGGAACCCTCAAGTTGCTGGCACGGCCACTCTATCGACCGAGCTATGCTGCTCCGAGACATTATCCTCCTGCCTAGCAGGCAACAATTAGCAAACAAATTATAATTTATAAGTGCATGTCAATGTCAATAAACAGCAACACCCGTAAAAGCCACAAGGTCGCTGTTTCGCACTCATTTTACGCTAACCTTCCACAAGTATGCTAACAGCGCGTTAGCAAACTTGCTTGACAGCACCGGATATCACCAACATTGATTTTAGGTCTACACATACAAAATCAACTAAAAAAATGTTAGCTTGCTAAGGTTAGCATGAGACGTTAGCCTACTGCCACGATGGCAACAATTAGCTAAAAAACTAGTAATAAAAAAGTCACTATTCTTAGCATGCTAACAGTATGCTAACGCACATTAAATTTTAGCATACTTGTGAGGACGTTAGCATGGCGACACAGTAAAATAAATTGCATCATCAATCTAAGTGTGTTCAGGATTGATGCCATGTTTATTTTGTGATTAATCCCACGAGTTGGCACTCAGCATCAAGGGTTGGAATTGGGGGTTGAATCACCCAAAAATGATTCCTGGGCGTGGCCACCGTTGCTGCTCACTGCTCCCCTCGCCTGTGACAATCATGGGTACTTTTAACTTTAACTTAAAAAGGTTAATCCTCGATCATTTTAATACTGGCAATAATTACAATCACTTTATTGCCTATGTGGACAAAGTACTTGAGAAAATGATTACATTTTGTTATTTTTCCGCCCGAATGCAGCTGAGCTAGGCTCCAGTCGAGGTTGTTTTGCTTCCTTCCTGTGTTTATTAATTAATTTATTTATTTAATGTTTTGGTTCCTTCCAATGTCATCGTCACCGTTTATTGTGAGGCGTAATGATGACGTCATCTCTCATTTGGTAAACACTGGGAGGAGGGAAATGAACAAAATTATTACTCTGTAAAGACTGGACAATATTCATGACAAATCTGTGCTTTGCCTTAAAGATGTGATTTTTGGTTTGACACTGTATGAACAAAAATTTGAAAAGGAATTCTACCTTTGCAACCTCATTATTCTATTGGCTAAGTTTTATATTCATAAATGTAAGTTTCTCAATACCCGACCTGTCTTTTGTGCCTTTAAAAAAGATTTTGAACATTACTTTAAAACGCTCTCTACCTCTAACAACAAAAAAGCTCTGAAAACAATGATGATGTGTTCTAAAATTAAAGGCCTACTGAAATGAGATTTTCTTATTCAATAGCAGGTCCATTTTATGTGTCATACTTAATTATTTCGTGATATTGCCATATTTTTGCTGAAAAGATTTAGAAGAGAACTTCGACGATAAAATTCGCAAATTTTGGTCGCTAATAAAAAGCCTCGCCTGTACCGGAAGTAGCAGACGATGAGCGTGTGACGTCACGGGTGTGAGGGCTCCTCACATCTTCACATTGTTTACAATCATGGCCACCAGCAGCTAGAGCGATTCGGACCGAAAAAGCGACGATTCCCCCATTAATTTGAGCGAGGATGAAAGATTCGTGGATGAGGAAATTTAGAGTGAAGGACTACAGAAAAAAAAAGGCAATTGCAGTGGGAGCGATTCAGATGTTATTAGACATATTTACTAGGATAATTCTGGAAAATCCCTTATCTGCCTATTGTTTTAGTGAGATTATACAGTACCTGAAAGTCGGAGGGGTGTGGCCACGGGTGTGTTCACCGCCAGTGTCTCTGAGGGAAGTCACGCAGCTGCAGCAGGACGCAAGCTCCGCTGATGTCTCCGGTAAGAGCCGACTTATGACCACAATTTTCTCACCGAAACCTGCCGGTTGACATGTGGTCGGAATCCATGTTCGCTTGACCGCTCTGATCCATAGTAAAGCTTCAGCTTCGGGAATTTTAAACAAGGAAACACCGTGTGTTTGTGTGGCTAAAGGCTAAAAGCTTCCCACCTCCATCTTTCTACTTTGACTTCTCCATTATTAATTGAACAAATTGCAAAAGATTCAGTAACACAGATGTCCAGAATACTGTGTAATTTTGCGATTAAAGCAGACGAGTTATAGCTTGGATCGGGCTGGGAAATAATGTCCGCTACAACCCGAGACGTCAAACGCACGCGTCATCTTACCGCGACATTTTCAAACAGGACACTTCGCGGGAAATTTAAAATTGCAATTTAGTAAACTAAAAAGGCCGTATTGGCATGTGTTACAATGTTAATATTTCAGCCTCCAACAAAAAGTGCTATTTGGACCGAGAAAACGACAATTTCCCCATTAATTTGAGTGAGGATGAAAGATTTGTGTTTGAGGATATTGATAGCCACGGAGTAGAAAAATAAATAAATATAAAAACAAGTTAAAAAACAAGTTAAAAAAAACGCGATTGCATTGGGACGGATTCAGATGTGTTTAGACACATTTACTAGGATAATTATGGGAAATCCCTTATCCATCTATTGTGTTGCTAGTGTTTTAGTGAGTTAAATAGTACCTGATAGTCGGAGGGGTGTGGCCACGGGTGTGTTGACGCCAGAGTCTCTGAGGGAAGTCACGAAGCTGCAGGAGGACGCTGGCTCCGCTGCTCTCCGGTAAGAGCCGACTTATTACCACCATTTTCTCACCGAAAACTGCCGGTTGACATGTAGTCGGGATCCATGTTCGCTTGACCGCTCTGATCCATAGTAAAGCTTCACCTCCAGGAATTTTAAACAAGGAATCACCGTGTGTTTGTGTGGCTAAAGGCTAAAACTTCCCAACTCCATCTTGCTACTTTGACTTCTCCAATATTAATTGAACAAATTGCCAAAGATCCAGCAACACCGATCTCCAAAATTCTGTGTAATTATGCGGTTAAAGCAGATTACTTTTAGCTGTGTGTGTGTGCAGTGCTCACATTTCCCTAAAAACCTGTGACGTCTTGCGTACACGTCATTATTACACGACGTTTTCAAGACGAAACTCCCGGGAAATTTAAAATTGCAATTTAGTAAACTAAAAAGGCCGTATTGGCATGTGTTGCAATGTTAATATTTCATCATTGATATATAAACTATCAGACTGTGTGGTCGCTAGTAGTGGCTTTCAGTAGGCCTTTAAGTTATTTAATGAGTCTGAATGAGCCTATGGCTTTGCACCTGGTTTATTTTATATATATATATATATATATATATATATATATATATATATATATATATATATATATATTCTATTTTTGTTACTTTGAATTTACAACCCCCAGGCACTGTTTTGTACCGTTTTTTATAACGTTTTGTAATGTTTTGTACTGTTTTTGAACTATTTCGATTATTGTTTCTCTTCTGTTTGTTAATGTTGAAATTTATAAATAAACATTTAAAAAAAAAAAGGAGGGAAATGAACCGCGCATGCGTGCTAGGAAATCCGGAAACAGCGTCTCCCTAGGTTACGGTCAACAATCTGGCATTTTTCCGCCGTCATTATTGAGAATAACCACGTCACAATTGTCGAGGTTGAGCATCTTTGTCGTCTTCGTAGACACGCCGATACGTACCGCGACACTTAATGGCGACTCACCCGAGCAACTTTGGGCGCCGCTAGCACAGCGGAGCTAACATGCTAACGGCAAGGAGCTAATATGCTAACAGGCTAATCATTTCCCGCGGCCGAAAAGCTTGTTTATGTTTATTTTGGCAGAGATGACCGACCAGTTGTTCGACACTCTGGCTTTCACTAAAAGTCCCAAAACGACGAAAAGGACAACATTCCAGGTAAAAGACGATACTACTTTTTATTTTTTTATTTTTTTTTAAAAGAGGCATTAAATGGATGTAAGCCTTTTGGTTGCAGGATGAACTCCAAAGTGCTCTGTCAGCCAGAGCCAGGAAGACCTCATCACTGTTGTGCTCGCAGGACTTTGAGGATGGTGACGGTAAGACCGGTCCTAGTCTAAATAAGCACATTTCTTTGTTCAATCTCCAACTTCTGTCCATTAAGGTAGTTTAAAGTCATTTCAATCAATCAATGTTTATTTATATAGCCCTAAATCACTAGTGTCTCAAAGGGCTGCACAAACCACAACGACATCCTCGGTAGAGCCCACATAAGGGCAAGGAAAACTCACCCCAGTGGGACGTCAGTGACAATGATGACTATGAGAAACCTTGGAGAGGACCGCATATGTGGGCAACCCCACACCCCCCCCGTGCCCCTAGGGGACCGAAAACAATGGACGTCGAGCGGGTCTAACATGATATCGTGAAAGTTCAATCCATAGTGGATCTAACATAACCTTGAAGAGTCCAGTCCAAATTGGATCTAATATCAATCAATCAATCAATGTTTACTTATATAGCCCTAAATCACTAGTGTCTCAAAGGGCTGCACAAACCACCACGACATCCTCGGTAGGCCCACATAAGGGCAAGGAAAACTCACACCCAGTGGGACATTGGTGACAATAATGACCCAGTGGTACGTCGGTGACAATGATGACTATGAGAACCTTAGAGAGGAGGAAAGCAATGGATGTCGAGCGGATCTAACATGATACTGTGAAAGTTCAATCCACAATGGATACAACACAGTCGCGAGAGTCCAGTCCAAAGAGGATCCAAGACACAGCAGCGAGAGTCCCGTTCACAGCGGAGCCAGCAGGAAACCATCCCAAGCGTAGGCGGACCAGCAGCGCAGAGATGTCCCCAGCCGATACACAGGCAAGCAGTACATGGCCACCGGATCGGACCGGACCCCCTCCACACGGGAGAGTGGGACATAGAAGAAAAAGAAAAGAAACGGCAGATCAACTGGTCTAAAAAGGGAGTCTATTTAAAGGCTAGAGTATACAAATGAGTTTTAAGGTGAGACTTAAATGCTTCTACTGAGGTGGCATCGCAAACTGTTACCGGGAGGGTATTCCAGAGTACTGGAGCCCGAACGGAAAATGCTCTATAGCCCGCAGACTTTTTTTGGGCTTTGGGAGTATATATATATATATATATATATATATATATATATATATATATAGTATATATAGTAGCGAGAGTCCCGTCCATAGTGGAGCCAGAAGGAAACCATCTCAAGTGGAGGCGGATCAGCAGCGCAGAGATGTCCCCAACCAATACACAGGCGAGCGGTCCATCCTGGGTCCCGACTCTGGACAGCCAGTACTTCATCCACGGCCACCGGACTGGACCCCCTCCACAAGGGAGAGTGGGACAGAGGAGAAAAAGAAAAGAAACGGCAGATCAACTGGTCTAAAAACGGAGTCTATTTAAAGGCTAGAGTATATAAATGAGTTTTTAGGCGAGACTTAAATGCTTCTACTGAGGTAGCATTTCGAACCGGGAGAGCATTCCAGAGTACTGGAGCCGAACGGAAAACGCTCTATAGTCCGCAGACTTTTTATGGGCTCTGGGAATCACTAATAAGCCGGAGTTCTTTGAACGCAGATTTCTTGCCGGGACATATGGTACAATACAATCGGCAAGATAGGCTGGAGCTAGACCGTGTAGTATTTAATACGTAAGTAGTAAAACCCTAACGTCACATCTTAAGTGCACAGGAAGCCAGTGCAGGTGAGCCAGTACAGGTATATATGTATGTATATATGTATATAAAGGTATATACAGTATAGGTATATATGTATGTATATATGTATATAAAGGTATATACAGTATAGGTATATATGTATGTATATATGTATATAAAGGTATATACAGTATAGGTATATATGTATATAAAGGTATATACAGTATAGGTATATATGTATGTATATATGTATATAAAGGTATATACAGTATAGGTATATATGTATGTATATATGTATATAAAGGTATATACAGTATAGGTATATATGTATGTATATATGCATATAAAGGTATATACAGTACAGGTATATATGTATGTATATATGTATATAAAGGTATATACAGTATAGGTATATATGTATGCATATATGTATATAAAGGTATATACAGTATAGGTATATATGTATGTATATATGTATATAAAGGTATATACAGTATAGGTATATATGTATGTATATATGTATATAAAGGTATATACAGTATAGGTATATATGTATGTATATATATATGTAAAGGTATATACAGTATAGGTATCTATGTATGTATATATGTATATAAAGGTATATACAGTATAGGTATATATGTATGTATATATGTATATAAAGGTATATACAGTACATGTATATATGTATGTATATATGTATATAAAGGTATATACAGTATAGGTATATATGTATGTATATATGTATATAAAGGTATATACAGTATAGGTATATATGTATGTATATATGTATATAAAGGTATATACAGTACATGTATATATGTATATAAAGGTATATACAGTATAGGTATATATGTATGTATATATGTATATAAAGGTATATACAGTATAGGTATATATGTATGCATATATGTATATAAAGGTATATACAGTATAGGTATATATGTATGTATATATGTATATAAAGGTATATACAGTATAAGTATATATGTATGTATATATGTATATAAAGGTATATACAGTACAGGCGTAATATGATCAAACTTTCTTGTTCTTGTCAAAAGTCTAGCAGCCGCATTTAGTACCAACTCTAATCTTTTAATGCTAGACATGGGGAGACCCGAAAATAATCCGTTACAGTAATCGAGACGAGACGTAACAAACGCATGGATAATGATCTCGGCGTCTTTAGTGGACAAAATAGAGGGAATTCTAGCGATATTACGGAGATAAAAAAAAAGGCCGTTTTAGTAACGCTTTTAATGTGTGACTCAAACAAGAGAGTTGAGTCGAAGATAATACCCAGATTCTTTAGAAAAAAAAAATGGAAAAAACACAAAATATGCAATATTTTTTCACCCAATAACTTTTTTAGGTGGAATATTTGAGATGATATAATAATTAGAGCCTTAATTTAGGATTTTGATTCATTATTATTTTTTGAGCAATGACACTTAAAAACAAATCACAGTAAAATAATTGGGGATCCAAAAGTGTCCTACTCATTAAAGTGTTACAAAATAAATTATAAATTTTTTTTTACTGTGTACATTTAGCACAATAATCTCCAGATCAACTTCAGATATATCCGTCAATGTTAAGTTTTATTGTTGTTTATGTTGTGTTTGTTTATATGTTTTAGGCCCTTTTTTAAAAAATAAAACAGCTCAGTTTTTTACATGGCAAAACACAAAATATGCAACATTTTCCGCAAAAAATATCTCAAAATGGAATATTTAATGTGACGTAATCGAAGCCTTGAATAGGTCAATAATTCAAAATGACATTGATTTTGATTCATTATTATTTTTTAAAGAAAGAAACAGCCTGCATGGCAGCTTTGTGTTATAAGAGTAAGCATTGCAACAATTTCTTGTTACATTTCACCTGTTTGCTCTTTTGTACCACTTCTTATGTTTTTAATCGTTTTTAATTTTATTCATAAAATGTGCCCTTAAAAAATGACCCGCTTGCCACAAATGGCCCTCGTGCCGCACTTTGGACACCCCTGGTCTAGTCTCTTACGTGAATAAGCT
Source organism: Nerophis ophidion (assembly GCF_033978795.1). Lineage (NCBI taxonomy): Eukaryota > Metazoa > Chordata > Actinopteri > Syngnathiformes > Syngnathidae > Nerophis > Nerophis ophidion. The sequence goes on from NC_084611.1 coordinate 91,415,576, forward strand.
AAATAATATTATTTGATATTTTACGGTAATGTGTTAATAATTTCACACATAAGTCGCTCCTGAGTATAAGTCGCACCCCTGGCCAAACAATGAAAAAAAACTGCGACTTATAGTCCGAAAAATACGGTACATTCTGTCAGCATTTCAGTTCAACTTCAGCATTGGAGCATTCACACGCCATTCCTCCAGGAATTGCTTCATCTAGTTTACATGGCTGTTCCCTGTCTGTGACAGATTTCATGAGCCTGCTCAAATCAAGGAGAAACAGGTCCGATGCGTTCAAGGCCGCAAGGAGCAACAGCAAAATCAACGACTTTGAGTTCTCGGATGACGAGGACAAAGAAGGGAGCAAAAAGAGAACATCTTTCCTGAAATCCAAAGGAAGTCCATCTCTGGACGAGGCTCAACAGGAGAGGACAGACAGCTGCAAAGTGTCCAGTGAAGACGACTCGCGGCCTAACGACCAGATACTCGGCGACCATCATCGGCCTACGAGAAACAACTCCTCCGTGTCGCTGTCGTACCAGTCGGACGACGTACGTCTGGACTCGCCTTTCCGCAGCAAAGAATCTCCCGCTCTCCTCCGGCCTGAAAGCAGAATAAATAACAGCGGAGACACAATCTACCGGGAAACTTCCTCGGACGCCGACTTTAAAAGCGTGAGTTTCGGTGAGTTTAGGAACCCATACCATACACACATTGCAACACATGCTCGCTGGTGACTTCCACGCTGGTCATTTAGGCACGGAGAAGGAGACGCCCACGCCCAAGCCAAGACAACGGACTGTGGGACTGAGCCTGCACGCGACACAGACGGCTGCTGAGGATGCAGAAAGTCTCCAGGCGATGAGTGGACCTCCAACTCCTCCTCTCCTCCAGCAGGATGCAAGCGTGGACATTGCTGATGGAGCTTCTCCTCAACAAATGGCAACCGTAAGGAGCAGCAGTCCACATGTGAGTCTCATTACCTATCTGCTAGGGGTGGAACGGTACACAAACATTTCGGTTCGGTACGTACCTCGGTTCAGAGGTCACGGCTTGGTTCATTTTCGGTACAGTAAGAAAACAAGAAAATATAAATGTTTTGGTTATTTATTTAGCAAATTTGCAAAATCTTACACCAAAAATATTTTTCTTAGTGGAATATTTGATGTGAAGTACACTATTTCCTTGAATTGCCACTGAGGCGCTAATTAATATAAACCCTCTTCTCACTCCGGCGCTTACCAAAGGCATGCAGTAAATTTAGTGTGAGAATATGTTGATCCAACAGTGTGATGTAAGGATACTATCATGAAAAGCACATTTAATAAAAAAAACGTTATTATGGTCTTCCCTTTACTTATAAATGAAGTCCATGCGCAGCTCCTTCTGATCAAAAGCATCAATAACTTGTTTATAGAAGTCTTCCTTATCTTTCTTCAGTTTTAAAAGTCTCTCTGTCTCGATGGAGATCTTCCTTTATTACCTCCTGCTTCGATTGAACGTCCAGTTTAGAAAACGGTTTTATTTTAGATACGTAATCCTCCATGTTAAAAGTGCAAGCGAGAGGAAAAAATAAAGGATCGCTGCTCACTCTTGCTGCTTGTTGTCACTTCTTCTGCAGCCGAGTAGTCGCAAGAAGGATCACTAGCGCCCTCTACCACCAGGAGGCAGGAGGCATTTAATGACTCTTATTTGACACACGCAGCTACGGTATATTAATAAAACATAGCTCCTTACTGTTCTTTTTAGCATATTCAACAGCTTAGACCTTAAATCCTACTGAATAGCTCTTAATCTTCTTACCTTTATGCGATTTTCAAATGATTGAAATCAGCCTCCTCCATTTTGAAAATGATGACAGGTGAAGTGTCACTCGTGACGTGACGAGTTTGACCCTGTGGAAATTCCAGGCATATGCTAATTATTTGCTAAACTTGCGCTCAGTATTTTGCGAAACGAGTTTGACTCGGCAGTAATTCTAGGTAGACGCATACAATATACCTGGCGGCAGTTCAAGGAAATACGGTAATCGTAAACTTGGAAAGGTCAATAATTCATAATAACATTGATTTTGATTCAATATTTTGTTTTGAGCAATGACAGTTTGAAAGAAAAAAACCCTGCTTTGTTTAATAGTCAACGTTGCAAATTTTTCTAAATTACATTTAGCCTTTAAGCTTTTTTATTTCACTTTTGTTTATGTTTTTGTTTATTTTAATAGTATTTTTAGAACGTGCCGTAGGCCTTTAATACATTATATGTGGGCCGCAAATGGCCTCCGGGGCACACTTTTGACACCCCTGCTATAGGTAATAGAAAATAAAATCTGATAAATCTATGAGTAAAAAGTAGAGCCTGGCGACGCATGCGCGTTTATCATAATATTTTTAACCCAAGTAGGTGAAATTAGATCATCTCCCACAGCACACCAGACTGTATCTCACAGTGGTTGAAAAACACTGGTCTATGCAACATTTGAGCAAAGAACCACCATTACATGTTATGTAGACCACAAGGAAGTATTTTACATTTAGAAAAAGTAATAATAATAATAGTGACTCCTTTAATGCGCCTTATAATCCGGTGCGCCTTATATATGAAAAATATCGAAAATGGACCATTCATCGGCGGTGCGCCCTATGGTCCGGAAAATAGGGTACCTAATGTTGTGGCAGGTTAAGTGTATTTCACATTCCATGTTATTCATGGATGGACGCTATTCAATTGTTCTTGATCATTCTAAAGGTGTGCTGTTGTATTTGTAGTTGAGTGACGACGCTGTCGGTGGCAGAGCTGCGGATTCGCCCGCTTTAAGTGAGCTTTCCAAATATCCTCATCACGTCCACAGCTGCTAATGACATTTGTTGCGCAACATGAGAGATATTTGTACTCTTTTTCAGATGCCATCACTTCAGCTGACACCACAGAGCATCAAACGGCATATTTTGCTTCATTAGAAGCGTTTAAAGTAAGATGTCATGTGTTAGAAGTCAAGCTTCTACTTATTACTCTATTTGATTGAAACAATATGCTTTTTTTTTTTCAGCAGGAGTCAGCAGATTGCTCCATTACTCCTGTGCAAGTCAAAGTGTCTGATACCAGGTCGGTGGTATCATCCAGCTTAATACAAGCCTGACTAAAAAAGGATCCGAATCTTCATTCTCTTTCATTTGTTTGATTTGACGCAGGGCATCCAGTTGTCAGTCTAAGAGAGTCACAAGTGCGGGCTCCAAGAAGGTGGAGTCAAAGTATTTAGGAACGCTCAAAGTCCTGGACTCTAAAGATTTACAAGATAGTCAACACCAAGACGCAGATTACCTCAGGGCCGCTGTGTACCAGGTTAGTAGGACAAGGATGCTCTTCTTCTTCTTCATTTGACAGAATATAGTGATGATAATAATATACAAAAATGAGTTCACTCCTCACATATCAGCAGCCATGATTTTTACCGTTTATTTTCTCAAGGGACAATACTACAGAAACCCCACCTGATTAGACATCAGCCTAGTCCAGGGGTTGGCCATTTGAGCCCATTTCCCCCCCATATAAAACCTAACTAGAGCCGCAAACTCTGTTCGATTCCTAAAATGACATTAACACCACTTATAGTTTCGTTACACATATGCTATATAATTTATGAAATCAAACACTTGACAACAATTCACATTTATTTCTTGGTATAAGCAAATCACCAAATTATTTTGAACATTCGAAAAAAAAAAAACTCTGGTCCTTCCCCTATTAATGAATTTGAAAAAAATCAAGTCGCGCCAATATTCTGAAGGCATACAATTTGCTTTCATCGATGAAAGCAAATTAATTTGTTCATAAAGCATTAAATGTTCTATTTTCATCAGAAATGTTTCTCTTTTTTGATCCGAGGAGCTGCAGCCTGCCACCGTAGCCCCCATTCCTCCCCCCAAGTCTCGAGATGTATGTTGTAATATGTATATGTGCTTTGTTATGGAGCTTTTTTTCCCATTCCAGACTGGGCCCTCTTTGGAGCCCAGTCTGGATTGTATATTTTTACTCATCCGCCCCCAGCGTTTATCTTTTTCCCATCTTTTACGGGGCACCCATCAGCGTTCCTGTTCTGTAACACGGTACACTGTTTTGTTTGTTTAATCTTGAACGGGTTTGTGCTGAAAACAAAGTTTCATTGTACTTGTGCAATGACAGTAAAGACCTAGCTACCTACCTACCTACCTACCTACCGACCTACCTTCAATCAACAATACATCAAAATGTTTTATTATCATATGATTAGATACCATAACTCTCCAAAATAACAACTGTTGTTTTCTAGCCATAATTGTCTCAATATCTGGCAACAAAAGTGAATACGAAGATACGTTTGTTTGTCAAGCACGTTGTTGGTAATGTGATGATCTTGTGGGTAGCATGGGGCAGTTGCGGTTCATTGGGTGGAAACAAGTTGTACACTGACTGCTCTAAAATTATATCCAGGTTGCCGAAATGCAGGGGGTGACCTCATTTGGATTTTCACCTAATAATGTAGCAAATAAATGCATTTTATTTCCAGAAGAGGGTAGCAGAATGTTTGTCATTTAAAAATCTGACTTGTACATCTCAAAGGAATGGCTAAAAAAGAAAAAGGAACTGACCGCGGAGAGCATAAACCGAGAGAAGATTCTGAAAGAGCAAAAGAAAAAGGTGAGCAGCTGAGAAGACGAGAACCTCTCAGCACAGGGGGAACCATCTCTACCAGACTACGGTAAAACTAAATCACGCTACGTTCTTTTCCTGCACACCTTTTATCTCGGGTTTCTTTGGGGCCGCCACACACAGGAAGAGGAGGAGAAGAAGAAAGACGCCGCCGCCTCGTATGAGGCCTGGAAAAAAAAGAAAGACGAGATTTTTAAAGCCAAAGCAAAGAAAGAGAAGAATAAGATGAGGAAGGAGCAGAGAGTGGTGCAAGAAGTGGAGGAAAAAAGGAGAACGGCTGAACAGGTAGAACGCCCGTGCCTATGATGACACACCGACACACTGAATGCCAAATAAAACTAGCAAATTTCTGCAAAAACTCCACAAAAACACCAAAAAGGTTCTAACTCACGCCCAATGGGTTCACCACTAAAAAAAAAAAAACATTTTTCTTCAAGTTAAAACTTTTGGTAGTAAAATTCCACCGTCTGCGATCCACACGTGTGCACTCACAGCACCAGTATTTCACACTCAGTTTAAGGCCGTCAGAGCCATTGTTATTGGCGCATGGTGCCGTCCACCAAAAGTAAAGAAGAAGCAGGATAGGTGGTAAAATGGGGGACATAGAGGAGGGGATTCTTACAGCATACTTGCCAACCTTGAAACCTCCGAATTCGGGAGATTTGGCAAGATATTTATAGCTAGATTTCACTTATTCATTTATTTACACATATACACACACACATAACACTCCTGTACTCCTTGTTGTATTTGAAAGTGCAATGCTTTGCAGCCAATAGCACAGCCTTTGAAGGAGCATAGGTATAGGCAGCATCTGTCACATTTCATTTGCAGGAAAGGAATGAGTTCAGGGTTGAATTGTCCATCCTCGCTGTATTCTCTGGCAGTGTCTTTTTTGGACCTTACTACTTGCCGTAGTTTTGAAGCAATGCATGATGGGATTCCGTATTTTGTGTGTCAGTGTATTAACGTGCCGGCTGGAATAAACACACGCTGAGAAATAGCTCCACGCCTCCCTACTTTATGGGTTATAGATAAAGCTATGGATAACTGAGAAATATATACAAACCCTGTTTCCATATGAGTTGGGAAATTGTGTTAGATGTAAATATAAACGGAATACAATGATTTGCAAATCATTTTCAAGCCATATTCAGTTGAATATGCTACAAAGACAACATATTTGATGTTCAAACTGTTAAACATTTTTTTGTTGTTGCAAATAACCATTAACTTTAGAATTCAATGCCAGCAACACGTGACAAAGAAGTTGGGAAATGTGGCAATAAATACTGATAAAGTTGAGGAATGCTCATCAAACACTTATTTGGAACATCCCACAGGTGTGCAGGCTAATTGGGAACAGGTGGGTGCCATGATTGGGTATAAAAACAGCTTCCCAAAAAATGCTCAGTCTTTCACAAGAAAGGATGGGGCGAGGTACACCCCTTTGTGCACAACTGCGTGAGCAAATAGTCAAACAGTTTAAGAACAACCTTTCTCAAAGTGACATTGCAAGAAATTTAGGGATTTCAACATCCACGCACCATAATATCATCAAAAGGTTCAGAGAATCTGGACAAATCAATCCACGTAAGCGGCATGGCCGGAAAGCAACATTGAATGACCGTGACCTTCCATCCCTCAGATGGCACTGTATCAAAAACCGACATCAATCTTCAAAGGATATCACCACATGGGCTCAGGAACACTTCAGAAAACCACTGTCACTAAATACAGTTGGTCGCTACATCTGTAAGTGCAAGTTAAAGCTCTACTATGCAAAGCGAAAGCCATTTATCAACAACATCCAGAAATGCCGCTGGCTTCTCTGGGCCCGAGATCAACTAAGATGGACTGATGCAAAGTGGAAAAGTGTTCTGTGGTCTGATGAACATGATTTGCAAATCATTGTATTCCGTTTATATTAATATCTAACACAATTTCCCAACTCATAAGTAAACGGGGTTTGTAATAGTCTCCTTCTTGTTGTGTGTGCGGTTGTGACCTCTCCAAAAAGCCATAGATGTTATAACGTGACTGGGCCGGTTTATAAGGAGGAAAAGCGGACGTGATGACAGGCTGTCCTCACTCAGGTCCCGCTGGAAATAGGGAGAAATTCGGAAGAATGGTTTTCCCGGGAGATTTTCGGGAGAGGCACTGAAATTCGTGAGTCTCCCGGAAAATTCGGGAGGGTTGGCAAGTATGCCTTACAGGTTGACTTACAGGTTGAGCTTGTAAGCACAAACTTATAAACTTTCTGTCTGTGTATTGCTTCCTCAAAATCAGCATTTGGAATTTTTTTTGTTTGGAAAAAAGCTGCATTTTACAGCTGCTGAGATGCGCTTGTGCACAAACCCCAAAAGCAGCGAAGTTGTCACGTTGTATAATGTTAAAGTTAAAGTACCAATGATTGATGATCCAAAGACATGCACCTGGGGATAGGTTGATTGGCAACACTAAATGGTCCCTAGTGTGTGAATGTGAGTGTGAATGTTGTCTGTCTATCTGTGTTGGCCCTGCAATGAGGTGGTGACTTGTCCAGGGTGTACGCCTCCTTCCGCCCGTTTTTAGCTGAGATAGGCACCAGCACCCCCCGCCACCCCAAAGTGAATAAGCGGTAGAAAATGATGAATGATTGTCACACACACTAGGTGGGGTGAAATTTGTCCTCTGCATTTGACCCATCCCCTTGTTCACCCCCTGAGAGGTAAGGGCAGCAGTGGGCAGCAGCGGTGGCCGCGCCCGGGAATCATTTTTGGTGATTTAACCCCCAATTCCAACCCTCAATGATGAGTGCCAAGCAGGGAGGTAATGGCTCCCATTTTTATAGTCTTTGGTATGACTTGGCAGGGGTTTGAACTCACAACCTACCCATCTCGGGGCGGACACTCTAACCACTAGGCCACTGAGTAGGTTGGTAATGGTAAATAAAAAGAGAATGCAATGATTTGCAAATCATTTTCAACTTTAATTCAATTGAATAGACTGCAAAGACAAGATATTGCATGTTCAAACTGGAAAACTTTATTTTTTTGCTAATATTAGCTCATTTGGAAACAAAAAAGCTGGCACAAGTGGCAAAAAAGATTGAGAAAGCTGAGGAATGCTCATCAAACGCTTATTTGGAACATCCCACAGCTCAACAGGCTGATTGGGAACAGGTGGGTGCCATGATTGGGTATATAAGCAGCCTCCATGATATGCTCAAACAAGGACGGGGCAATGGTCACCACTTTGTCAACAAATGCCTGAGTAAATTGTTTAAGAACAACATTTCTCAAGCAGCTATTGCAAGGAATTTAGGGATTTCAGAATCTACGCTCAGTAATATCATCAAAAGGTTCAGAGAATGTGGAGAAATCACTGCATTTAAGCCATGATATTACGCACCTTGGATCCCTCAGGCGCTACCTCATCAAAAAGCCACATCGGTGTGTAAAGGATATCACCACATGGGCTCAGGAACACTTCGGAAAACCACTGTCAGTAACTACAGTCGGTCACTAGATCTGTAAGTGCAAGTTAAAACTCTACTATGGGGCGGTTTAGCTCAGTTGGTAGAGTGGCCGTGTCAGCAACTTGAGGGTTGCAGGTTCAATTCCCGCTTCTGCCAACCTAGTCACTGCCGTTGTGTCCTTGGGCAAGACACTTTACCCACCTGCTTCCAGTGCCACCCACACTGGTTTGATTGTAACTTAAATATTGGGTTTCACTATGTAAAGTGCTTTGAGTCACTAGAGAAAAAGCGCTATATAAATATAATTCACTTCACTTCAAAGCCAAAGCCATTTATCAACAACACCCAGAAACGCTGACGGCTTTTTTTTGCCACGTGTTGCTGCCATTAAATTCTAAGTTGATGATTGTTTCAAAAAAATAAATAAACATGTTTCTCAGTGTGAACATGACATATCTTGTCTTTGCAGTCTATTCAATTGAATCTAAGTTGAAAAGGATCCGCAAATCATTATATTTTGTTTATTTTTGGGAATTATACCACTTGCCAATTTCACTGCTTTTGGGTTTTGTAGTTTAAAACTGAAAAAACAACAACCCTAAAACCTTCTCAATCTAACTGAGTGTTGACATGGTTGCAGGTGTTTGATCAGTGGAAGCGCGACCATGATAAAATCCTGCGAGACAAGTGGCGAAAGCAAAGAGAGGCTGAGAAGAAACACACGCTGAAGAAGAAGGAGGAAGAGGACGAACGGAAGAGAGGCAGCCAGTCGGCTTTTTCTACCTGGTAAGTGACTTATTCATGTGTTATTCACTAATGACACATAAAATGATGTCCTTATGTAGGACAAAAACACAGGTTATACATTCTAAGTTGTAAATTGACTAAATAAACATGCCGTGACTTGAATATTAAGCAAGCATTAGCGATATTGTTATTATAAGTGCTGACACAAACATGCTGCTATGTTGTTGGATTGACCCGCTGCAATGAATGCATGTGTCAATCAATCAATCAATGTTTACTTATATAGCCCTAAATCACTAGTGTCTCAAAGGGCTGCACAAACCACCACGACATCCTCGGTAGGCCCACATAAGGGCAAGGAAAACTCACACCCAGTGGGACATTGGTGACAATAATGACCCAGTGGGACGTCGGTGACAATGATGACTATGAGAACCTTAGAGAGGAGGAAAGCAATGGATGTCGAGCGGATCTAACATGATACTGTGAAAGTTCAATCCACAATGGATACAACACAGTCGCGAGAGTCCAGTCCAAAGAGGATCCAAGACACAGCAGCGAGAGTCCCGTTCACAGCGGAGCCAGCAGGAAACCATCCCAAGCGTAGGCGGACCAGCAGCGCAGAGATGTCCCCAGCCGATACACAGGCAAGCAGTACATGGCCACCGGATCGGACCGGACCCCCTCCACACGGGAGAGTGGGACATAGAAGAAAAAGAAAAGAAACGGCAGATCAACTGGTCTAAAAAGGGAGTCTATTTAAAGGCTAGAGTATACAAATGAGTTTTAAGGTGAGACTTAAATGCTTCTACTGAGGTGGCATCGCGAACTGTTACCGGGAGGGCATTCCAGAGTACTGGAGCCCGAACGGAAAACGCTCTATAGCCCGCAGACTTTTTTGGGGCTTTGGGAATCACTAATAAGCCGGAATCCTTTGAACGCAGATTTCTTGCCGGGACATATGGTACAATACAATCGGCAAGATAAGATGGAGCTAGACCGTGTAGTATTTTATACGTAAGTAGTAAAACCTTAAAGTCACATCTTAAGTGCACAGGAAGCCAGTGCAGGTGAGCCAGTACAGGCGTAATGTCCAAACTTTTGGCCTTTTGTGCTGCGTATTTTTCTGTCCAAATGAAAACAATCGATGACATTTTGTTGAGAAAACATGAAGTACTTTATTGATACAGATCATTTCCAGGTGTTTGCGGGCCTTGACTTTGACACCTGTGTTTTACGAGGAAGGGCGTTTATCTTTCATGACGTCACCCAGAACTCCCGAAGCGACGGCACGAGCGCCTCTTCTTCCTCAAACGTGAAGCGCACGAGTGACACGAGTGTCATTTTGTTGCCAGGTGCGAGGAGAAGTACGACGCCCTGCAGAAAAAAGCCTCCACGACACGCGTGGAAACCAGGTACGCGTCGGAGGAGCACCGATACGTCCGGGAGGAGAAGGACAAAATGGCGATGGAGATGTTCGAACGATGGCTGGTGAGTGCCTTCTCGCCTCTGTCGCCTCAACTCTTGTCCCCCGAGTGCCCAAACGCTCTTCTTTGTGACGCCAGGCCAAGAAGGATGTGCAGCAAAAGCGCCAGAGGGAGGAGAGACGCGTGCAAGTCATACTGCGGGACAGCCCCCCTCCACCTTGGAGCCCCCCCAATAACACCATTCAGTTTAGGAAGTAAACCTTTCCTACTTTCCTGCTTCACATCGCTGACTTTTGTCCAGTTCTCACCTAAAAATACTTTGACTGGTATCGAGTCCGCTCTGCCTTTGTCAGCTGGGATAGGCTCCAGTATTCAGACCGTAAAACTGTTGGATCAACATATTCTCTGAAGTTTCAAGAGTCAAATGTATGATTTATTATTATTCATGCTTCATGTCTGTTTGTACATAGGTGACTTTGATAAAAGTAGCATGTTTTAAAAATGGTTACATTGAACTTTAGTGACATTTTCCAAGAATTCCCAGAATCCCCAGTTTTCCAGGACATTTTTTTCGCATTCAAAAATGAATTGGCTATTTTTCAATGCCAGATATTTAGAGCAGGGGTCACCAAGACCAGGTCGCCCGTAAGGACCAGATGAGTCGCCCGCTGGCCTGTTCTAAAAATAGCTCAAATAGCGGCACTTACCAGTGAGCTACCTCTATTTTTTAAATTGTATTTATTTACTAGCAAGCTGGTCTCGCTCTGCTCGACATTTTTAATTCTAAGAGACAAAACTCAAATAGAATTTGAAAATCCAAGAAAATATTTTAAAGACTTGGTCTTCACTTGTTTGAATAAATTCATTTTTTTTTTTTTACTTTGCTTCTTATAACTTTCAGAAAGACAATTTTAGAGAAAAAATACAACCTAAAAAATTATTATTGACGGCGTGGCGCAGTGGGGAGAGTGGCCGTGCGCAACCCGAGCGTCCCTGGTTCAATTCCCACCTAGTACCAACCTCCTCACGTCCGTTGTGTCCTGAGCAAGACATTTCACCCTTGCTCCTGATGGGTGCTGGTTGGCGCCTTGCATGGCAGCTCCCTCCATCAGTGTGTGAATGTGTGTGTGAATGGGTAAATGTGGAAGTAGTGTCAAAGCGCTTTGAGTACCTTGAAGGTAGAAAAGTGCTCTACAAGTACAACCCATTTATTTATTTATCATTTATTTTAGGATTTTTAAACACATAACTTTTTACCTTTTAAATTCCTTCCTCTTCTTTCCATACAATTTAAATCAATGTTCAAGTATTTTTTTTTTATTGTAATGAATAATAAATACATTTCAATTTAATTCTTCATTTTAGCTTCGTTTTTTTCGACAAAGAATATTTGTGAAATATTTATTCAAAAATATTCCAAAATTCCCCAAAAATATTCTAGCAAATCTAGAAAATCTGTAGAATCAAATTTAAATC
>NC_084611.1:91432356-91509856 GCF_033978795.1 Nerophis ophidion
TCAACACTCATTAGTCTCCTACTGGTCAACACTCATAGTCTCCTACTGGTCAACACTCATAGTCTCCTACTGGTCAACACTCAATAGTCTCCTACTAGTCAACACTCATTAGTCTCCTACTAATCAACACTCATTAGTCTCCTACTAATCAACACTCATTAGTCTCCTACTAATCAACACTCATTAGTCTCCAACTAATCAACACTCATTAGTCTCCTACTGGTCAACACTCATAGTCTCCTACTGGTCAACACTCAATAGTCTCCTACTGGTCAACACTCATAGTCTCCTACTAATCAACACTCATTAGTCTCCTACTAATCAACACTCATTAGTCTCCTACTAATCAACACTCATTAGTCTCCTACTGGTCAACACTCATTGTCTCCTACTAGTCAACACTCAATAGTCTCCTACTAATCAACACTCATTAGTCTCCTACTGGTCAACATTCATAGTCTCCTACTAGTCAACACTCAATAGTCTCCTACTAGTCAACACTCATTAGTCTCCTACTAATCAACACTCATTAGTCTCCAACTAATCAACACTCATTAGTCTCCTACTGGTCAACACTCATAGTCTCCTACTGGTCAACACTCATTAGTCTCCTACTGGTCAACACTCATAGTCTCCTACTAGTCAACACTCAATAGTCTCCTACTAATCAACACTCATTAGTCTCCAACTAATCAACACTCATTAGTCTCCTACTGGTCAACACTCATAGTCTCCTACTAGTCAACACTCAATAGTCTCCTACTAATCAACACTCATTAGTCTCCAACTAATCAACACTCATTAGTCTCCTACTGGTCAACACTCATAGTCTCCTACTAGTCAACACTCAATAGTCTCCTACTAATCAACACTCATTAGTCTCCAACTAATCAACACTCATTAGTCTCCTACTGGTCAACACTCATAGTGTCCTACTAGTCAACACTCAATAGTCTCCTACTAGTCAACACTCATTAGTCTCCTACTAATCAACACTCATTAGTCTCCAACTAGTCAACACTCATTAGTCTCCTACTAGTCAACACTCAATAGTCTCCTACTAATCAACACTCATTAGTCTCCTACTGGTCAACACTCATAGTCTCCTACTAGTCAACACTCAATAGTCTCCTACTAATCAACACTCATTAGTCTCCAACTAATCAACACTCATAGTCTCCTACTGGTCAACACTCATAGTCTCCTACTGGTCAACACTCAATAGTCTCCTACTAATCAACACTCATTAGTCTCCTACTAATCAACACTCATTAGTCTCCAACTAATCAACACTCATTAGTCTCCTACTGGTCAACACTCATAGTCTCCTACTAGTCAACACTCATTAGTCTCCAACTAATCAACACTCATTAGTCTCCTACTGGTCAACACTCATAGTCTCCTACTGGTCAACACTCATAGTCTCCTACTGGTCAACACTCAATAGTGTCCTACTAGTCAACACTCATTAGTCTCCTACTAATCAACACTCATTAGTCTCCTACTAATCAACACTCATTAGTCTCCTACTAATCAACACTCATTAGTCTCCAACTAATCAACACTCATTAGTCTCCTACTGGTCAACACTCATAGTCTCCTACTGGTCAACACTCAATAGTCTCCTACTAGTCAACACTCATAGTCTCCTACTAATCAACACTCATTAGTCTCCTACTAATCAACACTCATTAGTCTCCTACTAATCAACACTCATTAGTCTCCTACTGGTCAACACTCATTGTCTCCTACTAGTCAACACTCAATAGTCTCCTACTAATCAACACTCATTAGTCTCCTACTGGTCAACATTCATAGTCTCCTACTAGTCAACACTCAATAGTCTCCTACTAGTCAACACTCATTAGTCTCCTACTAATCAACACTCATTAGTCTCCAACTAATCAACACTCATTAGTCTCCTACTGGTCAACACTCATAGTCTCCTACTGGTCAACACTCATTAGTCTCCAACTAATCAACACTCATTAGTCTCCAACTAATCAACACTCATTAGTCTCCTACTGGTCAACACTCATAGTCTCCTACTGGTCAACACTCAATAGTCTCCTACTAGTCAACACTCATTAGTCTCCAACTAATCAACACTCATAGTCTCCAACTAATCAACACTCATTAGTCTCCAACTAATCAACACTCATTAGTCTCCTACTGGTCAACACTCATAGTCTCCTACTAGTCAACACTCAATAGTCTCCTACTAGTCAACACTCATTAGTCTCCTAGTCGGGGCGGCATGGCGTAGTGGGTAGAGCGGCCGGCCAGAAACATGAGGGTTGCAGGTTTGCTTCCCACCTAATGACATCCAAAAAAACGCTGCCGTTGTGTCCTTGGGCAGGACACTTCACCCTTTGCCCCCGGTGCCGCTCACACTGGTGAATGAATGATGAATGAATGATAGGTGATGGTCGGAGGGGGCGTAGGTGCAAACTGGCAGCCACGCTTCCGTCAGTCTACCCCAGGGCAGCTGTGGCTACAGATGTAGCTTACCACCACCAGGTGTGAATGAATGATGGGTTCCCACTTCTCTGTGAGCGCTTTGAGTGTTTAGAAAAGCGCAATATAAATCTAAGTTATTATTGTTATTATTATAATAGTCTCCTAGTAGTAAAAAGTAGTCTCATCCATCCATCCATCCATCCATCCATTTCCTACCGATTGTCCTTTTTGGGGTCTGTGCTTAATTTATTACAGCATTTGGGAAGCCTGTAGTTGATTTGTATTATTTAAATGTTATATTTTTATCAACATGCCTTTTAAAACTAGGCTGCTACTTTACTAATGATTAATGTAACTATAGCTGAAAAAATAGTATAGTGTTATGATGCACTTACATTATTATTACATTATATCAATTATCAAAGACAGAAACTCTTCATTTAACATAATGTTTGTTCTGCGTCAACACAGCTCAGTCAACACAGAAAAAGGTCAAGTGAAATAACTTGGTTTTTAACTGTAAGTCAATATTGCTTGTCTTTCTCTCAGACAGGGCTTTGCTGTCTGTAACACACACGCACGCACACACAAAGTGAGCTAACGTTATTCTAATGGATAATTAGCCTTCACCACAAGGACTGCGAGCGAGCTGAGCTGCCGCTTGTTTCTAGAACGTCAAAGGGCTCATAGTGATGTTACTAGTAGTTGACTGGGAGGTTTTTATTATCATTTGGGGGAGCGTAAGCTGCCTTACCTGCTAAAAACAACTTTCTGCTCGCTCCACGTTACATGCGCTCTCAGTACGCACTGCTGATTGGTTGTTACCGCTTTGCGTCTATCATGAAAAGCACATTTGATTAAAAAAACTTTATTATCGTCTTACCTTTACTTATAAATGAAGTCCATGCGCAGCTCCTTCAGATCAAAAGCATCGATAACTTGTTTATAGAAGTCTTCCTTATCTTTTTTCGGTTTTAAAAGTCTCTCTGTCTCAAAGGAGATCTTCCTTTATTACCTCCTGCTTCGATTGAAAGTCCAGTTTAGAAAACTGTTTTATTTTAGATATGTAATCCTCCATGTTAAAAGTGCAAGCGAGAGGCAAAAATAAAGGATCGCTGCTCACTCTTGCTGCTTGTTGTCACTTCTTCCGCAGCCGAGTAGTCGCAAGAAAGATCACTAGCGCCCTCTACCACCAGGAGGCGGGAGTCATTTAATGACTCATATTTGACACACGCAGCTACGGTATATTAATAAAACATAGCTGCTTACTGTTCTTTTTAGCATATTCAATAGCTTGGACCTTAAATCCTACTGAATAGCTCTTAATCTTCTACCCTTTATGAGATTTCAAATGATTGAAATCAGCCTCCTCCATTTTGAAAATGATGACAGGTGAAGTGTCACTCGTGACGTGACGAGTTTGACCCTGCGGAAATTGTAGGCGTATGCTAATTATTTGGCGAAACGAGGTCTAGACATGCGCTAATAAAAATAATATTTTGCGAAACATGAGGTGGCGACTTGTCCAGGGTGTACCCCGCCTTCTGCCCGATTGTAGCTGAGATAGGCGCCAGCGCCCCCCGCGACCCCGAAAGGGAATAAGCGGTAGAAAATGGATGGATGGAAGTTTGACCCGGCGGGCTTCACGGTGGAAGAGGGGTTAGTGCATCTGCCTCACAATACGAAGGTCCTGCAGTCCTGGGTTCAATTCCAGGCTCGGGATCTTTCTGTGTGGAGTTTGCATGTTCTCCCCGTGAATGCGTGGGTTCCCTCCGGGTACTCCGGCTTCCTCCCATTTCCAAAGACATGCACCTGGGGATAGGTTGATTGGCAACACTAAATGGTCCCTAGTGTGTGAATGTGAGTGTGAATGTTGTCTGTCTGTGTTGGCCCTGCGATGAGGTGGCAACTTATCCAGGGTGTACACCGCCTTCCGCCCGATTGTAGCTGAGGCAGGCGCCAGCGACCCCAAAAGTGAATAAGCGGTAGAAAATGGATGGATGGATGGAGTTTGACCCGGCGTTAATCCAGAGCCGGCGGAAAAGTGTGAATGTGGAAGTAGTGTCAAAGCACTTTGAGTACCTTGAAGGTAGAAAAAAAAAAAAAGCACTATACAAGTAATGCTAAGCATGCGCTAATTATTTTGCGAAATGAGTTTGACCCGGCAGTAATTCTAGGCGGGTGCATACTATATACCCGGCGGCAATTCAAGGAAATACGGTACTGACAGAGGCAGACGCAGAACTGAGCAGAGCAGCTTGTTAAGACTTTTTTTAGGCGGTGGCTCTTTGTTGTGAAGGCGGTCGCCTTAAAAACAAAGCGCAGCGGGAAACCCTGCACTCTGTCGCGGCAGGTCCACGGTGCAGCTCCTGAACCCAACCAAACCGTACAGGAGGTCAGGAGCTTCTCCAGTCTCCATGCCAGTTTTAAACAAGTGTTATCAGCAGGGGTTGGCGCAGTCTTTCATGTGCTTTGAGAGATGTGTGTGGACCAGGGGACTCATGTATTAAGCTTGCATATGCACACGCCAACTTCACGCTTCACTTGCGCACATCCTTAAATGAGATGCACCGTTTTATAAGCCGCAGGATTCAAAGTGCAGGAAGAAAGTCTGTAAATTTACGATAGGTTTTTCCTCAGAATGGCGCCGCCCTATAACACTGTGTAACTTATTTGGATTGCTCCAAACAAAATGCTGACTCTCTCATCCCGCCCTCTACCTCCACCGCATGCAGATGTTCCAAATTAAGAGGATCTGCTGCATCGGCGCTGGCTACGTGGGAGGCCCCACATGCAGCGTGATCGCCCACATGTGTCCGGAGATCACCGTGACCGTGGTGGACGTCAACGAGTCCCGGATAAACGCCTGGAACTCGGACACGCTTCCCATATATGAGGTAACGCGTGTGCGATGTCTAAGACCTGGAGAGGTTAAGGGTGCGGCGCTAAGCACAGGTCGTGCTAAATAACCAGCTAGGTCAGGTTTAGTTGGATCCTGAACACGCTGGTTCAGTGGGAGGGAATGCCTGAGCGATTGCACTCCCAAGTTGTCAGACGGAACTCGACTGATTTAAAGGCTGCATGCACGCTGGTCACTGGGTGTGGTCGCCAACGTCCAAGCTGAGTCAACGTAGAGTTTTATGACCACAACAGTCCATGGCGAGGAGAAAATGAGTTCCAGATGCCTCCATTGTCGCAATTTCTCTGTCCCTCCACACGGTGTTGCTCAATTGTGACGAAGGGAGGAAGTGGAGTTCCATTCATCATCTTGTCTCGCCCACAGCCTGGCCTGAAGGAGGTGGTTGAATCATGCCGGGGGAGGAACCTCTTTTTCTCCACGGACATTGACTCAGCCATTCGGGATGCCGACCTTGTTTTTATCTCAGTGAGTTTTATACACACACACACACACACACAGACACACACAAAAGCTGGGCGATAAGCCTAAAAACTGCATCAACGATATACAGTACAGGCCAAAAGTTTAGACACACTTCATCCTCATTTAATGTGTTTAATTTATTTTCGTGACTATTTACATTGTAGACTGTCATATCAAAACTATGAATGAACACATGTGGAGTTATGTACTTAACAAAAAAACATGTTTTATATTCTAGTTTCTTCAAAATAGCCACCCTTTGCTCTGATCACTGCTTTGCACACTCTTGGCATTCTCTCGTCGAGCTTCAAAGAGGTAGACACCTGAAATGGTTTTCACTTCACAGGTGTGGTTGAAGCTCATGTAGAGAATGCCAAGAGTGTGCAAAGCAGTAATCAGAGCAAAAAGTGGCTATTTTGTAGTAACTAGAAAATAAAACGTGTTTTTTTGTTAAGTATATAACTCCACATGTGTTCATTCATAGATTTGATGTGGCAATTTACAGTGTAAATAGTCATGAAAATAAAGAAAACGCATTGAAGGAGAAGGTGTGTCCAAATGTTGGCCTGTACTGTAATTGTTTTATCTCGGTCTATCAATAAATAATAATATGTAACCTTCCCTTGAGTATAACCCACTATAGGCAAAAGGGAAATGTCAACACAAGCATAGAAAACAATCAATGTAAACACAATTCTAAAATCACATCAAACACTTAACCATAACCTCTTAAAATTGTGCCAAATAAGAAATGTAAATTGTAACCAAATAGTGTGAATTGTAAACATTTAAACATAGAGTAACCTGATAAGAACTACTCTGCATATATATATATATATATATATATATATATATATATATATATATATATATATGGCACCCACTTAAATTTCAGAACAAAAAATACTTTTCCATTTATTAGCCTCATGGGACTTTATATTGTGAAAGAGTTATTGCACAGAAAGATGTGTAAATGTTTATTTACATACCTTAATGGTTTCCAACACGGCAGTAAAACGGATGATCAAACAAAACACAAGTCATCGTCATGGACCCACTAGCTGTGGAAGCTAGCTCTCCAATCAGCTCAACAGACTCAATAACTCCACAGTAACGTTTCGGTGAATTTGTGAAACTGAAACAATACAAACACAAATACTAACACAGACACTCGGAAACGTGTTAGCAATTGCTAACAACCCCAGCGTGATTACATTACGATAGCACCTACAAATATGCACGAAAACATTCCTACAGACATCACACATGCTACGGTTTAGTGAGGAAGAATTGTTTTAGTTATATTGTAAAACTCACAAACGTTGTATTGAGTGATGAATGAAGAATCCATACTAGTAGAAACGCTATTGACAGCTAGAAGATGTGACGGCCATTCCACTTCTGCTTGAAATCACTGAATGTAAGGGCACTGCAGCAAGTACAGTAAGCAAACTCGGCCAAAAGATGGCGCCATAGCTCAAACAAAAACACACTTATACAGTGTAGTTGCTTTTTTTTTTTTGTGGCCATCACCAAAGAAAAATTTATAAATTAGCCGCACGGTTTCATTAGCCGCAGGGTGTAAAGTGTGGGGGGAAAGTAGCAGCTTATTGTCCAGAGCAGGGGTCACCAACCTTTTTGAAACCAAGAGCTTCTTACTGATTAATGCAAAGGGCCACCAGTTTGATACACACTTAAATAAATTGCCAGAAATAGCCAATTTGCTCAATTTACCTTAAACTCTGTTATTATTAATAATTAATGATATTTATCTTTGTGGAAACACTGATCATCTTAATGATTTCTCACAATAAATATATATTTTTGATGACATGTTTTAAATAGGTTAAAATCCAATCTGCACTTTGTTAGAATATATAACAAATTGGACCAAGCTATATTTCTAACAAAGACAAATCATTATTTCTTCTAGATTTTCCAGAACAAAAATTTTAAAAGAAATTCAAAAGACTTTGGAATAAGATTCAAATTTGATTCTACAGATTTTCTTGATTTGCCAGAATAATTGTTTTTGATTTTAATCATAATAATCACAAATATTCATCATCGAAAAAAAAGAAGCTAAAATGACGAATTAGATTAAAATGTATTTATTATTCTTTACAATAAAAAAAAAATAATACTTGAACATTGATTTAAATTGTCGGGAAAGAAGAGGAAGGCATTAAAAAGGTAAAAAGGTATTATATGTGTTTAAAAATCCTAAAATCTTTTTTAAGGTTGTATTTTTTTCTCTAAAATTGTCTTTCTGAAAGTTATAAGAAGCAAAGTAAAAACATTTATTAATTTATTTAAACAAGTGAAGACCAAGTCTTTAAAATATTTTCTTGGATTTTCCAATTCTATTTGAGTTTTGTTTCTTTTAGAATTAAAAATGTCGAGCAGTTGATTGGCAACACTAAATTGGCCCTAGTGTGTGAATGTTGTCTGTCTTTCTGTGTTGGCCCTGCGATGAGGTGGCGACTTGTCCAGGGTGTACCCCGCCTTCCGCCCGATTGTAGCTGAGATAGGCGCCAGCGCCCCCCGTGACCCCAAAAGGGAATAAGCGGTAGAAAAATGGATGGATGGAGCAAAGCGAGACCAGCTTGCTAGTAAATAAATAACATTTGAAAACTAGAGGCAGCTCACTGGTAAGTGCTGCTATTTGAGCTATTTTTAGAACAGGCCAGCGGGCGACTCATCTGGTCCTTACGGGCGACCTAGTGCCCGCGGGAACCGTGTTGGTGACCCCTACAGTACAGATCGAACACATTTTTTTATTGTTATTGATTACGTGTCTATTGCGATTCATAATGATATTGTTGTATTGCTTAGCTCTACAACACACATGATTTTGGCCAGCAAAGTGAAAAGAAGGCTTTGTTTGCCGATGCAGGTCAACACCCCGACCAAGACCTACGGCATGGGGAAGGGCCGTGCTGCCGACCTCAAGTACATCGAGGCGTGCGCTCGCAGGATCGTGGAGGTGTCTGACGGCTACAAGATCGTCACCGAGAAGAGCACCGTCCCCGTGCGAGCCGCCGAGAGCATCCGGCGGATATTCGACGCAAACACCAAGCCGAGCCTCAACTTACACGTGCGTGCCAGCGTCAAGACGCTCATCTTCTGCGCTACCAGCTCCTGATCTGCCGCTCGCTGCAGGTGCTGTCCAACCCGGAGTTCCTGGCAGAGGGAACAGCCGTGAAGGACCTGAAGGAGCCCGACCGTGTCCTGATCGGCGGGGACGAGACGGCCGAAGGCCAAAGGGCAATCCGGGCACTTTGTGCCGTGTACGAGCGCTGGGTACCCAAGGCCAGAATCATCACCACCAACACCTGGTCCTCAGAGCTGTCCAAGCTGGTGTGTGATTGCCTGCTCGTCATAACAATATTACAACAGTCACACACAACGATTGATTTTGTTTGGAAATTCCATGCAGGCCGCCAACGCGTTCCTGGCGCAGCGAATCAGCAGCATCAACAGCATCAGCGCCCTGTGCGAGGCCACCGGGGCCGACGTGGAGGAGGTGGCCAAGGCCATCGGCATGGACCAGAGAATAGGGAGCAAGTTTCTCAAAGCCAGCGTGGGTAAGAACTGTGCCGCCTTTAACCAACCGTATCAACCCTAAAATCATTTGGGTTGTCCCGTTACCAAGATTTTAGTACTTTTCGGTACTTTTCTAAATAAAGGGGACCACAAAAAAGGTAACCGGCTTTATTTTAAAGGGGAACATTATCAGCAGACCTATGTAAGCGTCAATATATACCTTGATGGTGCAGAAAAAAGACCATATATTTTTTTATGCCGATTTACGAACTCTAAATCGGTGAATTTTGGCGAATTAAACGCCTTTCTGTTTATCGCTCTGTGGCGATGACGTCAGAATGTGACGTCGCCGAGGTAATACACCCACCATTTTCATTTTCAACACATTGTAAACATTGGGTCTCAGCTCTGTTATTTTCCGTTTTTTTGACTATTTTTTGGAACCTTGGAGACATCATGCCTCGTGGGTGTGTTGTCGGAGGGTGTAACAACACTAACAGGGAGGGATTCAAGTTGCACCACTGGCCCCAAGATGCCAAAGTGTCTGCCGCCAGACCTCCATTGAATGTGCCAAAGTGTCTCCACATTTTACCGGCGATGCTAAAGCAGACATGCTACAGAGATGTATGGATAACCTGCAGATGCATTTGCAATGATAAAGTCATCGAAATCACAAAGGTGAATTTTGTTGATGTTGACTTATGTGCTATTCAGACATATTTGGTTGCGGCGTGACTGCCAGCTAATCGATGCTAACATGCTATTTACCGGCGGTGCTAAAGCAGACATGGAACAGAGATGTATGGATAACCTGCAGATGCATTTGCAACTATATTACGTTTCCTTCCACTCACATTTAATGCGAAACAAACACTTACCAATCGAATTATTTAAGTTGCTCCATTATCACAAAATGCGAAAGTCCTGATCGTTTGGTCCGCACATTTTACCGGCGATGCTAACGCAGCTATTTGGCCATGCTATGGCTATGAATAGCGTCAATAGTTATTCGCTCAATAGCTTCATTTTCTTCTTCAATACTTTCATACTCCAACCATCAGTTTCAATACATGTGTAATCTGTTGAATCGCTTAAACCGCTGAAATCCGAGTCTGAATCCGAGCTAATGTCGCTATATCTTGCTGTGGTATTCCCATTGTTTGTTTACTTTGGCAGCACTGTGTGACGTCACAGGGAAATGGATAGTGGTTTCGAAGATAGCGAAAATAAGGCACTTTAAAGCTTTATTTTGGGATATTCCGGGACCGGTAAAATTTTGAAAAAAACGTCAAAAATTATAACAAGCCACTGGGAACTGATTTTTATTGGTTTTAATTAACCCTTTTGAAATTGTGATAATGTTCCCCTTTAAAAAAAAATCTTAGGGTAAATGAAACATGTTTATTATTGTAATTTAGTCCTTAAATAAAATAGTGAACATACTAGACAACTTTTCTTTTAGTATTAAGTAAACAAACAAAGGCTTCTAATTAGTCTGCTGATGCATGCAGTAACATTTTGTGTCATTTAACAACCAATTATTTTGTACACATTATGAGGGACAAACTGTAAAAAAATATTATTAATCCACCTTTTCATTTACTGTTAATATCTGCTTACTTTCTCTTCTAACATGTTCTATCTACACTTCTGTTAAAATGTAATAATCATTTACTCTTCTCTTCTTTGATACTTTACCTTAGTTTTGGATGATACCACACATTTAAGTATCTATCTGATACCAAGTAGTTACAGGATCATACATTGGTCATATTCAAAGTCCTCATGTGTCCAGGGATGTATTTACTGACTTTATAAACATAATGTAAATTTTCAAAAGACGGAAAAAATGTACTGATACAAAAAAATATCAATGGTAAATGGGTTTTACTTGTATAGCGCTTTTCTACCCCTTTTTAAGGAGCCCAAAGCGCTTTGACAGTAGTTCCACATTCGCCCATTCACACACTGATGGCGGGAGCTGCCATGCAAGGCGCTCACCAGGACCCATCAGGAGCAAGGGTGAAGTGTGTTGCCCAAGGACACAACGGACGTGACTAGGATGGTAGAAGGTGGGGATTGAACCAGTAACCCTCAAGGTTGCTAGCACAGCCACTTTACCAACTTTGCCACAATGTAATAATAGTAGTATCGACGAGATACAATTTTGTACTTGGTATCATTACAGTGGATGTCAGGTGTGGATCCACCCATGGCATTTGTTTACATTCTGGCACGCTAGCATACCGTTAGCAGTGACGCCGGTGAGCTATTGTATCCTCCTACAGTGTGTAGTGAAGCATGTTTAGCTATTCCTCGTCCTCCAGTGATAACTTGCAAGAAACTCACTTTATTTGTCACCATGGAGGCGAGGATTAGTGATTTAGAACTAGCTAAAACACTACAGAGGGGCTACAATAGGGGGCAGGGTTGGGGAGGCAGGGGTGTATATTGTAGCCCGGACGAGTTTGGGCTGCATTGGATTCTGGGTATTTGTTCTGTTGTGTTTATGTTGTGTTACGGTGCGGATGTTCTCCCAAAACGTGTTTGTGAAGTGAAGTGAATTATATTTATATAGCGCTTTTTCTCTAGTGACTCAAAGCGCTTGACGTAGTGAAACCCAATATGTAAGTTACATTCAAACCAGTGTGGGTGGCACTGGGAGCAGGTGGGTAAAGTGTCTTGCCCAAGGACACAATGGCAATGACTAGGATGGCGGAAGCGGGAATCGAACCTGCAACCCTCAAGTTGCTGGCACGGCCGCTCTACCAACCGAGCTAAACCGCCCCATTTGTCATTTTTGTTTGGTGTGTGTTCACAGTGTGGCGCATATTTGTAACAGTGTTAAAGTTGTTTATACGGCCACCCTCAGTGTGACCCGTATGGCTGTTGATCAACTATGTCTTGCAGTTGCTTACTGCGTCTACATTAGTCGAATACAACGTGTGGCTGGACTGGCACGCTGATTCTACAGATTGTAGAGGACGCTAAAGGCAGCGCCTACACGGTGCCCCCTTAATATTATTGTCTGGGCGAAATCCGGGAGAATGTTTACCCCTGGAGGGGCACTGTAAATTTGTAGTCTCCCGGAAAAATCGAGGGTGTACAAGTATGACGCTGTAAAGCGCCAATCATATAGAACTCGCAAGCCGCACCATCAATACATTTTCATATTAAGGTGGAGGCAACAAAATAACATCTCGTGTTTGAGACCCCTGTTTTATGGCGTATTCTTCCAGGGAATTTTGGTTGAACTCATTGTGTACAGCTTCACATGGTGTTATATACACTTTGTATCTCTTATGTCTCCAGGTTTTGGTGGAAGCTGTTTCCAGAAGGATGTGCTGAATCTGGTGTATCTGTGTGAGGCCCTCAACCTGCCCGAGGTGGCCTCCTACTGGCAGCAGGCAAGGATGATGATATTTTACTGTAGGGATGTGCTGATCGGTTCACCACCGATCAGAACCTGAGGATTTTTGTGAGGATTTTTGTGAAAGTGTGATTGTCACGCCTTCTGGCTGGCTTTTTAACATTTTCTTTAACTTGCAAAGTTGCGGTACTACTAAATGTGGGGAAAAAGAAATGAAAGGCAGTTAAACAATACTAATAATGATAATTAAACACCAAAATACATAATCCATATTGCGGGCCTCAATTTTAACTTTGTAAGGTCAAGGCAAGTGTTGCCTTAAAAGAGGCCTCATATTTTAGGGCCCCAAAGCAAGTTAGAGTTTAAACAGAAATATGTCGTATAGGAATTAACTATACACATTGAAACATTAACAAAATGCTGTGTCACATGAATGTTTTTTTAAAGTAGTATCTTTGTGACATGAAAAAAACACAAGTAATGGACAAAAAAACATGGCGTTTACTTATTGATATTAAAATAAAAAACAAAGAAGTTTGGCTATTGAAGATGAAATAGGAAATAAGCTGTGTTCTTCTCTTGGTTCATTACAACAGTTTGGCCAACAACAAAATAACCAGGAGTGGCACCTCTCACATCGAATACACAATCTTCACAGCCTGCATTCAATTCAATGAGATGACAAAACATTATAGCTAGTATTGATGTTATTTGAACACTGTCACAGTTAAATAAAGGAGGAGTAAACATCCCAGTAAATACTTTATAAACAAGTTGTGACGACGTTTACGACACATCACCTGCTGCATGTTTCCTCATGTCAGTCAAAGCAGCTGATGGATGCTGTATTGAGAAAATAAAAGCAACATCAAATAGTTTTCTCCTTTGCTGTAAACGTTTAGTGTGGGGACAAGTGTCTCCATTATTGTCCACACCTGTCTCCATCTAAACACAGCAGTGCGCTCTTAAACGCACGACAGGAATCGAGGGGAAAATGACGTTAAACCAAGAACTTGGCTCGTTTTACTGCGAGTGGAAATCTATGGAGCAAAGTCCGTGTCGTTAGTCCGCCGTGATTGTCAAGCCAAACGACGCTCGTGCAGATGCGCCTGACTTCCTGTTGCCTAAAATGCATTAATAAATGATGGGTTTTCTGTTAGTAAATAATTAGATTGTATTTCTAACCATGAATTATCATTATACCGTTTACATTTACATCCCTTGGACATTAACAAGTAGAAAGTCAAGGGCGGTCACGGCATAGTCAATTTTAGGGCATTACGGAAAATGACAGGGCGGTTGCGGCTTTTTGTGGGTAAATTTGAGCCCTGATATTGGAATAGAGACTTTTCAACACAGGTTAAATGACAACATTTCGACCTAAGAAAAAGGGCATAACATTTGTTGCAGAAAACAGACATGTAAATAAATGACAAAGTCTATGTTTACATGAAGGGAAATACAAACTATATTCTTGTGCCAGGACTGTGTAAGTTTCATACCAGTGTTAACTAAGCAGCATGGAGTCATCCTTTCTTATCACTCTCCCTCCTCCATGAGTGGTTGGCTCACAAATATTTGGCCAGAACAAAACAGAACTCTTAGAAAATGTTAAACATATTGTAAATCCAATATTACTAGTAAATGGCCAATCGATACACCCTGGAAGAAAGTCATTTAATCAAACAAAGCAGCAAACTGGGCATCAAAATACTACGTTTATGCAGTGCAAGGTTTTAATTAGAAGCCATTCAGAAGTTACATCTTTTGTAACCTGGCTGAGTTTACACCTCTGTAGTAAATACTCTCATCCCAGGAAAGACCCTATCCTTCTGTGGTCTTTGCCTCGGCTGCAGGCTGGTTTAGGATTTTGCATCCGGGATGGGGAATTGATAAGATTTTTCCGGTTACGATTTCACATTCGATCCTGCTTAACGATTCGATTCCTTAACAGTTCGCTTATTGATTGTTATTTGCAAAACAAGGTGGATTCGCATCAATTTAGTTTAGTTTAGCGGTAATGTGACCTTACAAAGCCTGCAGTGAGGTCTCAGGAAGCACATACGTAACACAGGAAAAAAAACACTTTTTTGAAAATAAATACAATAAATTAATATTATTCTGTAGAATTTAACAAAGTAAATCATGTACAAATGACACAAGAATGTAACATTTAGTAACATGTGATATAAATGTGTTACATGCAAAGTGAGATATGTCAAGCCTTTGTTACAATTTTGATGATTATCGCATAGTTAATGAAAATCTTGAATAAAAAATCTCAGAAAATGCAAGGTTTCAAAAACTGTCTGCCAAGATCATTAAAATTATAACAAATAATCAATCAATGTTTATTTATATGGCCCCAAATTCCAAATGTCTCAAAGGACTGCACAAATCATTACGACTACAACATCCTCGGAAGAACCCACAAAAGGGCAAGGAAAACTCACACCCAGTGGGCAGGGAGAATTCACACCCAGTGGGACGCCAGTGACAATGCTGACTATGAGAAACCTTGGAGAGGACCTCAGATGTGGGCAACCCCCCCCTCTAGGGGACCGTAAGCAATGGATGTCGAGCGGGTCTAACATGATACTGTGAAAGTTCAATCCATAGTGGCTCCAACACAGCCGCGAGAGTTCAGTTCAAAGCGGATCCAAGACAGCAGCGAGAGTCCCGTCCACAGGAAACCATCTCAAGCGGAGGCGGATCAGCAGCGTAGAGATGTCCCCAACCGATACACAGGCGAGCGGTCCATCCTGGGTCCCGACTCTGGACAGCCAGTACTTCATCCATGGTCATCGGACCGGACCCCCTCCACAAGGGAGGGGGGGACATAGGAGAAAGAAAAGAAGCGGCAGATCAACTGGTCTAAAAGGGAGGTCTATTTAAATAAAAGCTTGACATATCTCACTTTGCATGTAATATTAGTTTCCAATGTGAAATGATTTGCTGACATGAATAGACGTGTACACCATATTCTATTTTGTTTTATTTTTCACTTGTATAATATTATGACAAGAGTGAAAATCTGGTGGGAGAAAAAACATGCAACTTTTCCCCGACTACAATTAAAAATTCACTTCGCAGAAACGAGGAGTGTCCACTGTGGTAAATGTATGCAAGCTTTTGACCACAAACTTAGTCGCTGCTCAGTGACATTCGTGAACTGGAGCTGCCCGCCTCCCAGCCAGAATCTGTTTCTACCTCATGCTCGTCTAAATGAGAAGGCATTCATTTCAGTTTGACAAACAATAGCGCTAACGTTGTATTTTGATGACGTGCTCGTGTTACGGCTGCCGGGATGAGATGGTAGCGGTTGAAAAGGTGACTTTCATTTATAATTACTGCATGCTGTGTGTTCAAATGTTCCAGCACATTGCTCGTATGCATATTACTCCTCATGAAGAAATATCGGCCTTATAATTATCTCAAGTAGTCTGTTGCAGTCTTGACTTCGCCAATTGCATGATGACATCATCCCCACTCGCAAGAATCGTTAGGGGAGCCGTTTAAAAAGATGGCAAGCCATTCCAAGTAATTGACACACTGGAAACCGGTTCTTGCTCAGAACCGGTTTTCGATTCCCATCCCGAATCATGACCCGCCGCATCTTGCGACTGCTTGGTCTGCCCGTAATATATTTGCCCATAACCTTATCCGGGGGTCTGCAACCTGTGGCTCTTTAGCGCCGCCCTAGTGGCTCACTGGAGCTTTTTAAAAATGTATGAAAATAAAAAAAGATGGGGGAAAAATATCCATCCATCCATCCATTTTCTACTGATATATTTTTGTTTTAATATGGTTTCTGTAGGACAGGGGTCGGCAACCTTTACCACGCAAAGAGCCATTTTGACCCATCCATCCATCCATTTTCTACCGCTTATTCCCTTTCGGGGTCGCGGGGGACGCTGGCACCTATCTCAGCTACAATCGGGCGGAAGGCGGGGTACACCCTGGACAAGTCGCCACCTCATCACAGGGCCAACACAGATAGACAGACAACATTCACACTCACATTCACACACTAGGGCCAATTTAGTGTTGCCAATCAACCTATCCCCAGGTGCATGTCTTTGGAAGTGGGAGGAAGCCGGAGTACCCGGAGGGAACCCACACATTCACGGGGAGAACATGCAAACTCCACACAGAAAGATCCCGAGCCTGGATTTGAACCCAGGACTGCAGGACACTTCGTATTGTGAGGCAGACGCACTAACCCCTCTGCCACCGTGACCCGTTTCACAAAATAAAGAAGACAATGGGAGCCACAAAACGCTTTTGAAATTTAAAATGAAATAACATGGCATACAGAGTTTTTTTTTCTTTGTCGTATGTATACACCAGGGGTCTTAGACACGCGGCCCACACCTTAATATGAGACGTTAATGTTAGTGCGGCCCCTGAGTTTAAAAACCTGTTTGCTTTCAATGCCGGTGAGAACTCGAGGCAGGTTATTCCAGAGCGATACAGATCTGTAAATAAAAGATTCCCACAAAGCATTCTTCCTGGAACGAAGGGAGTACAAAATGACCCTCACTAGATGCTTATTATGATTATGCATAGTGCTACTGTAAACTATTTGGGCCATGAGGAAAAGTTGCCGTCTCCTGCCTTATTCAATCGTGACTCGTCATACATAAACCAACCAGTCATGAATTTTGTCCGTATCGATGTTCCAATCCCCCTGGATCAGCAGTTCATTGCTACTACATCAAAAAGGGACAAGGCTACTGGGAAATGCCATCAAGCTACTTTGTGTCACTACTTATATTGACTACTGCCCATCACTGGTCACACTGTCGATAGCTCTCACTATGAATAAATGCTAACATTTATGATTAATACAAACCCCGTTTCCATATGAGTTGGGAAATTGTGTTAGATGTAAATATAAACAGAATACAATGATTTGCAAATCCTTTTCAAGCCATATTCAGTTGAATATGCTACAAAGACAACATATTTGATGTTCAAACTCATAAACTTTTTTTTTTTTGCAAATAATCATTAACTTTGGAATTTGATGCCAGCAACACGTGACAAAGAAGTTGGGAAAGGTGGCAATAAATACTGATAAAGTTGAGGAATGCTCATCAAACACTTATTTGGAACATCCCACAGGTGTGCAGGCTAATTGGGAACAGGTGGGTGCCATGATTGGCTATAAAAACAGCTTCCCAAAAAATGCTCAGTCTTTAACAAGAAAGGATGGGGCGAGGTACACCCCTTTGTCCACAACTGTGTGAGCAAATAGTCAAACAGTTTAAGAACAACCTTTCTCAAAGTGCAATTGCAAGAAATTTGGGGATTTCAACATCTACGCTCCATAATATCATCAAAAGGTTCAGAGAATCTGGAGAAATCACTCCACGTAAGCGGCATGGCCGGAAACCGACATTGAACGACCGTGACCTTCGATCCCTCAGATGGCACTGTATCAAAAACCGACATCAATCTCTAAAGGATATCACCACAAGGGCTCAGAACACTTCAGAAAACCACTGTCACTAAATACAGTTGGTCGCTACATCTGTAAGTGCAAGTTAAAGCTCTACTATGCAAAGCAAAAGCCATTTATCAACAACATCCAGAAACGCCGCCGGCTTCTCTGGGCCCGAGATCATCTAAGATGGACTGATGCAAAGTGGAAAAGTGTTCTGTGGTCTGACGAGTCCACATTTCAAATTGTTTTTGGAAATATTCGACATCGTGTCATCCGGACCAAAGGGGAAGCGAACCATCCAGACTGTTATCGACGCAAAGTTAAAAAAGCCAGCATGTGTGATGGTATGGGGGTGCATTAGTGCCCAAGGCATGGGTAACTTACACATCTGGGAAGGCACCATTAATGCTGAAAGGTACATACAGGTTTTGGAACAACATATGTTGCCATCTAAGCGCCGTCTTTTTCATGGACGCCCCTGCTTATTTCAACAAGACAATGCCAAGCCACATTCAGCACGTGTTACAACAGCGTGGCTTCGTAAAAAAATAGTGTGGGTACTTTCCTGGCCGGCCTGCAGTCCAGACCTGTCTCCCATGGAAAATGTGTGGCGCATTATGAAGCGTAAAATAGGACAGCGGAGACCCCGGACTGTTGAAGGACTGAAGCTCTACATAAAACAAGAATGGGAAAGAATTCCACTTTCAAAGCTTCAACAATTAGTTTCCTCAGTTCCCAAACGTTTATTGAGTGTTGTTAAAAGAAAAGGTGATGTAACACAGTGGTGAACATGCCCTTTCCCAACTACTTTGGCACGTGTTGCAGCCATGAAATTCTAAGTCAATTATTATTTGCAAAAAAATAAAGTTTATGAGTTTGAACATCAAATATCTTGTCTTTGTAGTGCATTCAACTGAATATGGGTTGAAAAGGATTTGCAAATCATTGTATTCCGTTTATATTTACATCTAACACAATTTCCCAACTCATATGGAAACAGGTTTAATACATGTGATTGGCATCAGTGTTGGTATCGGCTAATCTCACTCATGGATGATCTGAATGGGCAGCATAAATCCCTATTTCAAATTAATACAGGAGTTTATTTGTGTGTTATATTCCCTCAGGTGATCGATATAAATGAGTACCAGAGGCGGCGTTTTGCGTGCAGGATCATCGACTGCCTCTTCAACACTGTGACAGGGAAGAAAATCGCTCTGCTCGGCTTCTCTTTCAAAAAAGACACGGGTGACACCAGGTGTGTTTTACTGGCCCCGCCCTAAGAAAGCCGCTCCTTGAACGCCATCCATATGTTGATCATAAAGCCGCATTGTGCCCTCAGCACTTATTAACTTTGCTCCTCACACCCCAGGGAGTCGTCCAGTATTTACATCTCCAAGTATCTGATGGATGAAGGGGCCAAGCTATTCATCTATGACCCCAAGGTTCTCAAGACACAAATCATTCAGGACCTCTCTCAGCCCAGTATCTCCGAGGACCATCCAGAAAGAGGTAGGGCCAGCTCATGTGTACTGACTGGATTCATCGGAATCGTGGATCAGAGGTCGATGATATCTCATTTATGTGGAAACAGCTTTCTAACAGTCTGACTCACAGTTTCAGAGTTGGTGACGGTGACCTCCGATCCTTACGAGGCGTGCCAGGGCGCACACGCCTTGGTTATATGCACGGAATGGGACATGTTCAAGGTAGGGCTGGGCCATGTGGCCTTTTGTTAATATCTCTATGTTTAGGCCATGTCACAATACACCATATATATCTCAATATTTTGCCTTAGCCTTGAATGAACACTTGATGCATATAATCTCATCAATATGATGATTCTTTGTGTCTACATTAAAACATTCTTCATACTGCATTAATATATGCTACTTTTAAACTTTCATGCAGGGAGGGGAATCACAACTACCGTATTTCCTTGAATTGCCGCCGGGTCGCTAATTAATTTAAAACCTCTTCTCACTTACCAAAGGCATGCGGTAAAGGCAAGCATGTGCTAATTATTTTAAAACCTCTTCTCACTCCGGCGTTTACCAAAGGCATGCGGTACATTTAGGCCTGCGCTTATAAATTTGAGTGTGATGTAAGGATACCATCATGAAAAGCACATTTAATAAAAAAAAACGTTATTATGGTCTTACCTTTACTTATAAATGAAGTCCATGCGCAGCTCCTTCTGCTCAAAAGCATCGGTAACTTGTTTATAGAAGTCTTCCTTATCTTTCTTCAGTTTTAAAAGTCTCTCCGTCTCGATGGAGATCTTCTTTTATTACCTCCTGCTTCCATTGAAAGTCCAGTTTAGAAAACTGTTTAATTTTAGATATGTAATCCTCCATGTTAAAAGTGCAAGCGTGAGGAAAAAATAAACCGTCGCTGCTCCTGCTGCTTGTTGTCACTTCTTCTGCAGCCGAGTAGTCGCAAGAAGGATCACTAGCGCCCTCTACCACCAGGAGGCGGGAGTCATTTAATGACTCATATTTGACACACGCAGCTACGGTATATTAATAAAACATAGCTGCTTACTGTTCTTTTTAGCTTGGACCATAAATCCTACTGAATAGCTCTTAATCTTCTTCCCTTTATGCGATTTCAAATGATTGAAATCAGCCTCCTCCATTTTGAAAATGATGACAGGTGAAGTGTCACTTGTGACGTGACGAGTTTGACCCTGCGGAAATTCTAGACATGTGCTAATTATTTTGCGAAACGAGTTTGACCCGGCGGAAATTCTAGACGTGCGCTAATAAAAATAATATTTTGCGAAACGATACAGGCGCATACTATATACCCGGCGGCAATTCAAGGAAATACGGTAAGTCAATTTAGCAAAAGTGTATTTATGAAACAGTTTTGAAGCAGTGGCACAAACATGCATTTCATTTCCAAACAAAGTGCAAGATTGTCAGAGACATTTTAAAACAAGCTAAAAGTGGACTTTTGTGCATGATGTCACTAAGATGACATATCAAAACACTAAATTAAAGTGCACTTTTTGTACAAAACACCACTACAATAGTTTAAAACCAATAAAGTGCACTTTTGTGCATGATGTCACACCACATATTTCAATAAGTGTCAAATAAAAATTAGCTGCGTTATAGGAAATAAAATAGTGAATGTCCTTCGCTATGTGGTAGGTTCCTGCGGACGTTATCTCCTTCGGTTGTTGACTATTTGTTTCATACTGTGTTGATATTGAAATGGTTGCTTGGGCATTTTGTTTGTGTGGCACCGGCCGGAGATGTTGACATGTGGAGTTTCAAGCAATCTTCATTCTCTAGCGCAGGCCTGGGCAATTGTTTTGACTCAGGGGGCCAAATTTGCAGCTGGTATATCTATTTTTAGGAACATTAATACAAAACATCACAATAAAAACAATATGACAGACAGCCTTAAAAAACAGAAGAATATTTCATTATTTTTTTACTGTATGAGACACCCAGATTGTACATGAAAATAAATAATGTGGGATTTACAATATTGACTATGAAGGATAAAACACTGAATATTGACAACTTAGGAACGTCACACCCCCTCACCATCGACATATTTTACAATCAAGCGAAACGCAACAAACACAGCAAAATATGAAGGTGAAGGGGTAAAAAATAAAATACACAATCTGATATATCACTAAGCTTTAGAACTTTGTTGTAAAAATCTCCTGACACCCACATTTCAGGCTGGAAACACTCCTCACCCACACTGCTTGGTGCCTCTTCTGAGCTGCTGTGACTTAGATGACCATAGTAACTAATTAGATGACCATAGTAACTCATTAAATGACCATAGTAACTAATTAGATGACCATAGTAACTAATTAGATTACCATAGTAACTAATTAGATGAACATAGTAACTAATTAGATGACCATAGTAACTCATTAAATTACCATAGTAACTAATTAGATGACCAAAGTAACTAATTAGATGACCATAGTAACTAAATAGATTACCATAGTAACTAATTAGATGACCATAGTAACTAATTAGATGACCAAAGTAACTAATTAGATGACCATAGTAACTAATTAGATGACCATAGTAACGAATTAGATGACCATAGTAACGAATTAGATGACCATAGTAACTAATTAGATGACCATAGTAACTAATTAGATGACCATAGTAACTAATTAGATGACCATAGTAACTAATTAAATGACCATAGTAACTAATTAGATGACCATAGTAACTACTTAAATGACCATAGTAACTAATTAGATGACCATAGTAACTAATTAAATTACCATAGTAACTAATTAGATGACCATAGTAACTAATTAGATGACCATAGTAACTACTTAGATGACCATAGTAACTAATTAGATGACCATAGTAACTAATTAAATTACCATAGTAACTAATTAGATGGCCATAGTAACTAATTAGATGACCATAGTAACTAATTAGATGACCATAGTAACGAATTAGATGACCATAGTAACTAATTAGATGACCATAGTAACTAATTAGATGACCATAGTAACTAATTAGATGACCATAGTAACTCATTAGATGACCATAGTAACTAATTAGATTACCATAGTAACTAATTAGATGACCATAGTAACTAATTAGATGACCATAGTAACTAATTAGATGACTATAGTAACTAATTAAATTACCATAGTAACTAATTAGATGACCATAGTAACTAATTAGATGACCATAGTAACTACTTAGATGACCATAGTAACTAATTAGATGACCATAGTAACTAATTAAATTACCATAGTAACTAATTAGATGACCATAGTAGCTAATTAGATGACCAGAGTAACTAATTAAATTACCATAGTAACTAATTAGATGACCATAGTAACTAATTAAATTACCATAGTAACTAATTAGATGAGCATAGTAGCTAATTAGATGAGCATAGTAGCTAATTCGATGACCATAGTAGCTAGTACATCATGCAAAAGCACAGAGTCCAACCATTGAAAAACTTTGTGTAGTTCAAGACTTACGATCATTAGAAAACATGACTACACATCATAATGGCAGCTACCGTTTACATCTTAAAGATCTAAAATAATTATTAGGGAATGTCCGGCGGGCCAGATTGAAAAGCTTAACGGGCCGAATGCGGTCCCCGGGCCTTAGTTTGCCCAGGTCTGCTCTAGCAGGGGGATTTTCAAATAATTCTACAAATTAGCAGTGCTGCTACTTTTTGCAGGAACGCTTTTGCCGCATACCTGATGTATTACGGTTGTCTGTTCAACATCTTCCCGCTTGAAGCCAAACCACCGCCAGACGATGGACCCCCTTCTGTTTTTCTTGGGAATGAATTATTCCTTTATTTCTGACCAGATTTGCACTGTATTATTCTCGTGTTACCACTCCGCTAGCACCACAGCTAACGTTACCCATGCTCCGCGAGAGTGTAGGACGTTGCTTTATGTTGTTTTATGTCTCTGTGAGAAGCAGAGACAAGAAAGAGTGGGAAAAGACTGCAGTGTAATGCCCGCAGCTAAAAGCAACTGCGTGAGAACGTATACTCCAATATCACCATATAGTCATTTTCTATATCGCACTTTACAAACCTGCAATATATCAAGTATATTCCATTTATATCGCCCAGCCCTAGTTCAAGGTCACCTTTTCACCTTTTTACCACGTACTCCAGTACTAAAACTTGTGTCATAACCTGGTTGATGTCACCTCAGGAGCTGGACTATGAGAGGATTCACAAGAAGATGCTGAAGCCGGCCTTTATATTTGATGGCCGCAGAGTGCTGGACCACCTTCATGCTGACCTCCAGGACATTGGCTTCCAGGCAAGCATGCATTTTACAGCCCAACCTCGAAGGAACTGTGTCCATCATTTTATATACATGCTATATATATATATATATATATATATGTTATATGTATATGTAGGTGTGGGAAAAAAATCACAAGACTACTTCATCTCTACAGAACTGTTTCATGAGGGGTTCCCTCAATCATCAGAAAATCTCCTGATGATTGAGGGAACCCCTCATGAAACAGTTCTGTAGAGATGAAGTAGTCTTGTGATTTTTTTCCCACACATACATATTGCGCTCTACCACTGTATCGAGCACTATTCTCTGGATAATCCAATCAAGACATATATATATATATATATATATATATATATATATATATATATATATATATATACAGTACAGGCTATAAGTATGGACACACCTTCTCCTCATTCAATGCATTTTCTTTAATTTCATGTAGATTGTCACATCAAAATATGAATGAACACATGTGGAGTTATGTATTTAACAAAAAAAAAGGTGAAATAACATGTTTGACTTCCTTCAAAATAGCCACCCTTTGCTCCGATGACTTTTTCGCACACTCTTGGCATTCTCTCCATGAGCTTCAAAGGTGTGCTTTATTTTTCACTAACTAATGTGTTATGCTTTTACCATGTACATCAAATTATTTTCTTTGCAGCCGTTTGGGGAAAAACAAGAAAATATTGTTTTGGTGTAATTGAGCCGCTTAGCCGCCAGAAAATCATTAGCATAATCATCAGAGCTTTGATGAGCGTAAATGAGTTAAACTGCCATTAAACTGGTGTAATGCAATACAAATGATCTATATATAAAGTGCAAGCCACAAGTTTGGACACACTTTCTTGTTTCAATGCATTTTTTGTAGATTGTCACATCAAAACTATGAGGTGACTACCTCTTGAAGCTCATGGAGAGAATGCAGAGAGTGTGCTAAGCAGTAATCAGAGCAAAGGGTGGCTATTTTGAAGAAACTAGAATATAAAACATGTTTTCAGTTATTTCACCGTTTTTTGTTAAGTACATAACTCCTCATGTGTTCATTCATAGTTTTGATGTGACTATCTACAATGAAAATAAAGAAAACACATTAAATGAGGAGGTGTCCAAATGTTTGGCCTGTACTGTATATATATTTGTTTTATAAATATTGCATACTTTTCATTTCCTCATTACTAACAAAAATGTTTAACAGGAAGGCTGTTAAACTTTAAAACACACATTTAATGTGAATGTAATTTTGTTAAAAGTAATATGTGTATGTACGTATAAAGTATGTCAATATTTCTCGCATTGAAAGTGAAAAATATATATTTTATTGCTGACGTATGACACTTAAAGTATCGTCAACCTGAACTTATTTTTATAGAATATTGCAAATGTTTTCATTTTCTCATTATAAACAAAAATGTTTAATCAATCATTGATTGATTGATTGAATGCACTTCTGCCATGACCCTCCCCCGCTGAATTCTTATTGGTTGACGCGTGTGTGACGATTGCTGACATTTTCTTCGTCTCTTCCGCGAATGAGATAAATAATATTATTTGATATTTTACGTGTTAATAATTTTACACATACACAAACTCTGAAAAAAACTGCGACTTATAGTCCGAAAAAATACGGTATATATATTTTATTGCTGACGTATGACACTCATCCATCCATTTTCTACCGCTTATTCCCTCAAATGATTTTTTTTTTAGAAATACTGCATATTTTGCATTGACCCAATTTTTTAAAAACAAAAAAATTAAATGTGTTACAAAAACATTAAAACAACTGGATCCAAACATTTCCAGCATGGAAAGTAAAAAAAGATCTATATTGCTGACTAATGACACTTTTGAGTCCACGTGGAATTTGGACCTGGGTTCCAAACTACTTGGCAGAAGTCATTTCTTCAACTTAAAGTATCGTCAACCTGAACTTATTTTTATAGAATATTGCATATTTTTTAATTTTCTCATTATAAACAAAAATGTTTAACAAGAAGGCTGTTAAACATTAAAGAAATAATTTAATCTGAATGTAAAGTTGTTAAAAGTAATATATATGTATGTATATATGTATAAAATAGGTGATTATTTCTAGCATTGAAAGTAAAAAATATATATTTTATTGCTGACTTATGACACTTAAATTATTGTCAACCTGAACTTATTTTAGAAACATTGCATACCGTATTTCCTTGAATTGCCGCCGGGCATATATTACGCGCCTGCCTTGAATTACCGCCTGGTCAAACTCGTCAGGTCACGAGTGACACTTCTTTTGTCATCATTTTCAAAATGGAGGAGGCTGATTTCAATACCGGTAATTTGAAGTTGCATAAAGGGAAGAAGATTAAGATCTATTTAGTAGGATTTAAGGTCCAAGCTTACATCAGACTCAAATTTTTACTGCGTACCTTTGGTAAGTGCCGGAGTGAGAAGAGGTTTTAAATTAATTAGCGCCCCGGCAGCAATTCAAGGAAATACGGTATTTTGCATTTTCTCATTGCATACAAAAATGTTTAACAAGAAGGCTGTTAAACATTAAAGAAATAATTTAATCTGAATATAAAGTTGTTAAAAGTAATATATGTATATATATATGTATAAAATATGTGAATATTTCTAGTATTGAAAGTAAAAAAGTATATATTTTATTGCTGACTTATGACACTTAAATTATCGTCAACCTGAACTTATTTTTAGAAACATTGTGTACCATATTTCCTTGAATTACTGCTGGGTCCAACTCACTTCGCAAAATAATTAGCGCATGCCTTGAATTACCGCCTGGTCAAACTCGTCACGTCACGAGTGACACTTCTCCTGTCATCATTTGCAAAATGGAGGAGGCTGATTTCAATACCGGTAATTTGAAATCGCATAAAGGGAAGAAGATTAAGATCTATTTAGTAGCATTTAAGGTCCAAGCTTACATCAGACTCAAATTTTTACTGCGTACCTTTGGTAAGTGCCGGAGTGAGAAGAGGTTTTAAAATGATTAGCGCATGCTTACTTTTACCGCATGCCTTTGGTAAGCGCAGGAGTGAGAAGAGGTTTTAAATTAATTAGCGCATGCTTACTTTTACCGCATGCCTTTGGTAAGCGCAGGAGTGAGAAGAGGTTTTAAATTAATTAGCGCATGCTTACTTTTACCGCATGCCTTTGGTAAGCGCAGAAGTGAGAAGAGGTTTTAAATTAATTAGCGCATGCTTACTTTTACCGCATGCCTTTGGTAAGCGCAGGAGTGAGAAGAGGTTTTAAATTAATTAGCGCATGCTTACTTTTACCGCATGCCTTTGGTAAGCACAGGAGTGAGAAGAGGTTTTAAATTAATTTGCGCCCCGGCAGCAATTCAAGGAAATACGGTATTTTGCATTTTCTCATTGTATACAAAAATGTTTAACAAGAAGGCTGTTAAACATTAAAAAACAAATTTCATGTAAATATAAAGTTGTTAAAAATAATATATGTTTGCATGCATAACATATGTCAATATTTCTAGCATTGAAAGTAAATATATATATTGTTTTTTTGGAGTATAAATCGCACCGGCCGAAAATGCATAATAAAGAAGGAAAAAAAACATGCGATGAGGTGGCGACTTGTCCAGGGTGTACCCCGCCTTCCGCCCGATTGTAGCTGAGATAGGCGCCAGCGCCCCCCGCAATCCCAAAAGGGAATAAGCGGTAGAAGATGGATGGATGGAAAAAACATATGTCGCATTTTTGGGGGGAAATTTATTTGATACAACCCAACACCACGCCCGTCCAAAGGCAAAACCCAGTAACTCAATGTTGGTCAAAACTGAGCTGATAATAATTTTGGAGTTCCTAGGTGATATGCTTTACATTCGTGTATGCCATATTGTAAGCTGTTACGCGCATGGCAGGACCTAGCAACTACCACATAACCGCGTAGATACAACAGAAAAACCTAGTATCTCAAGGGAGCAATCGGAGCTTCTTTGTCAGTCGCCTTATTGTCTTTAATGAGACATTTGCACCGATGGGGGCCGACGGTCAAGCTGATTATGTGATATTATGGCACGGGGGGATATTTGGAAGACTGGCCCAGGATGTTGCAAGCACCTTCATTATTCTTCCCCTCGCATACTCTTCTGGGCAGATAACTGTGGAGCTCAAAGTAAAAACTGGACGCTGTACACAAACGCAGCATGGGCCCCACCTGAGATTGTGATCAAATATCTGGAGAAAGGGCACACCTTCATGAGAGCAGATATTCAACCCATGGCTCAATCGGCAAGAAAATGAAAGCTGAAGAAAACATCTACACCTTTGATGACTTTGTAGATCTTTGTGAGACAGCATCAACATAGATTGGTTTTACTTTGTTTTCTCAGAATCAGCTAGAAGTGAGTTACTATGTTTTGCCCTTGGACGGGAGACCAAGAATAGACATTTGAAAGGCAATTTGAAACAAATAAAGAATAGTGAAGAACAGGCTGAATAAGTGTAGGTTATATGAGGCATAAATAACCAACTGCTATGTTAACCTAACATATTATGGTAAGAGTCATTCAAATAACTATAACATATAGAACATGCTATACCTTTACCAAACTATCTCTCACTCCTAATCCATAAATCCCATGAAATCTTCCTCCTCGATGTGGCTTCTAAACAACTCTGCCAACTCCAAAGGTATGCGCCGCTTCCTCTTGTCCTTTTCTGCTGCATATTTCACTACGTCCAGCTTGTAATCTGCAGTACATGATTTCCTTTTCAACGCCATTTTTGTTCAGCCCTTCTCACTTTTTATAAGTTACCGCCAATGATGAAATGATCCATTTTAATAGCTAGGGCAGTAGCATATAGCACAGGGGTAGGGAACCTATGGCTCTAGAGCCAGACGTGGCTCTTTTGATGACTGCATCTGGCTCTCGGATAAATCTGAGCTGACATTGCTTAACACGATAAGTAATGAATAATTCCACTTGTAATCACAGTGTTAAAAAAAACGTTCAAAATATAAAACATGCTCATGCATCCTTTTTTCTGCCGCACTTGTTCAAGAAGTTGCATTAAGGGTAAGAAGTAATTTGGGGCGGTATAGCTCGAGTGGCCGTGCCAGCAACTTGAGGGTTGCAGGTTCGATTCCCGCTTCCGCCATCCTAGTCACTGCCGTTGTGTCCTTGGGCAAGACACTTTACCCACCTGCTCCCAGTGCCACCCACACTGCTTTAAATGTAACTTAGATATTGGGTTTCACTATGTAAAGCGCTTTGAGTCACTAGAGAAAAGCGCTATATAAAATATAATTCACAAATTCACATTTATTTATTATTGGTTAGTGTAGGACTTGCCCTCCTGGGGGTTCTTCAGACCACCAAGCACCGACATGAGAGCCTGTTTCAGGGTTACAATATTGTTTTATTCTTCAATAAGTCTCTGTTGCTTTACAGCAATTGTGTTTTTGTCTTTCGTTTTCGCTCGCACTCCGGCTCCAGCCCCAACCCCGTCTCTCCTCCTGGCTGCTGCTTATAAACAGAGCGACAGGTGATGAGATAACCAGGCCCAGCTGGGCCATTTACCCACCTGTCGCTGATTTTGAGGCCGATCCTGGCAACACCCCGCTTCGCTGCAAGCCCGCAGGCCACACCCCCTCCATAGTTAGCTTCATAATAACAATGTTATTATGAAGAATAAGAGACTTATTATACTCTAGAAATGTTGGTCTTACTTAAAAATGCACACGTTTTGTTGTGTTCAGTGTTAAAAATTATATGGCTCTTACAGAAATACATTTTAAAATATTTGGCTTCTTGGCTCTCTCAGCCAAAAAGGTTCCCGACCCCTGATATAGCATATAGCAGTTAGCATCCCATGACCCACAATGCACTTCTGCCATGACCCTCCCCCACCGAATTCTTATTGGTTGACGCGTGTGTGACGATTGCTGACATTTTCTTCGTCTCTTCCGCGAATGAGATAAATAATATTATTTGATATTTTACGTGTTAATAATTTTACACATACACAAACTCTGAAAAAAACTGCGACTTATAGTCCGAAAAAATACGGTATATATATTTTATTGCTGACGTATGACACTCAAATGATCTTATTTTTAGAAATACTGCGTATTTTGCATTGACCCAATTTTTTAAAAACAAAAAAATTAAATGTGTTGCAAAAACATTAAAACAACTGAATCCAAAGATTTCCAGATGGTACTTATTGTTTGTTTTTGCTGC
Source organism: Nerophis ophidion (assembly GCF_033978795.1). NCBI lineage: Eukaryota > Metazoa > Chordata > Actinopteri > Syngnathiformes > Syngnathidae > Nerophis > Nerophis ophidion. Next base: position 91,462,572 of record NC_084611.1, read on the forward strand.
ACTAATGTGTATATTTTAGGCCATTGGTTCTTTGTAGAACATCACGGTGGCAGAGGGGGTTAGTGCGCCTGCCTCACAATACGAAGGTCCTGAGTAGTCCTGGGTTCAATCCCATGGTCGGGATTTTTCTGTGTGGAGTTTGCATGTTCTCCCCGTGAATGCGTGGGTTCCCTCCGGGTACTCCGGCTTCCTCCCACCTCCAAAGACATGCACCTGGGGATAGGCCCCTCCCACTTCCAAAGACATACACCTGGGGATAGGCCCCTCCCACTTCCAAAAACATACACCTGGGGATAGGCCCCTCCCACTTCCAAAGACATACACCTGGGGATAGGCCCCTCCCACTTCCAAAGACATACACCTGGGGATAGGCCCCTCCCACTTCCAAAGTCATACACCTGGGGATAGGCCCCTCCCACTTCCAAATACATGCACCTGGGGATAGGCCCCTCCCACTTCCAAAGACATGCACCTGGGGATAGGTTGATTGGCAACACTAAATGGTCCCTAGTGTGTGAATGTTGTCCGTCTATCTGTGTTGGCCCTGCGATGAGGTGGCGACTTGTCCAGGGTGTACCCCGCCTTCCGCCCGATTGTAGTTGAGATAGGCACTAGCGCCCCCCGCGACCCCAAAGGGAATAAGCGGTAGAAAATGGATGGGTCTTTTGTAGTGATGTCCGATAATATCGGAGTGCTGATATTATCGGCCGATAAATGCTTTAAAATGTCATATCGGAAATTAGCGGTATCGGTTTCTAAAAGTAAAATTTTAGTCTTTTTAAAACGCCGCTGTCAGAGTGGTACACGGACGTAGGGAGAAGTAATGAGCACCGATAAACCTTAAAGGCACTGCCTTTGCACACCAGCCCAGTCACATGATATCTGCGGCTTTTCACACACACACACAAGTGAATGCAACGTATACTTGTTCAACAGCCATACAGGTCACACTGAGGGTGGCCGTAAAAACAACGCCAACACTGTTACAAATACGTGTGAACCCACACCAAACAAGAATGACAAACACATTTGGGGAGAACATCCGCACCGTAACACAACACAACAAATACCCAGAACCCCTTGCAGCACTAACTCTTCCAGGACGCTACAATATACAACTAACCCTCTGACGTGTTTTTCACCTGACAGATCGAGACCATCGGGAAGAAAGTGGTGGCGGCCAGGATCCCTTACACCCCTGCTGCCATCTGTGCCAGCGAGCCTCCCACCAAGAAAGCCAAAATGTAAAAACCGCCTCGACGTGCGACACATTCCAGCGTTTTGTAAAAGGTTGGCCGTAGAAGAAAGAAATCCGGACCAGGTGATTGATGAGTGAAATCTGACTTGCTACTTTACTCCAGTATTTACTACATTAGCAATTTTATATGATTTTTAAAATATATCTATATTTTTATAAATCACAACTCTGTATGATTATGACTGTAAGGGCCAATGCAATAAAAAGTCTCATGAGTCCTGAATGTGGTTGTTCCGAGTGGCCAAAACGTGTCCGTGCGGTGGAACCTCCGTGTACTAACCCCGGAAGCGGTGAAGTCGTCACGTTGTGTAAATGGTAAATAAAAAGAGAATACAATGATTTGCAAATCCTTTTCAACTTTTTTTCAATTTCTGGGTGTTGTTGATAAATGGCTGTGGCTTTGCATAGTAGAGTTTTAACTTGCACTTACAGGTGTAGCGACCGATTGTAGTTATTGACAGTGGTTTTCTGAAGTGTGGTGGTGATATCCTTTACACTCTGTCGCTTTTTAATGCAGTACCGCCTGAGGGATCGAAGGTGTGTAATATCATGGCTTACATGCAGTGATTTCTCCAGATTCTGTGAACCTTTTGATGATATCACGGAGCGTAGATGGTGAAGTCCCTAAATTTCTTGCCATAGCTGCTTGAGAAATGTTGTTCTCAAACAATTTGCTCAGGCATTTGTTGACAAAGTGGTGAACCTCGCTCCGTCCTTGTTTGTGAACGACTGAGCATTTCATGGAAGCTGCTTTTATACCCAATCATGGCACCCACCTGTTCCCAATGAGCCTGTTCACCTGTGGGATGTTCCAAATAAGTGTTTGATGAGCATTCCTCAACGTTCTCACTCTTTTTTTGCCACTTGTGCCAGCTTTTTTGAAACTTGTTAAAGGCATCAACTTTCAGAGAATCTGGAGAATTCACTATATGTAAGCGGCACGCCCATGACTTTCGATTTCCTCAGGCGGTGCTCCATCAAAAAGTGACATCGGTGTGTAAAGGATATCACCACATGGGCTCAGTAACATTTCAGAAAATCCCTGTCAGTAACTACAATCTGTTGCTACACTCGTAAGTGCAAGTTAAAACTGTACTATGCGAAGCCACTGCCATTTATCAACAACACCCAGAAATTGAAAATAATTTGAAAAGGATTTGCAAATCATTGTATTCTTTTTTTTTTTATTTGCCATTTACACAACGTGACAACTTCACCGCTTTTGTACAAACTCCTCTTTCTGCCACCCTTTTAGATGGAGTCAAATATGTCCCTGTGCCAACACTTCATTCGTTCATTTTGTGTGCCGCTGCAAGCCTTAGGCTGTGTCCGTTTTGGTGACATCACTTCCTGTGCAGTTCAGTACGCACAGGACGCGGTCATTTCAGAGGCGGAGCCCCCCCGACCTTCTCCTACAGCAAGGTAAAGACGCTTTCACTTTTCGACGATTGCAGGAACGTACGTGGACAGAGAGACAAAAACAACAGCAAACAAACGGGTGAAAAATGTGGAAGGTAGAGCGCACCAAAATGTGGATTAGAAGAAGACAAAAAGGTGTGTGAATGCTTTGGAGAATTCACATCATTAATTTGTGTTAACATTATTGCTTTGAACCAAACTGTCAATAAATTTAAAATACAGTTTCACCAATTTAGTCATGATTTTTGCGCTTAAACTTCTCTGACTTTAGCTCCAGACTTCTTCTGTTGGATATTGTCTTTACTGCCACAAGTGGTGGACATGTGTATTACAGCTGAGTAGGGTTGTCCAGATACCAAAACTTTGGTTCCGGTAACAAAATATATTTTGATACTTTTCTAAATAAAGGGGACCCCAAAAATGTCATTATTGTCTTTATTCGAACAAAAAATGTTTGGGTACATGAAACATATTTTAACTATTGTAATTTAGTCCTTAAATAAAATGTTGAACATACTAGACAACTTGTCTTTTAGTAGTAAGTAAACAAACAAAGACTCCTAATTAGTCTGCAGTAACATATTGTGGCATTTATACACCTATTTTGTACACATTATGAGGGAAAAACTGTAAAAATCGATTATTCATCCACTTGTTCATTTACTGTTAATATCTGCTTATTTTCTGTTTTAACATGTTCTATCTACACTTCTGTTCAAATGTAATAATCACTTGTTCTTCTCTTCTTTGATACTTGACATTAGTTTTGGATGATACCACATTTAGGTATCGATCTGATACCAAGTTGTTACAGGATCATACAAAAAAATATAACTAATTCACTAATAATATGGTTAAAAAATACTGATGTAAAGGGTAGGTGTTGTGCTGCTTTCTGTTTTAACGTGTTCTATCTACACTTCTGTTCAAATGTAATAATCACTTATTCTTCTCTTCTTTGATACTTGAAATTAGTTTTGGATGATACCACACATTTAGGTATCGATCCGATACCAAGTAGTTACAGGATCATACAAAAAAATATCATACCTAATACACTAGTAATAATATGGTTAAAAAATACTGATGTAAAGGGTAGGTGTTGTGCTGTTTTCTGTTTTAACGTGTTCTATCTACACTTCTGTTCAAATGTAATAATCACTTATTCTTCTCTTCTTTGATACTTGAAATTAGTTTTGGATGATACCACACATTTAGGTATCGATCCGATACCAAGTAGTTACAGGATCATACATTGGTCATATTCAAAGTCCTCATGTGTCCACGGATGTATTTACTGACTTCATAAATATATGAATTTTGAAAAAAGATTTGACGATAACAAATATTGATGTAATAGTATCAACAAGATACGCTCCTGTACTTGGTATCATTACAGTGGATGTCAGGTGTAGATCCACCCATGGTGTTTGTTTACATTGTGACGCCGGTGAGCTATTGTATCCTCTTATAGTGTGTAGTGAAGCATGTTTAGCTATTCATCGTCCTTCAGTGATTAATAATACTTGTAAGAAACATACTTTATTTGCCGCCATGGAGGCCAGCATTAGTGATTTACCTACTTCCTGAGGGCGTTTCAGTGTTAACTTCACCTTTTAGCTTTACTTTTTACACCAAAATGCATCCATTCTCCCTTTTCTGTTTACACACTGTCTGCTTGTAAGTACTCTGTGTGCGCGCACTGCCGAACATGCTCCTCTGCTCGTAAAACTAGCAATGTCACGACTTGACTAATTGAAGTGTCTTCATTTTTCCACTTAAATTGTTCATGTTTACATTGTCTTAACTTTGCTTCACCATGCAAACTTTTCCAAGTCCAAAAACCAATTTTACAAAAAAATATCCAACTGAATGAAAATCATTTTGTCAACACTCGGTAGTTAAAATCAGGCATTGGTTTATTTAGATATAAATAATTTCACATTTAAAGGTAGGTGGAATTAAAAAAAAAAACCCAGCATCAGCTTGCAATCAGAAGGTCTTTAAAAGGCCCTGCAGAGCAGGGAGATTTATTGGAGGCACCCTGGGGTGCAAAGTAAGCAGTTAAATCCCAGGTGGTCACCTAGATTCCTGCTGGCCTGTCCGTGCTCGCCTTCACTTTCATCTTCTCAAGTAGGTCACATGACGGCCGCTTTTATTTATTGTTCCACTCGTGTTGTGCTGTGGCTTGAATGAAAACACGGTGCTGCTGTCAAGTGGAAGTGCGTTTATAGTTTAAAGTGCGGGGATAAAAGGTTTTGGGCTTTTCACTGCGTCGCCATCACCTCCTCGTTCTTCTTCTTCAGCAGGTTCTTGAGGAAGAACTCCCCTGTGGTTTGGAGAAGAAGATAGCTGTGAGTTCTCTACACCTTCACAGTCTACCATTATTAGGGACCGAGCGTATCTCTTATGTGTGACTGCCATCATATTGCAGTCTACACGTATCTCTTATGTGTGACTGCCATCATATTGCAGTTTACACCTATCTCTTATGTGTGACTGCCATCATATTGCAGTCTACACGTATCTCTTATGTGTGACTGCCATCATATTGCAGTCTACATGTACCTCTTATGTGTGACTGCCATCATATTGTAGTCTACACATATCTCTTATGTATGACTGCCATCAAATTGCAGTCTACATGTATCTCTTATGTGTGAGTGCCATCACATTGCAGTCTACACGTATCTCTTATGTGTGACTGCCATCATATTGCAGTCTACATGTATCTCTTATGTGTGACTGCCATCATATTGCAGTCTATATGTATCTCTTATGTGCGACTGCCATCACATTGCAGTCTACACGTATCTCTTATGTGCGACTGCCATCACATTGCAGTCTACACGTATCTCTTATGTGTGACTGCCATCAAATTGCAGTCTACACGTATCTCTTATGTGTGACTGCCATCACATTGCAGTCTACACGTATCTCTTATGTGTGACTGCCATCAAATTGCAGTCTACACGTATCTCTTATGTGTGACTGCCATCACATTGCAGTCTACACGTATCTCTTATGTGTGACTGCCACCAAATTGCAGTCTACATGTATCTCTTATGTGTGACTGCCATCAACTGATCACACTTATCATTACACTATCTACCAAATAAAATAGCTTCGAGGTTGGTAAGCACAACCAGAGTTATTCCATACATTAGGTGCACCGGGTTAAAAGGTGCACTGTCGAGTTCTGAGAGAATTAAAAGATTTTAAGCGCGCCTTATGGTCCGGAAATTTCTCGTGTTTTTTCCGGTTATTATACGGGAACGTTCCAGAACACTTGGGCACGTTTCAAGTCCTTGTATCTGCTGAACTATGAATGATAACTGGTTCTAGTTTACAGTTCAATTCAATGATCTATGTGAACTGGAGCTGTTCCAACAAGACCTGGACTTGGTGTGTGACCGCCGGTGCTCACATGGAACATTCCATGAAAAAGTTGCGACTGCAAGCTTGCAAAATACCGTATTTCCTTGAATTGCCGCCGGGGCGCTAATTAATTTTAAACCTCTTCTCACTCCGGCACTTACCAAAGGCATGCGGTAAAATCAGGCCTGCGCTTATAAATTTGAGTGTGATGTAAGGATACCATCATGAAAAGCGCATTTAATAAAAAAAACGTTATTATGGTCTTACCTTTACTTATAAATGAAGTCCATGCGCAGCTCCTTCTGATCAAAAGCATTGATAACTTTCTTTATAGAAGTCTTCCTTATCTTTCTTCAGTTTTAAAAGTCTCTCTGTCTCGATGGAGATCTTCCTTTATTACCTCCTGCTTCCATTGAAAGTCCAGTTTAGAAAACTGTTTTATTTTAGATATGTAATCCTCCATGTTAAAAGTGCAAGCGAGAGGAAAAAATTAACTCTTGCTGCTTGTTGTCACTTCTTCTGCAGCCGAGTAGTCGCAAGAAGGATCACTAGCGCCCTCTACCACCAGGAGGCGGGAGTCATTTAATGACTCATATTTGACACACGCAGCTACGGTATATTAATAAAACATAGCTGCTTACTGTTCTTTTTAGCATATTCAATAGCTTGGACCTTAAATCCTACTGAATAGCTCTTAATCTTCTTCCCTTTATGTGATCTTAAATGATTGAAATCAGCCTCCGCCATTTTGAAAATGATGACAGGTGACTCGTGACGTGACGAGTTTGACCCTGTGGAAATTCCAGGCAGGCGCATACTATATACCCGGCGGCAATTCAAGGAAATATGGTACATCAGATGTGTTTTACATCCTAAGTTTTTCCAGACATTTCAATGTTAAAACGTCTTCTGCATTTTCACGATGGTGAGAAGCTTGGATGTAAAAGTGAGCAGAGGAAGCACAGTTGTCACCTGCTTTGTAGGAGGATCTCACCAGCGGTCCACTGGCGGTGTAGACAAAGCCCATGTCCTTCCCCACTTGCTCCCACTCTGCAAACTTCTCCGGTGTGACGTACTCCTCCACCTGTGCCCGCACAGACCATGGTCACCTTCTGCAAGGATCCAGTCTGACGGCATCTTACCTTCAGGTGGCGCTTGGTGGGCTGCATGTACTGGCCCAGGGTCAGGCAGTCCACACCCGCCTGGCGGAGTTCTGCAACAGCAACACAGCACCTCAACATCCCGTCAGGGCGGACACACGGGGGCACACCTACCGCTCAGTGTGTCGCGCACTTCCTGGTCGCTCTCCCCCAGGCCCAGCATGATGGAGGTCTTGGTGAGCAGGGAGGGGTTGACCTCTTTGGCGTGCTTGAGGACGCTCAAGGACTGGTCAAAGTTGGCTCTTGGGTCTCGCACGTGTCTGGAAACACAACAAAGTCCTCCCGGGTGAGTGGAGACAAAGACATGCCAGTGTCCCAATACTTTTGTCTGTGCTCGGGGGGTTTTAACGGCCTAAAAAGTTGCAATGTTGACTAGTAACAGGACGTTTTTTTAACTTAAACTGTTATTGCTCCAAAAATACTAATAAATCAAAATCAATTTTAAGAATATTTGAAATATTTAAGACTCCAAACCAGGGTCACCAAGACCAGGTCGCCCGTAAGGACCAGATGAGTCGCCCGCTGGCCTGTTCTAAAAATATCTCAAATAGCAGCACTTACCAGTGAGCTGCCTCTATTTTTTTAAATTGTATTTATTTACTAGCAAGCTGCTCTCACTTTGCTGGACATTTTTAATTCTAAGAGAGAAGAAACTCAAATAGAATTTGAAAATCCAAGAAAATATTTGAAAGACTTGGTCTTCACTTGTTTAAATAAATTCATTTATTTTTTGACTTTGCTTCTTATAACTTTCAGAAAGACAATTTTAGAGAAATAATACAACCTTAAAAACGATTTTAGGATTTTTAAACACATATACCTTTTTACCTTTTAAATTCCTTCCTCTTCTTTCCTGACAATTTAAATCAATGTTCAAGTAAATTTGTTTATTTTTTATTGTAAAGAATAATAAATACTTTTTTTTATATTCTTCATTTTAGCTTCTTTTTTTTCAACGAAGAATTTTTCCGAAATATCTCTTATGTGTGACCGCCATCATATTGCAGTCTACACGTATCTCTTATGTGTGACTGCCATCATATTGCAATCTAACCGTATCTCTTATGTGTGACTGCCATCATATTGCAGTCTACACGTATCTCTTATGTGTGACCACCATCATATTGCAGTCTACACGTATCTCTTGTGTGTGACTGCCAGCATATTGCAGTCCACACGTATCTCTTATGTGTGACTGCCATCATATTGCAGTCTACACGTATCTCTTATGTGTGACTGCCATCATATTGCAGTCTACATGTATCTCTTATGTGTGACTGCCATCATATTGCAGTCTACACGTATCTCTTATGTGTGACTGCCATCATATTGCAATCTAACCGTATCTCTTATGTGTGACCACCATCATATTGCAGTCTACACGTATCTCTTATGTGTGACTGCCATCATATTGCAGTCTACACGTATCTCTTATGTGTGACTGCCATCATATTGCAGTCTACATGTATCTCTTATGTGTGACTGCCATCATATTGCAGTCTACACGTATCTCTTATGTGTGACTGCCATCATATTGCAGTCTACACGTATCTCTTATGTGTGACTGCCATCATATTGCAGTCTACATGTATCTCTTATGTGTGACTGCCATCATATTGCAGTCTACACGTATCTCTTATGTGTGACTGCCATCATATTGCAATCTAACCGTATCTCTTATGTGTGACCACCATCATATTGCAGTCTACACGTATCTCTTATGTGTGACTGCCAGCATATTGCAGTCTACACGTATCTCTTATGTGTGACTGCCATCATATTGCAGTCTACATCTTTCTCTTATGTGTGACTGCCATCATATTGCAGTCTACACGTATCCCTTATGTGTGACTGCCATCATATTGCAGTCTACACGTATCCCTTATGTGTGACTGCCATCTACTAGTCATTTATTACACCATGTACAAAATAAAATAGCCTGGAGGTGGGCAAGCACAACCAGAATGTTGCCGTACATCAGGCACACCAGGTTAAAAGGCGCACTGTCGAGTTTTGAGAAAATGAAAGTATTTTAAGTGCGCTTATAGTATAAAAGATTTGGTAATAAAAATACTTTTATTCTTTACATTTTTCTGACTAATAATTGGCCCCCGCATGTTTTCATGTTTCAGTGTAAGAAGTAGCAGCAGAAAGTAGAAGAAGTGTGAAATAAAACGGCACCTTTGCAGCTGGCGGACAGTCTCCACATTGTGGGCGTACACGTCTAGTCCTGACAGGGCGATCTTCTCCACCGCAGTCAGGTCACCTCGAAAATCTGGCGTCAGACATTCGACCAGGATGAGGGGGTTCCTGTGTGGGAGGACACACATGTTCATGCCCTGACATCTTCTTCACATTCCCACCAGATGGCACAACTGCTCTGTTGCATCATGCTGGTGATGTCATTCCTTCAAAGTGGCTCAGCACCCCCTCTGCTGGTTGCAGCTGAGAACTGCACTGTGCTAGGAAGTTGGTCTTTTTCTTTGTCCATGAAGACAACTTTATAGCAACCAGTGGGTTGGACTTCATGCATCTTTTTAAAGAACAAGCACATTTCCTGAAGGCATTAAAAGGGTCTTAAGTGGGGGATTATATATATATATATATATATATATATATATATATATATATATATATATATATATATATACTTCTGCAAAAAAGATCAAAATTTGCAGCTTTAATTATTTTTTTAAATAAATTAAAAACAATTAAAAAAAAATAACAGTCAAGTTTAGGTTGAGTTATTAATAGGGAAAAAAACATTTTTTTTTTTTTTCTGAAGGGACTCATTCGAGTCCCAAAAAGGGATCCCGATATAAACGTCTCCACTTCTTGAGTTTGATACATTATAGTGTGTATTCTTCTACTAAAATATGTGCTTTTGTCAGGGTTCCAACAAATGATTCATGTTAATGTTCTTTCTGAACTCCGCTTCACTATACAAACTTTGAAGGGACCCATTTGGGTCCCAAGTGTCCTAAATAGGTTTTATTTTTTAAATAAATAAAAAAAAACAATTTAATTAAAAAAAAATAACAGTTTAGTTTAGGTTGATTTATTAGTGGGAAAAAAGTATGATTTTTTTGTTAACCTTTTCTGAAGAGACCCATTTGGGTCCCAAGGATCCTAAATAGGGGTATCCCGATACAAACTTATCCACTTCTTGAGTTTGATACATTATAGTGTGTATTCTTCTACTAAAATATATGATTTTTGTCAGGGTTCCAACAAATGATTCACGTTAACGTTCTTTCTGAACTCCGCTTCACTATACAAACTTTGAAGGGACCCATTTGGGTCCCAAGTGTCCTAAATAGGTTTTATTTTTTAAATAAATAAATAAAAAAAATTTAATAAAAAAAAAATAACAGTTTAGTTTAGGTTGATTTATTAGTGGGGAAAAAAAGGATGATTTTTTGTTAACCTTTTCTGAAGAGACCCATTTGGGTCCCAAGGGTCCTAAATAGGGGTATCCCGATACAAACTTATCCACTTCTTGAGTTTGATACATTATAGTGTGTATTCTTCTACTAAAATATAGGATTTTTGTCAGGGTTCCAACAAATGATTCATGTTAATGTTCTTTCTGAACTCCGCTTCACTATACAAACTTTGAAGGGACCCATTTGGGTCCCAAGTGTCCTAAATAGGTTTTATTTTTTAAATAAATAAAAAAAAACTATTTAATTTAAAAAAAATAACAGTTTAGTTTAGGTTGATTTATTAGTGGGAAAAAAGTATGATTTTTTTGTTAACCTTTTCTGAAGAGACCCATTTGGGTCCCAAGGATCCTAAATAGGGGTATCCCGATACAAACTTATCCACTTCTTGAGTTTGATACATTATAGTGTGTATTCTTCTACTAAAATATATGATTTTTGTCAGGGTTCCAACAAATGATTCATGTTAATGTTCTTTCTGAACTACGGTTCACTATACAAACTTTGAAGGGACCCATTTGGGTCCCAAGTGTCCTAAATAGGTTTTATTTTTTAAATAAATAAAAAAAAACAATTTAATTTAAAAAAAATAACAGTTTAGTTTAGGTTGATTTATTAGTGGGAAAAAAGTATGATTTTTTTGTTAACCTTTTCTGAAGAGACCCATTTGGGTCCCAAGGGTCCTAAATAGGGGTATCCCCATACAAACTTATCCACTTCTTGAGTTTGATACATTATAGTGTGTATTCTTCTACTAAAATATAGGATTTTTGTCAGGGTTCCAACAAATGATTCATGTTAATGTTCTTTCTGAACTCCGCTTCACTATACAAACTTTGAAGGGACCCATTTGGGTCCCAAGTGTCCTAAATAGGTTTTATTTTTTAAATAAATAAAAAAAAACAATTTAATTAAAAAAAAATAACAGTTTAGTTTAGGTTGATTTATTAGTGGGGAAAAAGTATGATTTTTTTGTTAACCTTTTCTGAAGAGACCCATTTGGGTCCCAAGGATCCTAAATAGGGGTATCCCGATACAAACTTATCCACTTCTTGAGTTTGATACATTATAGTGTGTATTCTTCTACTAAAATATATGATTTTTGTCAGGTTTCCAACAAATGATTCACGTTAACGTTCTTTCTGAACTCCGCTTCACTATACAAACTTTGAAGGGACCCATTTGGGTCCCAAGTGTCCTAAATAGGTTTTATTTTTTAAATAAATAAAAAAAAACAATTTAATTTAAAAAAAATAACAGTTTAGTTTAGGTTGATTTATTAGTGGGGAAAAAAGTATGATTTTTTTGTTAACCTTTTCTGAAGAGACCCATTTGGGTCCCAAGGATCCTAAATAGGGGTATCCCGATACAAACTTATCCACTTCTTGAGTTTGATACATTATAGTGTGTATTCTTCTACTAAAATATATGATTTTTGTCAGGGTTCCAACAAATGATTCACGTTAACGTTCTTTCTGAACTCCGCTTCACTATACAAACTTTGAAGGGACCCATTTGGGTCCCAAGGGTCCTAAATAGGTTTTATTTTTTAAATAAATAAAATAAACAATTTAATTAAAAAAATAACAGTTTAGTTTAGGTTGATTTATTAGTGGGGAAAAAAAGGATGATTTTTTGTTAACCTTTTCTGAAGAGACGCATTTGGGTCCCAAGGGTCCTAAATAGGGGTATCACCATACAAACTTATCCACTTCTTGAGTTTGATACATTATAGTGTGTATTCTTCTACTAAAATATATGATTTTTGTCAGGGTTCCAACAAAATATTCATGTTAACGTTCTTTCTGAACTCCGCTTCACTATACAAACTTTGAAGGGACCCATTTGGGTCCCAAGGGTCCTAAATAGGTTTTATTTTTTAAATAAATAAAATAAACAATTTAATAAAAAAATAACAGTTTAGTTTAGGTTGATTTATTAGTGGGAAAAAAGTATGATTTTTTTGTTAACCTTTTCTGAAGAGACCCATTTGGGTCCCAAGGGTCCTAAATAGGGGTATCCCCATACAAACTTATCCACTTCTTGAGTTTGATACATTATAGTGTGTATTCTTCTACTAAAATATATGATTTTTGTCAGGGTTCCAACAAATGATTCATGTTAATGTTCTTTCTGAACTCCGCTTCACTATACAAACTTTGAAGGGACCCATTTGGGTCCCAAGTGTCCTAAATAGGTTTTATTTTTTAAATAAATAAAAAAAAACAATTTAATTTAAAAAAAATAACAGTTTAGTTTAGGTTGATTTATTAGTGGGAAAAAAGTATGATTTTTTTGTTAACCTTTTCTGAAGAGACCCATTTGGGTCCCAAGGATCCTAAATAGGGGTATCCCGATACAAACTTATCCACTTCTTGAGTTTGATACATTATAGTGTGTATTCTTCTACTAAAATATATGATTTTTGTCAGGTTTCCAACAAATGATTCACGTTAACGTTCTTTCTGAACTCCGCTTCACTATACAAACTTTGAAGGGACCCATTTGGGTCCCAAGTGTCCTAAATAGGTTTTATTTTTTAAATAAATAAAAAAAAAACAATTTAATTTAAAAAAAATAACAGTTTAGTTTAGGTTGATTTATTAGTGGGAAAAAAGTATGATTTTTTTTGTTAACCTTTTCTGAAGAGACCCATTTGGGTCCCAAGGGTCCTAAATAGGGGTATCTCGATATAAACTTTTCCACTTCTTGAGTTTGATACATTATAGTGTGTATTCTTCTACTAAAATATATGATTTTTGTCAGGGTTCCAACAAATGATTCACGTTAACGTTCTTTCTGAACTCCGGTTCACGATACAAACTTTGAAGGGACCCATTTAGGTCCCAAGTGTCCTAAATAGGTTTTATTTTTTAAATTAAAAAAAAAAACAATTTAATTTAAAAAAAAAATAACAGTTTAGGTTGATTTATTAGTGGGAAAAAAAGTATGATTTTTTGTTAACCTTTTCTGAAGGGACCCATTTGGGTCCCAAGGGTCCTAAATAGGTTTTATTTTTTAAATAAATAAAAAAAAACAATTTAATTAAAAAAAAATAACAGTTTAGTTTAGGTTGATTTATTAGTGGGAAAAAAGTATGATTTTTTTGTTAACCTTTTCTGAAGAGACCCATTTGGGTCCCAAGGGTCCTAAATAGGGGTATCCCCATACAAACTTATCCACTTCTTGAGTTTGATACATTATAGTGTGTATTCTTCTACTAAAATATATGATTTTTGTCAGGGTTCCAACAAATGATTCATGTTAATGTTCTTTCTGAACTCCGCTTCACTATACAAACTTTGAAGGGACCCATTTGGGTCCCAAGTGTCCTAAATAGGTTTTATTTTTTAAATAAATAAAATAAACAATTTAATAAAAAAAAAAAATTACAGTTTAGTTTAGGTCGATTTATTAGTGGGGAAAAAAAGGATGATTTTTTGTTAACCTTTTCTGAAGAGACCCATTTGGGTCCCAAGGGTCCTAAATAGGGGTATCCCGATACAAACTTATCCACTTCTTGAGTTTGATACATTATAGTGTGTATTCTTCTACTAAAATATATGATTTTTGTCAGGGTTCCAACAAATGATTCATGTTAACGTTCTTTCTGAACTCCGCTTCACTATACAAACTTTGAAGGGACCCATTTGGGTCCCAAGTGTCCTAAACAGGGGTATCCCCATACAAACATTTCCTCTTATGATACAATATCGATTGTAGAGCCTTGATTAATGACTCATACCAATATTGATCCGACACAATATCAGCACAGACCGCCCCATGTTTTTATCACTTTATAGTGTGGAATGTTAACAAAGACTTGAGCAAGTGAATATACACAAAACAATAAGTTTTAATATATATATATATAAATAAATAAAACAAACATCCATAAACCTGGATGCATATGCAACAATGCAATATATTTATCTGTACAGTAAGCTATTTATTTATATCTGCACCTTGTTGCTTTTTTCATCCTGCACTACCATGAACTACTGCAGCGGAATTTGGTTCTTATTTGTACTGTAAAGTTCAAATTTGAATGACAATAAAAATGAAGTGTAAGTGTAATATATATATAAACTGTCTTGAATTGACTTAAGATTTTTTTCAATTGAAGTGGAGTGGTAATTGTGGTTTTCTGTGACCCCTAGTGGTCACAATAAGTTATTAAGTTAAGGTCGCGATCCAGACACGTTTGTTTCTGCCTTGGATACTGTATGTGTAATTATTATGCAGCTATAATTATTTCATTTTATTGACATATGTCACGTTTTGGACTGCAATACTGTTTGCTTAGGGACATTTATCATGTGTGTGCTATAGTGTGCTTAGCTGTTGAGTAGCTGCCAGCGCCTAGTAGCCGTGTTTTGTAAACAACTTGACTAAAATAAAGATGCTAGCCAATATACTAAAAATACTGTTTGTAAGTGTGCTTTAAATAATGTAAAACATTAGGTTTATATACCATTTTTTTCCATTAACTCAAAACACATTGTTAATGTGCGCCTTCATAATATTCAATTATTGACAGAAAAAAAATGTTGTAACTTTCATAACTAAAAAAACTGTTAACATATACGTTTGCCATAAATTTACTTTGCTTTATCTGATGTAAATGTTTTTGTTATTTTTTAAACAAACACAAAAACACTTGACAGTATATGGCTGAAAACTAGCTGGCTGCAATACAAGAGATGTCCAGCAGGGTATGTGTGAGCCTTTAGTTGTGACCTGACCTTACCTTTCCTTCAGGTTGGACACGGTCTTGGCAAAATGCTCCGCCCCTCCGTCGGCAATATCTAGCAAAAAGGAAGTAGAGTAAACATGCTTTGGACCCCAAAGGCCCGTCTTCATGCAATGAGGGCGGGGATTTGAAAAGCGCCTTGTTTACCATCTCGGTCCACGGAGGTGAGCACCACGTAGTCCAGCCCCCAGGCGGCGATGGCCTTGGCGGTGTTGTGGGGCTCCTCGGGGTCCAGGGGCGGCGGCAGGCGGGCCGTCTTCACGGAGCAGAAGCGGCACCCGCGGGTGCACGTGTCTCCCATCAGCTGGGGGAGGAAACACATTCACACACGGTGAGATGGAGCCTACCCCAGCGTGTTCATTTTGACGTCAGTTTAATAAGGAATCTGACTTGCAAGGTGCAAATATCCAATAATGTCATTACTGAAAGATTGCTCTCATCCTGAGTATTTAGTGTAATGGTTGCAATTTATAGAGTGCAGCACAGCATTAACTGATACGACCCAATCCAAACCACCAATTCCACTCATGGTGCATATAAAGCGAGACAGAAAGTCAACAGACTTGGTCACAAGTCACACAAACCTGCTCACTCAACTTTGTGGATATTATGGAAAAATAGTTCCGAATGACACCCGTTTGAATCCATCACAATGCATGATGGGAAAAAGACAAAACACTCTCCACACTTATCCATGTTTGACACATTCTAGCTCTTGACATTTCCGATGGCACAGGGCAGCACGGTGGAACAGGGGTTAGTGCATGTGCCTCACAATACGAAGGTCCTGAGTTCAATCCCAGGCTCTGGATCTTTCTGTGTGGAGTTTGCATGTTCCCCCCGTGAGTGCGTGGGTACTCCGGCGTCCTCCCACCTCCAAAGACATGCACCTGGAAATAGGCCCCTCCCACCTCCAAAGACATGCACCTGGAAATAGGCCCCTCCCACCTCCAAAGACATGCACCTGGGGATAGGCCCCTCCCACCTCCAAAAACATGCACCTGGAAATAGGCCCCTCCCACCCCCAAAGACATGCGCCTGGAAATGGCCCCTCCCACCTCCAAAGACATGCACCTGGGGATAGGCCCCTCCCACCTCCAAAAACATGCACCTGGAAATAGGCCCCTCCCACCTCCAAAGACATGCACCTGGGGATAGGCTCCCTCCACCTCCAAAGACATGCACCTTGAAATAGGCCCCTCCCACTTCCAAAGACATGCATCTGGAAATAGGCCCCTCCCACCTCCAAAGACATGCACCTGGAAATGGGCCCCTCCCACCTCCAAAGACATGCACCTGGAAATAGGCCCCTCCCACCTCCAAAGACATGCACCTGGGGATAGGCCCCTCCCACTTCCAAAGACATGCACCTGGGGATAGGTTGATTGGCAACACTAAATGGTCCCCAGTGTGTGAATGTTGTCTATCTGTGTTGGCCCTGTGATGAGGTGGCGACTTGTCCAGTGTGTACGCCGCCTTCCACCAGAATGCAGCTAAGATAGGCTCCAGCACCCCCTCGCGACCCCAAAAGGGACAAGTGGTAGGAAATGGATGGATGGATATTTCTGATTGATTACAAAACTTTAAGGAGGTAAACAAGGTAGGAGTCCAATTTTCATACTCTCAATACCCAATTATTTGAATGATTATATATATATATATATATATATATATATATATATATATATATATATATATAAAAATCATTACAAATAAGAATCACAATTGACACCCCTATGTCCTTGGGGGACGGTGTGGCGCAGTTGGTAGAGTGGCTGTGCCAGCAACCTGAGGGTTCCTGGTTCAATCCCCACCTTCTACCAACCTCGTCACATCCGTTGTGTCCTTGAGCAAGACACTTCACCCTCACCCTCGGTTGGTAGAGCGGCCGTGCCAGCAACTTGAGGGGTTGCAGGTTCGATACCCGCTTCTGCCGTCCTAGTCATTGCCGTTGTGTCCTTGGGCAAGACACTTTACCCACCTGCTCCCAGTGCCACCCACACTGCTTTAAATGTAACTTAGATATTGGGTTTCACTATGTAAAAGTGCTTTGAGTCACTTTGAGAAAAGCGCTATATAAATATAAATCACTTCACCCTTGCTCCTGATGGGTGCTGGTTAGCCCCTTGCATGGCAGCTCCCTCCATCAGTGTGTGAATGTGTGAACGTGGAAATAGTTTCAAAGCGCTTTGAGACAGTATTGTTACTTCACACGCAGTCGGCTTTCGGCCCCGGGCAAAAAATTTTTTAGCTCCATGTGGCCCCCGTTCAAAAGGTTTGGACGCCCCTAGGCTACACCTTGTGAAGTGTGAATTATATTTATATAGCGCTTTTCTCTAGTGACTCAAAGCACTTTACATAGTGAAACCCAATATCTAAGTTATATTTAAAGCAGTGTGGGTGGCACTGGGAGCAGGTGGGTCAAGTGTCTTGCCCAAGGACACAACGGCAGTGACGAGGACGGCGGAAGCGGGGATCGAACCTGCAACCCTCAAGGTGACTCGGTAAAAAATCTGGGTATTATCTTCCACCCAACTCTCTCCTTTGAGGCACACATTAAAAGCGTTACTAAAACGGCCTTCTTTCATCTCCATAATATCGCTAAAATTTGCTCCATTCTGTCCACTAAAGAAGCTGAGATCATTATCCATGCGTTTGTTACGTCTCGCCTCGATTACTGTAACGTATTATTTTCGGGTCTCCCCATGTCTAGCATTAAAAGATTACAGTTGGTACAAAATGCGGCTGCTAGACTTTTGACAAGAACAAGAAAGTTTGATCACATTACGCCTGTACTGTATATACCTTTATATACATACATATATACCTATACTGTATATACCTTTATATACATATATACATACATATATACATACATATATACCTACACTGGCTTCCTGTGCACTTAAGATGTGACTTTAAGGTTTTACTACTTACGTACAAAATACTACACGGTCTAGCTCCATCCTATCTTGCCGATTGTATTGTACCATATGTCCCGGCAAGAAATCTGCGTTCAAAAGACTCCGGCTTATTAGTGATTCCTAGAGCCCAAAAAACGTCTGCGGGCTATAGAGTGTTTTCCGTTCGGGCTCCAGTACTCTGGAATGCCCTCCCGGTAACAGTTCGAGATGGTACCTCAGTAGAAGCATTTAAGTCTCACCTTAAAACTCATTTGTATACTCTAGCCTTTAAATAGACCTCCTTTTTAGACCAGTTGATCTGCCGCTTCTTTTGTTTCTCCTATGTCCCCCCCTCCCTTGTGGAGGGGGTCCGGTCCGATGACCATGGATGAAGTACTGGCTGTCCAGAGTCGAGACCCAGGATGGACCGCTCGCCTGTGTATCGGTTGGGGACATCGCTACGCTGCTGATCCGCCTCCGCTTGAGATGGTTTCCTGTGGACGGGACTCTCGCTGCTGTCTTGGATCCGCTTTGAACTGAACTCTCGCGGCTGTGTTGGAGCCACTATGGATTGAACTTTCACAGTATCATGTTAGACCCGCTCGACATCCATTGCTTTCGGTCCCCTAGAGGGGGGGGTTGCCCACATCTGAGGTCTTCTCCAAGGTTTCTCATCGTCAGCATTGTCACTGGCGTCCCACTGGATGTGAATTCTCCCTGCCCACTGGGTGTGAGTTTTCCTTGCCCTTTTGTGGGTTCTTCCGAGGATGTTGTAGTCGTAATGATTTGTGCAGTCCTTTGAGACATTTGTGATTTGGGGCTATATAAATAAACATTGATTGATTGAAGGTGCTGGCACGGGCACTCTACCAACCGAGCTGTACCGCCCCATATCTTGCAGACTCACCATGATGGTGGCCGTGGCTGTGGAGTACTCTCCTCCTCCCCAGCATTCCCCGATGTTAGGACACCTGGCTTCCTCACACACCTGCACACACACACACACACACACGTTCTTTATTGGCACCTTTTTATCATCACAGTGTGTGCGTCTTACAGTGTGAAGATTGAGGTCTCTCAGCGTGTTCTTCAGCTTGTTGTAGTTCTTCCCAATGGGGATCTCCGTCTTCAGCCAGGGAGGCAGTCGGAGCCTGGAGCACACACACTTTTACACACACTAACACTTCTTTGTTCAACACATAAGAGCAGAAAAGTAGTATCAGGGGGTTGTTTGGATGATGACACTTGTTGTTGCAATAATATGTAATAAATGATAAATAAATGGGTTGTACTTGTATAGCGCTTTTCTACCTTCAAGGTACTCAAAGCGCTTTGACACTACTTCCACATTTACCCATTCACACACACATTCACACACTGATGGAGGGAGCTGCCATGCAAGGCGCTAACCAGCACCCATCAGGAGCAAGGGTGAAGTGCCTTGCTCAGGACACAACGGACGTGACGAGGTTGGTACTAGGTGGGATTTGAACCAGGGCCCCTCGGGTTGTGCACGGCCACTCTCCCCACTGCGATAATACAATTCATTTATATTAATCAAACTGGATCTCAAAGTGCTCCAAAGTTAAAAAGAGGGTTAAAAACTACTTTTTTTTTCCAGAATATCACCTCTTTACATTATCCTAATATTATTACAGTTGAAAGTATTGAATTATTGCACATTTGTTTACTGAATATAATTTTTTTTGCAAATAATTTCAACTTAAGAGACATACTGCTCTGATTTTACTCATAATGTTACAATTTTATCCTTATGAAATTATGAGTTTTCTACTAAACCCCCCATTGTACAAATGCTAAATAAAAAGAGAATAACATGATATGCAAAACTAATATGTAATTGAATAGACTGCAAAGACAAGATATTTCATGTTCACACTGAGAAAGTGTTATCATTTTTTGCAAATATTAGCTCATTTAGAATTGGATGCCTGCAACATGTTTCAAAAATGCTGGCACAAGTGGCAAAAAAGACTGAGAAAGTTGAGGAATGCTCGTCAAACACTTATTTGGAACATCCCACGGGTGAACGGGCTAATTGGGAAACAGGTGGGTGCCATGATTGGCTATAAAAGCAGCTTCCATGAAATGCTCACTCATTCACCAACAAGGACGGGGCGAGGGTCACCACTTTGTCAACAAATGCCTGAGCAAATTGTTTAAGAACAACATTTCTCAACCAGCTATTGCAAGGTATTTAGGGATTTCACCATCTACACTCCGTATTATCATCAAAAGGTTCAGAGGATCTGGAGAAATCACTGCACGTGAGCCATGATATTACGCACCTTGGATCCCTCAGGCGGCACTGCATCAAAAAGCGACATCAGTGTGTAAAGGATATCACCACACGGGCTCAAGAACACTTCAGAAAACCACTGGCAGTAACTATAGTTGGTCGCTAAATCTGTAAGTGCAAGTTAAAACTCTACTATGCAAAGCCGAAGCCATTTATCAACAACACCCAGAAACGCCGCCGGCTTGGCTGGGCCCGAGCTTTTTTTACAATGTGTTGCTGCCATTACATTCTAAGTTGATGATCATTTGCAAAAGTGAAGAGAAGTGTTAAACAAACCTCTCGCCCTTCTGCCTCTTCAAGTCGCCTCTGTACTCCTCCCACTTGCTTTTCTCCGACAGTTCCCCGGAAATGAAGTCCTGCAGCGAGGGTCCGTGGTCACCGTCGTCGTGGCCCAGCAGTCCTTTGCCCCGGTCAGCCCGGGTCCGGGAGGACTTGACGGCGGAGGATGTGCTGCTGGCGTAAACCTGCGGGAGATATTTCACTGATGACAGGTATGATGATTCCTGAGCAGTGCCACCGATGCTGCTCACTGCTCCCCTCACCTCCCAGGTGGGGGTGAACAAGGGGATGTGTCAAATTTCATCACACCTAGTGGGTGTGAGACAATCATTGGAACATTAACATGAACTAAACCCAGGTCCTCGCACACAATAATATTACTTAATGTGTGTGTGAGACAATTATTGGAACATTAACATGAACTAAACCCAGGTCCTCACACACAATAATATTACTTAATGTGGGTGTGAGACTATCATTGGAACATTAACATGAACTAAACCCAGGTCCTCGCACACAATAATATTACTTAATGTGTGTGAGACAATCATTGGAACATTAACATGAACTAAACCCAGGTCCTCGCACACAATAATATTACAAAGTGTGTGTGAGACAATCATTGGAACATTAACATGAACCAAACCCAGGTCCTCGCACACAATAATATTACTTAATGTGGGTGTGAGACTATCATTGGAACATTAACATGAACTAAACCCAGGTCCTCGCACACAATAATATTACTTAATGTGTGTGAGACAATCATTGGAACATTAACATGAACCAAACCCAGGTCCTCGCACACAATAATGTTACTTAGTGTGTGTGAGACAATTATTGGAACATTAACATGAACTAAACCCAGGTCCTCGCACACAATAATATCACTTAATGTGTGTGTGAGACAATCATTGGAACATTAACATGAACTAAACCCAGGTCCTCGCACACAATAATATTACTTAATGTGGGTGTGAGACAATCATTGGAACATTAACATGAACTAAACCCAGGTCCTCGCACACAATAATAGTACTTAATGTGTGTGTGAGACAATCATTGGAACATTAACATGAACTAAACCCAGGTCCTCGCACACAATAATAGTACTTAATGTGTGTGTGAGACAATCATTGGAACATTAACATGAACTAAACCCAGGTCCTCGCACACAATAATAGTACTTAATGTGTGTGTGAGACAATCATTGGAACATTAACATGAACTAAACCCAGGTCCTCGCACACAATAATATTACTTAATGTGGGTGTGAGACAATCATTGGAACATTAACATGAACTAAACCCAGGTCCTCGCACACAATAATATTACTTAATGTGGGTGTGAGACAATCATTGGAACATTGACATGAACCAAAACCAGGTCCTCGCACACAATAATGTTACTTAGTGTGTGTGAGACAATCATTGGAACATTAACATGAACTAAACCCAGGTCCTCGCACACAATAATATTACTTAATGTGTGTGAGACAATCATTGGAACATTAACATGAACCAAACCCAGGTCCTCGCACACAATAATGTTACTTAGTGTGTGTGAGACAATTATTGGAACATTAACATGAACTAAACCCAGGTCCTCGCACACAATAATATTACTTAATGTGGGTGTGAGACAATCATTGGAACATTAACATGAACTAAACCCAGGTCCTCGCACACAATAATATTACTTAATGTGGGTGTGAGACAATCATTGGAACATTAACATGAACCAAACCCAGGTCCTCGCACACAATAATGTTACTTAGTGTGTGTGAGACAATCATTGGAACATTAACATGAACTAAACCCAGGTCCTCGCACACAATAATATTACTTAATGTGTGTGTGAGACTATCATTGGAACATTAACATGAACTAAACCCAGGTCCTCGCACACAATAATATTACTTAATGTGGGTGTGAGACAATCATTGGAACATTAACATGAACTAAACCCAGGTCCTCGCACACAATAATAGTACTTAATGTGTGTGTGAGACAATCATTGGAACATTAACATGAACTAAACCCAGGTCCTCGCACACAATAATAGTACTTAATGTGTGTGTGAGACAATCATTGGAACATTAACATGAACTAAACCCAGGTCCTCGCACACAATAATAGTACTTAATGTGTGTGTGAGACAATCATTGGAACATTAACATGAACTAAACCCAGGTCTTCGCACACAATAATATTACTTAGTGTGTGTGTGTGAGACTATCATTGGAACATTAACATGAACTAAACCCAGGTCCTCGCACACAATAATATTACTTAATGTGTGTGTGAGACCATTATTGGAACATTAACATGAACTAAACCCAGGTCCTCGCACACAATAATATTACTTAATGTGTGTGAGACAATCATTGGAACATTAACATGAACCAAACCCAGGTCCTCGCACACAATATTACTTAATGTGTGTGTGAGACAATTATTGGAACATTAACATGAACTAAACCCAGGTCCTCGCACACAATAATAGTACTTAATGTGTGTGAGACAATCATTGGAACATTAACATGAACTAAACCCAGGTCTTCGCACACAATAATATTACTTAGTGTGTGTGTGTGTGAGACTATCATTGGAACATTAACATGAACTAAACCCAGGTCCTCGCACACAATAATAGTACTTAATGTGTGTGAGACAATCATTGGAACATTAACATGAACTAAACCCAGGTCCTCGCACACAATAATAGTACTTAATGTGTGTGTGAGACAATCATTGGAACATTAACATGAACTAAACCCAGGTCTTCGCACACAATAATATTACTTTGTGTGTGTGTGTGTGAGACTATCATTGGAACATTAACATGAACTAAACCCAGGTCCTCGCACACAATAATAGTACTTAATGTGTGTGTGAGACAATCATTGGAACATTAACATGAACTAAACCCAGGTCCTCGCACACAATAATATTACTTAATGTGGGTGTGAGACAATCATTGGAACATTAACATGAACTAAACCCAGGTCTTCGCACACAATAATATTACTTAGTGTGTGTGTGTGAGACTATCATTGGAACATTAACATGAACTAAACCCAGGTCCTCGCACACAATAATATTACTTAATGTGTGTGTGAGACAATCATTGGAACATTAACATGAACTAAACCCAGGTCTTCGCACACAATAATATTACTTAGTGTGTGTGTGTGAGACTATCATTGGAACATTAACATGAACTAAACCCAGGTCCTCGCACACAATAATAGTACTTAATGTGTGTGAGACTATCATTGGAACATTAACACGAACACTAAAGTTCGGCTAAGGTCCAATCATGAAAACAAGGCCTCATTTGACGCCGAGACCAACTTAGACCCTCCATAGCAGATTGACTGAGCAAAAGTGAAATACTAACACGTGAAATAGTTGTGCTTGCCAGCAGCCAGACGCGCTTCGAGGAGAAAGGGCCGACTATGTTGCGGCTTTGCTTGAGCAGCGCCATGACGTTAGCTAGCTGCTAGTGCTAGCATGGAGTGCAAGGAGTAGTGTTGTGTCGTTCGCGAACGATTCGTTCGAACGAACGAATCTTTAGAGTGACCGTACTGAACCGAATCACTTCATGAACTGATTCGTTCCTTTCTCAGTTCAGTTGAGCTCCGCCGCGACTATGCCGGTTTGGGTGGAACTGGGACATTCGCCCACCTGCACACAGAACTGATGCTGCAGAAGTGATTCGGTGAACGAATCTTTTGAACGAATATATTTAAGGAACTGATTCTAGTGATTCAGTACAGTCAAAAGAACTGCCGATCCCACCACTAGCGAGGAGCAGCACAGCTCGGCCGGCGACTAATCTGGTCTGGTGATGCGTTCAATGACGGCGCCAGAAGTGGTAGAACAGAAAACACACAACATTTGAGTTTAGATTTTAAGTCACATTCTCCCAATCCTCTGCTGTATCATCCATGTATCCATTTTGGGTATAAACTCAACTGGTTGTGTTTGGAGGAAGAAGAATACTGAGTTGCATCCCAAGAACACCACACCTACTGTGAAGCATGGGGGTGGAAACATCATGCTTTGGGGCTGTTTTTCTGCTAAGGGGACAGGACGATTGATCCGTGTTAAGGAAAGAATGAATGGGGCCATGTATCGTGAGATTTTGAGCCAAAACCTCCTTCTATCAGTGAGAGCTTTGAATGGTTGACCAAATACTTATTTTCCACCATCATTTACAAATTAATTCTTTAAAATTCTTACAATGTGAATTCCTGGATTTTTTTTCACATTCTGTCTCTCGTAGTTGAAGTGTACCTATGATGAAAATTACAGACCTCTGTCATCATTTTAAGTTTCCATTCATACTCCCATTATTTACTTTTTACTTTTTAAATTGATCTCAAATCCGTACACTGATGCTGGAATTTCAATTTTCCTGAAAGAATCATCCATCCATCCATTTTCTACCCCTTATTCCCTTTGGGGTTTGCGGGGGGCGCTGGTGCCTATCTCAGCTACAATCGGGCGGAAGGCGGCGTACACCCTGGACAAGTCGCCATCTCATCGCAGCTGAAGGAATCAATAAAGTACTATTTATTTATCTATCCATCTATCTATCTATCTATCTATCTACTCTACACCAGGCCGAGCAATCACGTAGTAATACAAAATAAAACAAATTATATACAATTTTCATACAAAGAAAACCCCACTAAAGAAAGTAAAAGTAAATATAAGAGAAAAGGCCAACAAGATTAGAATAAAATATATATACATAGATAAAGTAAATTAAAAACTGGTCTCATTTAAAACACCTTGAATCCCTCCAATAAAGATAGTAATAATGTTTTTTGGGTATTTTTAAACCTTTAATCTTATTCCGGGATTTAATTAACAACTTCAAATAACCCACCAGAAAACTAAAATGATCTGAGCTCCGTTGAGCAGGTCTGATGACGTCACGCACGTACGCTACAACAGCGTCGTGACGTACTTCCGCCTTCCTTTCCTCTACTACCGGCGAGGTGAGGCCATCAAAATATGTTTCATCCTCGGACTTAATCTGGCTCAATCTGCTAAAAGTTCACATCACATTTGCTTCTAACCTGCTTATTTCAATGTGGGAACTAATACGTTTTAACTAGGAGCCACTATTTTGTCAACAACATGTCCGTGAGGGGCTAAAAGGTGGCTTTTAGCGGTCAGGCCTTGTCGGTTTGGTAGGCCTCTGTTGCTGCTGTGGACCGCAACGAATAAACTTCACATATCTTTCATGTTCTACGCTGATAATAATTTAATGTGTGGTTTAGTGATGTGAATAATACGTACTTAAGTGTAGAAACATTAGCTAGTCGAGAATGATATGGCTAACATGATGTGGTGTTCCATGAATTGATTAACGTGGACCCCGACTTAAACACGTCGAAAAACTTATTGGGGTGTCACCATTTAGTGGTCAATTGTTCAAAATATGTACTGTACTGTGCAATCTACTAATAAAAGTCGATCAATAGCTCCTTCATGCAAGTGGTTAAAAGTGAAAACATGAACACTTATTAATCAAAGGTTTGTGGTCCAAACGACAGAATGAAGACCATTCTCAGCAGTCAGACTGTCGACATCCCCGACAATGGTGAGAAAAACATGTTGTGGTTGTCATGGTTGTTCCCTCTGCTTACCACCTGTGCATCCCCTCCCGCAGTCGAGGTGAAGCTGAAGGGGCGCAGAGTGACCGTCAAGGGTCCCCGAGGCAGACTCATCAGGGAGTTCAGCCACATCAACCTGGACCTCAGTCTTTTGGGCAGGAAGAGTAAGAAGGTATGGAAGAAAACTCAAGCAGAAACTGCACTTTTTTCTTTTCTCTTTTTTAAAGCATTTTGCTTATTGTTCACAATCATGAAAGACGAGATAAAAAGTTTGGGGTTTTTTTGTGTAAAATGTGTCTTGTTCGTGGTCAATACTAACGCAGCTAATGACTTTGGCCCCGTTTTCATGAAGTTTGCTAAGGTTATCCAAATTAAATCACACTGAAAGCCACTACTAGCGACCACGCAGTCTGATAGTTTACACATCAATGATGAAAACCTAACATTGCAACACATGTCAATACGGCCGTGTTAGTTTACTACAGGGGCGCTCACACTTTTTCTGCAGGCGAGCTACTTTTCAATTGACTAAGTCGAGGAGATCTACCTCATTCCTATTTATAATTTATATTTATTTATTTATGAAAGAGACATCTTTGTTAACAAGTTAATGGTGTTTAATGATAATACAAGCATGTTTATCACACGTAGATTCCTTTCTTTCATGAAGACAAGAATATAAGTTGGTGTATTTGATTCTGATGACTTGCATTGATTGGAATGAGACAGTGGTGCTGATAACGTCCGCATTTTCAAATGGAGGAGAAAAAAAAGTCCTCCTTTCTGTCCAATACCACATGAAAGTGGTTGGATTTGGCATCTCATTTGTCCTACTTGCATACTGGTTTTTAAACACTTTGTTATGAGAGTAGCATATGTGTGTGGCCCTTTAATGTCTAGCAGCAGGTGAGTGACGTCAGTGAGTGTGCAGGTGGGCAAGCAAGTGAGAAAGCGGTCGCTGAGGGCGGGGGAGAAATACATTGGCATCAAACTCCGTAGCTTGCTAGCTTGTGCTCGCCAGCTTTCTGAGACTCTTATTTTGTTAGCACAGGCAGGATGAAACAGGTCTTTTATGGTGAAGACAGGAACTGTGCTGTCGGTCTTAAGAGTTTTGAAAGTAGGTACGGAGTCTCTAGAAATAAAATGTGTTTCTCTGCGTCTGCCCTGTTAGTGATTTTTTTCTTAAATATGAGCTCGCAGCAGCCAGCGTCATCTCACAAGATCCTCTGGTGCCGAGAAGGTCAAACAACTGACGAAAGTGAAGTCTTGGTATGATTGATGATTGCACATTTTTATGTCTATTTTTTAATGCCTGGCTTGAGATCGACTGACACACCCTCCGAGATCGACCAGTCGATCGCGATCGACGTAATGCCCACCCCTGGTTTACTAAATGGCTATTTTAAATTTTGCGCCGAAATGTCCGGCTAAAACGTCTCGGTATGATGACGCGTGCGTGTGACGTCACGGATTGTCGATGACATTTTGTTCTAGCATCGTTCCCAGCTATTAGCTCGTCCGTTTTCATTGCAAAATTCCACAGTATTCTGGACATCTATGTTGCTGACTCTATTGCAATTTGTTCAATGGACAATGGAGACATCAAAGAAGAAAGCTGTAGGTGGCCTGCTTTAGCAACAAAAACACAGCTGGTGTTTCACTGTTTACTTTCCTGAAAGATGACAGTCAAGCATTACTATGGAACAGAGATGTCAAGCGAACACGGTTGGATTGGACCACACACACACAAAGTACAGTGTATTATGCAGCGATCATTTCGAAAGATCGTGTTTCGAAGAGGGTCCCTTGCAAAGGGCAGAGATGGGCATCGCCACCACCTGTCGACTGGTGCGGAAGAAAGGTTCGGTGCCAACCTTCAGGTTGTACAGGTACAACCATGTAATCTCACTAAAACACTATTAACACTAAAAGCAGATAAGGGATTTTCCAGAATTATCTTTGTAAACTTGTCTAATAACATCTGAATCGCTCCCACTGTATAGTCTTTTTTTCCCCCCTTCTAGTCCTTCACTCTCACTTTCCTTATCCACAAATCTTTCATCCTCGCTCAAATTAATGGGGAAATCGTCGCTTTCTCGGTCCGAATCGCTCTCGATGTTGGTGGCCATGATTGTAAACAATGTTCAGATGTGAGGAGCTCCACAACCCGTGACGTCACGCGCACATCGTCTGCTACTTCCGGTACAGGCAAGGCTTTTTTATTAGCGACCAAAAGTTGTGAACTTTATCGTGGATGTTCTCTACTAAATTTTTAAAGCAAAAATATGGCAATATCGCGAAACGATCAAGTATGACACATAGAATGGACCTGCTATCCACGTTTGAATAAGAAAATCTACACACAAGGTAGGGCTGGGTGATATTGATATACCGTATTTATCGGATTATAAATCGCTCCAGAGTATGCGTCGCACCGGCCAAAAATGCTCAATAAAGAAGGAAAAAAACATATATACGTCGCACTGGAGTATAAGTTGCATTTTTGGGTGAAATTTATTTGATTAAATCCAAAACCAAGAATAGACATTTGAAAGGCAATTTAAAAAGAATAGTGAAGAACAGGCTGAATAAGTGTAGGTTATACGAGGCATAAATAAGCAACTGCTATGTTAACCTAACATATTATGGTAAGAGTCATTCAAATAACTATAACATATAGAACATGCTATACCTTTACCAAACTATCTGTCACTCCTAATCCATAAATCCCATGAAATCTTCCTCCTCGATGTCGCTTCTAAACAACTCTGCCAACTCCAAAGGTATGCGCCGCTTCCTCTTGTCCTTTTCTGCTGCATATTTCACTACGTCCAGTTTGTAATCTGCAGTACATGATTTCCTTTTCAACGCCATTTTTGTTCAGCCCTTCTCACTTTTTATAAGTTACCGCCAACGATGAAATGATCCTTTTTAATAGCTGCAGCAGTAGCATATAGCAGTTAGTAGGGCTGCGAATCTTTGGGTGTCCCACGATGCGATTCAATATCGATTCTTGGCGTCCCTATTCGATTATATATCGATTTTTTTTTATCGATTCTAAGTGATTCTCGATTCAAAAACGATATTTTTGTGATTCAAAACGCCTCTGTATTCATTCAACACATAGGATTTCAGCAGGATCTACCCCAGTCTGCTGACATGCTAGCAGAGTACTGTATTTGTCAGGCTATAAGTCGCAGTTTTTTTTGTAGTTTGGCCGGGGTGAGATTTGGCCAAACTATAGAAAAAAAATAAATACTTTTTTTTTTTTTTTTTTTTTTTTTTGTGTCTCAAC
Organism: Nerophis ophidion; assembly: GCF_033978795.1. Taxonomy (NCBI): domain Eukaryota; kingdom Metazoa; phylum Chordata; class Actinopteri; order Syngnathiformes; family Syngnathidae; genus Nerophis; species Nerophis ophidion. The sequence continues at coordinate 91,492,412 of NC_084611.1, forward strand.
CACCCCCCCCTCCCGCTGGACTGTGGAGAAGACTGTGACTTATAGGCCAAAAAATACAGTAGTAGATTTCTTTTAAAAATATTTTATAATTGTGAAGAACAATGTTTTATCAACTGATTGGAATAATGTAAATTTGTTTTAACTATTAAACCAACCAAAAATATGCCTTATTTTATCTTGGTGAAAACATTGGACACAGTGTGTTGTCAAGCTTATGAGATGCCATGCAAGTGTAAGCCACTGTGACAGTATTGTTCTTTTTTTTTATTTTTATAACTGTCTAATGATGTCAATGAGGGATTTTTAATCATTGCTATGTTGAAATTATAGTTAATATTGATACTGTTGTTGATAATATTCATTTTTGTTTCACCACTTTTGGTTTGTTCTGTGTGGTGTTTGTGTCTCCTCTCAATTGCTCTGTTTATTGCAGTTCTGAGTGTTGCTGGGTCTGGTTAGGTTTTGGAATTGAATTGCATTATTATGGTATTGCTGTGTATTGTTTTGTTGGATTGATAAAGAAATAAATAAATAAAAATAGATTTTTAAAAAAATGAGAATCGATTCTGAATCGCACAACGTGAGAATCCCGATTCGAATCGATTTTTTCCCACACCCCTAGCAGTTAGCATTCCATGACACAGAATGCACTTCTGCCATGACCCTACCCTGCCGAATTCTTATTGGTTGACGTGAATGACGATTGCTGACATTTTCTTCGTCTCTTCCGCGAATGAGATAAATAATATTATTTGATATTTTTACGGTAATGTGTTAATAATTTCACACATAAGTCGCTCCGGAGCATATGTCACACACCCAAACTATGAAAAAAAAACTGACTTATAGTCCGAAAAATACGGTACTTGAAATCCATTCTTGACTTCTGATTTTTACTTTGTCCTTGTATTTCTTGTCCGTATGGATCTGAAATGGTCTTAAATTATTTTCAAGATGGTCTTTAAAAAGTCTTCAATTTGTCATGTTGAAACCTGGAGAGATCCTGTTAAAAGTGAGTCTTCTCTTTCAGCTGCGTGTAGTGAAATGGTGGGGAAACCGTAAGGAGCTGGCAACAGTGCGCACCATCTGCAGTCACGTCCAGAACATGATCAAGGGAGTCACTCTGGTGAGAATATGGCCAACCTAATACAATTGGTAGGCTAAATAGGAAATGCTACCTTTTGCAACCTCTGAAATGTATTACACATAGTTGTTTAGTAGCTGACTTGGGGTGTTTGACATGCAAACTAGGAATATTCTAACACCAAGCTGTCAAGACAGCTGTTCCCATTTGATATTATGTACCGCCCAGACAACTTCCTGCTGTCCTAAATGTCTTCACTTGCCTCCCTGCAGGGTTTCAGGTACAAAATGCGTTCCGTGTACGCCCATTTCCCCATCAACGTTGTTGTTCAGGAGAACGGCAGCATGGTGGAGATCAGGAACTTCTTGGGTGAGAAGTACATCCGTCGTGTCCAAATGAGGACAGGTGAGTGGTCACATGACTTGTATTTTGTTGGCCGTACTTACTGAGAAGGACATGAGCTTTCAACTTTTCGCTTGCATGTTGCACCTTTGTTTTCCTGCTTTGGGCTTTTGGCTGGTGATCGACCGATATCTTTTTGTCCTTGACCAATACCTATTGTTAGTAGTCAAGAAGGCCGATAATGGATACTTGGAGCAGACAATCATTTGCAGGAAAAGTTACTTAAACATAAATTGTATACTTCAGTTAACAGCTGTACAAAGTTTCAAGTTATTTAACATCATTTTTTTAGGAAACATGGGACCAGTAGTGACATGTTTTGTTCCGCGTTAATGTTGTGGTTCATTTAGCAACAAAAAGACCAAACACCTTTATTAGGTGTGTCTCAGAGCAGCATCAACATTTGCATTTCCAAATTTGTGAAATCTCCTGGGAAAATTAGTAAAAATATGAGATTTTTGTACATCACAATAACAAGCCATCTATTCAATCTTATACAATTTTGTAACAGTTTATAGTCTGTCTTACTCAGTGGCCTTCATGGTTAGTGTCCGTCCTTATATGTGTAGGTTGTGAGTTCAAACCCCCGGCCGAGTCATACCAAAGACTAAAAAAATGGGTGCCATTACCTCCCTGCTTGGCATTCGGCATCAAGGGTTGGAATTGGGAGTTAAATCAACAAAAATGATTCCCGGGCACGGCCACCGCTGCTGCTCACCTCCCAGGGGGTGAACAAGGGGATGGGTCAAAGGCAGAGAACACATTTCACCACACCGAGTGTGTGTGAGACAATCATTGGTACTTTAACTAATACAATAGTGTTCTTTCTCAGGGTCTAGTTTGGTACTATAGTTTATTACTATACTCTTCTTTTTCAGGGTCTAGTCTGGTACTATAGTTTATTACTATAGTCTTATTTTTCAGGGACTAGTTTGGTACTATAGTTTATTACTATACTCTTATTTTTCAGGGTCCTAGTTTGGTACTATAGTTTATTACTATACTCTTCTTTCTCATGGTCTAGTTTGGTGCAATAGTCTATTACAATACTGTTCTTTCTCAGGGTCTAGTTTAGTACTATACTCTTCTCTCTCATGGTCTAATTTGGTACTATAGGCTATTACTATACTCTCTACGGGTCTAGGTTGGTACTATAGTCTTATTACCATACTGTCTTTTCTCATGGTCTAGTTTTTGTTAATATAGTCTTACTATACTGTTCTTTCTCATGGTTTGGTTTGGTACTATAGTCCAGTGTTTTTCAACCATCGTGCCATGGCACACTAGTGTACCTTGAGATAATGTTTGGTGTGCGGTGGGAGATTATGTAATTTCATCTATTTGGGTTAAAAATATTTTTTGCAAACCAGTAATTATAATCCGCAAATAATGTGCCATTTTTGAGTGTCTGTGCTGTTTCGATCTCGACAGAGTAACCGTGTAATACCCTTCCATGTCAGTAGGTGGCCGCAGGTAGTTAATAGCTTTGTAGATGTTGCGAACATGGTTTGTCGTGATCACTATATGCAGACAGCGGGTGGCAGGGTGCAGGTAAAAGGTATCCGCTTACAACAAAAATATACAAAAGGCGAGTGACGCTAAGAAAAGGCATAGGAGCTTATGGGATGGCTATGCAAAATGAAACTAAAACTGAACTGCCTGCAGAGTAAACAAAAAAGTAATGCTGGACGACAGTAAAGACTTGCAGCGTGTGGAGCAGCAGACAGCGTCCACAAAGTACATCCATACATGACAATCAACAACTAAATAGGAGCGCAAGACTAGAGATGCATTAATAAAAACAAACAAAACAGTACCGGAAAGAAAGACAAAAAAATAAAAGTTTTGACTGAGATGTACCGGGTGACCAGCAGCTGAGAAAACTGGATAATTCTCACAAGAACTCAAATGTCATGTCACATGTCAAAACATATGAAGGGAGAATTGACAATGAAAGGGATTTTTATTCTTAAAGTAATTAAAAATAACTTTTCTCATGAGGGGAAAACAGGCTGGTACTTGAGCAGTGCTTCTTACTTAATTACTTTGCTAATTATTCTTTCAATATTAAATACTGGCATTGCATGTGCATATACTCCATATTGTAGTTCTGTTGTCGTTGGGGAAAAAGCAATACGGATAGCTGTCAAAATGCCAAAAATCAAAGCTGATAATCGGTCAATTTGTCGTTTTGGCACAAATGGGAAAACAAATAACCTTTATAAGGCTTTGGAAATAAAGGGTGGTTGTTTGAGTCCTGCTGCGGACACAAAAAATGTTAGATTGTTTGATAACAAGCAACAGAGGTGATCTAAAGAATGTGTGGGTGGCTGTAGAAAGTTGTGGGTAGCATTATTCAACATTTAAGGAAATTCTTTAGTCAGCATTATTTGTAGTAATAGTGCACAGGTGTCCTAAAAAGGTGGTGCATTAGCTCCATCTACAGACCAAGCTGGAGTAGCAATTATGCCAACTTAGGGTGGTACCGGTACCAAATTATATTTACATTCTTTTCTAAATAAATGGGACCACAAAAAATTTCATTATTGGCTGTATTTTGACCCCCCCAAAAAAGGTACATTAAACATATGTTTATTATTGCATTTTAGTCCTTAAATAAAACAGTCAACATACAAAACAACTTGTCTTTTAGTAGTAAGTAAACAAACAAAGGCTCCTAATTAGTCTGCTGATGTATGCAGCAACATTTTGTCATTTATTTTGTACACATTAAGGACAAGTGGTAGAAACTGTATTATTCATCTACTTGTTTATTTATTGTTAATATCTGCTTACTTTGTTTTAACATGTTCTGTCTACACTTCTGTTAAAATGTAATAATCACTTATTCTTCTCTTCTTTGATACTTAACATTAGTTTTGAATGACACTACAAATGTGGGTATCGATCCGATACCAAGTAGTTACAGGATCATACAATGGTCATCATTTAAGTCCTCATATGTCCAGGGAGGTATTTCCTGACTTTATAAACATAAATGGGAAAAAAAAGCAAAAAAAGATTTTGTGGTGCTAAAAAATATCAATGTAATCATAGTATCGACTGGATATGTTCCTGTACTTGGTATCATTACAGTGTAGATCCACCCATGGCGTTTAGTTTACATTGTGATGCTATGGTGTGTTGTGATATTTGCTATTCCTCCTCCTGCTGTGATGATGATACTTGTAAGAAAAATATTTTATTTGTCGCCATGGAGGCGAGTATCAGCGATTTAGAAGTAGCTAAAACACTGTAGATGGATGTTAGCTGCTAGCTAGCTCCTCTTACTAAAGGGCGCTTCACCTCTTTTGTTAGTTTTTAAGCCAAATTGCATTTTCCCATCTTTGTCTACACGCTGATTGCTTGTAAGTCCTCCGTGTGTGTGTGTGTGTGTGTGTGTGTGTGTGTGTGTGTGTGTGTGTGTGTGTGTGTGTGTGTGTGTGTGTGTGTGTGTGTGTGAGTGTGAGTGTGAGTGTGTGTGTTTTCATTCTCCTTTTGTAGCTTCACAGTGCAAACATGGTCCTGTTTCTTTTGCAGGTGTGAATTGCATAGTCTCTGCAGCCCAGAAGGATGAGTTGGTGCTGGAGGGCAACGATATTGAGCTGGTGTCGAATTCAGGTACATCATTACATCCTGTACATGCTGCTGTGGCTGATGTGGGCAATAACAGCATTAATAACATAGCTGGGAGCAAAATGACATCTGTCAAATAATAGTGGCAGTGTGTGTTTATGTGATATTATACAGTAAACTACATGGAGCCTTTTATCCAAAGTACTTACAGTGCAGCTGGGATGGACTCCATCCCACGCAATGGATGTTCTTCAGAACATTTGTCATGTTCAGCCTCTGACAAAAAACAATTTTTAAACAAAAACAACCTGTTGTCTTCACATCTCAATTATTAGCAATATTAAAGGGAAGCTGCACTTTCTTGGGAATACAACCTGTCATTCACAATCATAAACGACATGACGATGGATGGATGTTTTAATGCATTCTAAATATAAAAATGAAGTGAATTATATTTATATAGCGCTTTTCTCTAGTGACTCAAAGTGCTTTTACATAGTGAAACCCAATATCTACTGAATTTTTCGGAGTATAAGTCCCCCCTGCCGTAAATGCACAATAAAGAAGGAAAAAAAAACATATAAGTCGCACTGGAGTATAAGTCACATTTTTGGGGGGAATTGATTTGATAAAACCCAAGAATAGACATTTGAAAGGCAATTTAAAAGAAATAAAGAATAGTGAACAACAGGCTCAGAGTTTCCCACACTATTTATTTATTTTTCCGTCTCGACTTGCTCGGCCGCTCATAAAAGTAATGGGACTCTGTCAGTGAATGGAGCTTGTAGTTACATAATATATAAATATGTACATAAAGTAATTATATTCCAACTCCACGTTCTTCTTGGTCATCGCCCACGCTGCCACCCTCCAATTTGAAATGGTGTGCCATTTTGCTCCTTCAACCATTGATAGTGATGTTATATATTCACTGTTGGAATTTAGTCATAGAAAAGTTTACTGTCAGACTCTGCCGTATGATACCATCAACGGTGATACGGTTGTATTGCCCATTGTGATATCATTTGAATGTGGCATGACTACTAAAAAGTGAATTACAGCAGACTAACGCTCAGCTTTAGTACTTAGAATCCATTTGAGCTCTTGCCATAACTGAAGTTTGTATGTTGAGGAGACGACCATTTCAGGCTGTTGTGTCTCTCGTGTGTTAGTCACTCCCATTGTGCTCTCCTTTGAAAATGATGAAATGATTGAACCGCCTTTAGCATCTCTGTGATGTTTGCCATCTTGGAATTGTGCTGCTTTTGACTCTTCATTTCTGTCTTCCAGCGGCACTCATCCAGCAAGCCACCACAGTCAAGAATAAGGATATCAGGAAGTTCTTGGATGGTATTTACGTATCCGAGAAGGGCACAGTTGTGGAAGCAGATCAGTGAAATTTGCATCTGCACTTAAGGTAAGAGGAAAAAAACAAACCAAAACCAGCCAAATTGCCACAGTAGCAACTTACACAGGATGTAGACATTTGTTTTGTGGCCATAGCCAAGCTTCTTTCACATTTCAATTCATCATTGAGCGGAAAGTACAAGAACTTAAAGGCAACACAACCCAATTCAATTCTTAATAACTCATTCATTTTGGCCTTTTTCATATTTCCACCGGATGTCTTTACCTCACAATGATGCTTAATGTAAGGACTGTTTATTTAAAACCGACACAGGTGGGTCCGGAGCCTGTTTTGATGTCAGAACACACAGATGATTTATTTTGATAATGATAATATCATATATAAATGTAACAATTTATATATACTGTATTTTTCAGACAAGGCGCACTTTTAATCCTTTTTGTTTTCTCAAAAATCACCATTGCGCCTAGGGATGATGTTCGGAACCGGTTCTCCTGATTGTTTGATAAGAGAAGAACCGATTCCATGGATACGGATCCCTTTTTGAGAACTGGTTCCCGTTATCGAAGCCACTATACCGAAATTTCGCGAGGCTAGGTCGCACTGTATTAAAAGGCGATGTGTCAGTTACGGGTGCTATTTCTGTATTTAAGGCATATACAGATATATATATATATATACAGGTACATATACAGATATATATATATACAGGTACATATACAGTAAGGTCTGGCTGCACAAATACTAGGGTCAATTGGGCTTCACAGCTGGGTGCCGTCCTCTAATAAGTGTCCGTAAATGTTGTTTTGTAGTATGGGGCGTGAGCTAACTTGATTAGTACTGAATTTTACTCTCAAAAACAGTCAAATCCTGCTGCGTGAAGTCTTCATCGAGGACGGCCGATCTATTGACTCTAGTTACTTGGAATGAAATAGCCAATAGAGGAACAAGCTGTCTGGAGAAGACACAGGAAAAAGAAATGTGATGGTGACTGACCAACACCATCGGCAGTGTGAACATGAATGACTTCAATCTTAGTTAAGTCTTTATTTGAAGGGACAATGCACAGAAACTTTAAGCTCAAAGACAGATGTTCTGTACCACATTGTAGCTCATTTCCATCTGGAGTCCCCCGTTACCTAAATTAAAGGGATTTTAAATCTCTTGTTCACCATCCATCTTGTCAAATACACCACAGTGTTGACTGAATGTGACCTCCATGGAGGTGGGAGGTCATTTCCTCGCCAATATATCAGCTAAGAGTTAGCCTTTAGTTTTGCTACCCTGTAGCTCAGTGCTGCCTCTTTCTGGTGAGTTCATGCACTACATCAGCTGTGTAGTGCTTTTATAGATGTACAACGTGCAACTCCAAATGTTCATTTCTTGAACTTTGTTTCAGTGGCCTTGTTGAAGTTGCCATGACGACAAACACCCGAAACTTCCTCATTGCATCCATGTCGGCAAGAAAACCACCAAATGCTGAAGAATTGATCATGTTCTGTTTTGACCAATAAAAAGTTTATGTAATTTTTCAGTGTGTTTGATTGGCTGAAATAATATTGAGAGTCACATAGAAGACGAGACAATACTGTTGTGCAGACACACCTGGACTAATGTCAGCCATGGATGGAGAGGATGGCCAACACACTTTGGGAGTTGGGGCCTAGTTAGGGGCCCTGTGGTCATGTGGGGGGCCTTTGACCAGTCAGATTATGGCCAGACCATCTAAATGTTGAAGTGGTTTTCTTTGAGGGCCACATGGCAGTTATGGCTGCCATCAGAGGGCCGCTTGGAACGGTGAATTTCATTATTAATAATATCAATTGTTTTAAGTAGACTCCATTTTACAGTGAAAACTTAACATTTACAAAATTTTAAATAAATAAATAAATGGGTTGTACTTGTATAGCGCTTTTCTACCTTCAAGGTACTCAAAGCGCTTTGACACTACTTCCACATTTACCCATTCACACACACATTCACACACTGATGGAGGGAGCTGCCATGCAAGGCGCCAACCAGCACCCATCAGGAGCAAGGGTGAAGTGTCTTGCTCAGGACACAACGGACGTGACGAGGTTGGTTCTAGGTGGGATTTGAACCAGTGACCCTCGGGTTGCGCACGGCCACTCTCCCACTGCGCCACGCCGTCGCTTATTTTTTACAATTCTGGGAATTTTTGGAATTTGTCAAGGGTAAAGAGCAGCATTGTTTTTTGAGTGAGAAACAGCGCCCTCTGGCGTGAGTGTAAAAGCTTACAGCACCTGGTATTCCCAGGCGGTCTCCCATCCAAGTACTAACCAGGCCCGACCCTGCTTAGCTTCCGAGATCGGACGAGATCGGGCGTGTTCAGGGTAGTATGGCCGTAAGCCGAACAAACATGGAAAAACAACCATTTTAAATGCAACTCTTACAGACGAGCTGGGACAAAAGGACTATTTGTCTTACAGCCTGCCGCGCATGCGTACACTAATGGCCTTTTTCTGCCTGTGGGATTGTTGTCTTCCTTTGCTACGGCGGTCAACTTGCATTCACTCTGGATATTTGCCTCCCCAGCTCCAGCGGAAGCTCCCCCTCACTGTGCCCACACTGCTCTCTCATGCTGCGGGGAGATTGCAGGAGAGGTGCCGCTCTCAACTCCGCTTCATGCTTAGGCACCATCAACTAATTACTACCGTCTGGACAAATCCACATCTTCTACATCAAAACACTGATTCATCTAAAAGGAGCTCAAATAAATAGTCCTATCTACTTAATATACCCGCCCATTCTTTGCTCATTTCAGCATTTATATCCATTTTTAGTGTATCATCAATCAATCAATCAATCAATGTTTATTTATATAGCCCTAAATCACAAGTGTCTCAAAGGGCTGCACAAACCACAAACAACATCCTTGGTACAGAGGATACGGGCAAGGAAAAACTCACCCCTGTGGGATGTCAGAGACAGTGACTATGAGAAACCTTGGAGAGGACCGCATATGTGGGCAACCAGTGCAGGTGAGTCAGTGTAGGTGTAATATGATCAAACTGTCTTTTAGTACAACACACACACTTTTATTTTTATAACGGAATTTGTAAAAAAAAATAAAAAAATATGTTGCTAAAAATCATGGTTTATTTTCAAAAGATCCCTGCTCATGTGACCTAAAATCCCAAATTCACTTGATATTTGAAATGCTTTTTTCTAGTGTCATTCATACCTTTTTGTTTTAGAGTTTAAAGGCCTACTAAAATTAGATTTTCTTATTTAAACGTGGATAGCAGAATCATTTTATGTGTCATACTTGATCATTTTGCCATATTGCCATATTTTTGCTGAAAGGATTTAGTAGAGAACATCGACGATAAAGTTCGCAATTTTTTGTCGCTAATAGAAAAGCCTTGCCTGTACCGGAAGTAGCAGACCATGTGCGCGTGACGTCACGGGTTGTGGAGCTCCTCACATCTGAACATTGTTTACAATCATGGCCACCAGCAGCTAGAGCAATTCGGACCGAGAAAGCGACAATTTCCCCATTAATTTGAGCGCGGATGAAAGATTCATGGATGAGGATATTGCTAGTGAAGGACTAGAAAAAAAATAAAAATAAAGTAAAATAAAAAGCAACGGCTCCAGGCGGCGGCAGTGTGAGCATTTCAGATGTAATTAGACACATTTAGCAGGATAATTCTGGAAGATCCCTTATCTGCTTATTGTTTTAATAGTGTTTTATTGAGATTGTAAAGACATACCTCAAAGTCGGATGGCTGCGGTGAACACGCCAGTGTCTCTCAGAGAAGCCGAGGAGCCAAGCTCACAGCTGCCTTTTTCGACAGCTACTGCAGGAGGACGCATAATCCACTGAAGTCTCCGGTAAGATATATATATATCACAATTTTCCCATCCAAATACTTGTTGGTTGACGTAGAGAAACATGTTCGCCTGACCGCTCTGTGTTAAAGCTTCACAACAAACAAAGAAACATTGGCTGTATCTCCGTGCTAAAGACAGCTGCAATCCACCGCTTTCCACCAACAGCATTCTTCTTTGACGTCTCCATTATTAATTGAACAAATTGCAAAAAGATTCAGCAACACAGACGTCCAAAATACTGTGTAATTATGTGACGAAAAGAGATGACTTTTAGCCGTAAGTGGTGCTGAGCTAGCATGTCCCCTCCAACCAATAACATCACAAACACTCGTCATCATACCACCACGTAATTTAGTAAACTAAAGCGGCCGTATTGTCATGTGTTGCAATGTTAATATTTCATCATTGATATATAAACTATCAGACTGCGTGGTCGCTAGTAGTGGCTTTCAGTAGGCCTTTAAAAATGGGTAAAGACAAAGTTAAAAAGGGATGTGGTGATAGTTGTTGTACACAATGTAGCCACTAGATGTCAGGCTAGGATCATGTGTGTGTGTGAGTGCTTTAGTACATATATAGCGAAGAACAAAGCAGCAGGTGTGTGTCATTAGCTGATGTCCTACCTGACGCCATTAAAGACGTTTTGTGAATAATCCAATAGTTGTCCTACATATGTTTGCACGGGAAACATCAATCAATCAATCAATGTTTAATCAATGTTTGAACATATTGACGGACTATCCGTGCTCAAAAAGTCCTTGATTGGTGAATTTGTGTTTGAAGATGGCAAAAACCGGCCAAAGATGGCTAAATATTAGTCATGTTAGTGTAAAATGAAGTGAAAGTGAAATGAAGAGCATTGTTTTTTGAGTGAGAAACAGCGCCCTCTGGCGTGAGTGTAAAAGCTTACAGCACCTGGTATTCCCAGGCGGTCTCCCATCCAAGTACTAACCAGGCCCGACCCTGCTTAGCTTCCGAGATCGGGCGTGTTCAGGGTAGTATGGCCGTAAGCCGAACAAACATGGAAAAACAACCTTTTTAAATGAAACAGCTCACAGACGAGCTGGGACAAAATTAGTATCTAATTAATATTAATAGACGGATATCATATTAGCATAATGCACATCCTTTAATTACAAATCTGGATTGCAGATAGTAATTTAAAGACGCTAAGTACTTTATTAGTTTGAGTCAAAGTTCTGTTAAGCATATATCCCAGAATGCAACGGTACACGTAGACTCAGAATCCTCTTAATTGGTCGAGTGAGTTTAACACACAAGAATGCTTAGGACAGGGGTGGACAAACTTTTTGGCTCAGGGGCCACATTGGCTTGTGAAATGTGAGAGAGGGGCCGGGCGAGCACATGGTGCATTCCAAAGCATATCATATGTGTTGGAACTAAGACTAGACTTCTCCAACATGGTCTATGTTCATCCTAGTACATCTATTTTCAACAATATCATATCAGGACATCAGAGGAACATAAAAATGGTGTTAAAGGGTTCACACTTACATTCTCTTTTAGTGGGAGCAGTGTTGTTGATCACCCTTTTTCACAGTGCATCCAAGTCCAGTATCAGATTTGCTGTGGCAATTCTCTAAACAGATCTTTGCTCAATTCTCTTCTAATATTTTCTGGGCCGTACTAAAGGGACGAACGGGCCAGATGTCCGCAGTTTTCTGGCTTAGGATTTGTGTATGGATTTAGAAAATTCCACAGTTACGTCTACGGCCTTCCAGCATTTGTAGCAGCTACAGACCACAAAGCATTGATTGCAATAATCAAGAAGAATCTCAGCCAGATGTCTCCAAGAATCCAAAAACTCATGATAGAGCAACAACGCTATGATTTCCACCTCATCTACACGCCTGCTACACTTTGTCCTGGCGGATGCTCTGTCACCAGCTACAAAATAGACTCATGCTCCCAGCATAAGCTCTGCACAGACTCATGTAAACCTCAGATATGAAATCCTTACCTGTATCAGATATGAAGTCCTGCTGAAACACTGATGGGATGTCAACTGCGCACCACTCTACCTTACACTGCAAAACTAAATAAAAACAAGGAGTTGAGGCAGAAAGTGACAAATCTCCAAAGGCAGCAAACATCTAATGATGATAAGACTACAAAAGATCTAACACCACTGACTAGACATGATGCAGTGAGAGTAGAAGATGCAAATATCCAGAATAGGAAAGTCACTCTTGGAGAAAAAATAGCTTCAAGATCTTACGTTGTCATCCTGAGAAGGAATGGAGGAAGTTTTCTCCAAACTAAAGATACAATGGAGGAGAGAAGTGGAGAAGATGCGACTACTGCTGTTCCAGAGACTGCAAAGGACAGCAGGACTGGTGAAGATGGGACTGTCACTGCGTCACCTGAGCCAACAACAATCACTGTGCCTGAAGAAACTGGACCAGCTGACCAGATGGACACATTACCTGTGCTGAGAAGATCTGGGCGCAGAGTTCAACCCCCTGATAGACTCAATCTTCAATGATCCTGACCCTGTGTTTGTGTGTTGAACAATTATAGGTTTTAAAGGTTTAAATGTAGTTTAAAAGAGAAGAAAACATTTAAAAATGGGTAGAGACAAGGTTAAAAAGGAGATGTGGTGATAGTTGTTGTACACAATGTAGCCACTAGATGTCAGGCTAGGATCATGTGTGTGTGTGAGTGCTTTCGTCCACTGGTTCTCAAATGGGGGTACGCATACCCCTGGGGGTACTTGAAGGTATGCCAAGGGGTACGTGAAATTTTTAAAAAATATTCTAAAAATAGCAACAATTCTTAAATACTTTATAAATATATTTATTGAACAATACTTTAACAAAATAGGAATGTAAGTTCATAAACTGTGAAAAGAAATGCAACAATGCAATATTCAGTGTTGACAGCTAGATTTTTTGTGGACATGTTCCATAAATATTGATGTAAAAATTTCTTTTTTCGTGGAGAAATGTTTAAGTAATCATCACTTTAAGTTGATGATTACTTCTATGTGTAGAAATATTTATTTATAAAAATAAATAAGTAAATAAATTAAAATACATAAATAAATTTAAAAATTACAATAGCAAAAATAATGGTTTATTTTCAAAAGATACCCGGTCATGTGACCTGAAATCCCAAATTCACTTGATATTTGTTGTATCCTTTTTGTTTTAGAAATGAAGTTTAATGAACATGCACCTGGGGATAGGTTGATTGGCAACACTAAATGGTCCCTAGTGTGTGAATGTGAGTGTGAATGTTGTCTGTCTATCTGTGTTGGCCCTGCGATGAGGTGGTGACTTGTCCAGGGTGTCCTTCCGCCCGAATGTTTATTTACATACCTTAAATGTTTCCAAACGGCGTCGGCAGTAAAACGGCGGATCAAACAAAACGTCAGTCATCGTCCTGGAAGCTGCGGAAGCTAGCTCTCCAATCAGCTAAACAGACTCATTAACTCCACCGTGACGTTTTGGTGAATTTCCTGAGGAATTTACTTTGATCATTTTGCTGTAATTAAATTAAGTAATGAATTAATTCATTTATACAGCACACATTCTCATACTGTGTAATAATTATGATACATTGTTATATTGTTATATTGCTGCAAACTGTTACTACATAATAGTCATAATAATAGTCTCCCTTCTTCTTATCAGCTGCAGGAAATTAAATATTGTTCTAACGCTCCAGTGTCAACAAAGTATAAAATGTTGTTTTGAAAAGAAGTTCCTTTCTTGGGAGGTAGCGGAATGTCATCATCGTCCGTGATTGGTTCAATGTTGAAATATGCTAATGAGGCCGGAAGTAAACCAGGCTTTCTGTCATTGGTCAAATATTAGAATGTGTGGAAGAAAGTTGGACATCTGATTGGCTTAGAAAGTTGGAGGATGTCGGAATAAGGCACGCTGATTGGTTCATATCACTCAGTCTTGAACATATTGACCAGGGGTCGGGAACCTTTTTGGCTGCGAGAGCCAAGAAGCCAAATATCTTTAAATGTATTTCCATAAGAGCCATTTAATATTTTTTTAACACTGAACACAATTAAACGTGTGCATTTTTAAGTAAGACCAACATTTCTAGAGTATAATAAGTCTCTTATTCTTCGTAATAACTTTGTTATTCTGAAGCTAACAGTGGAGGGGCGTGACCTGTGGGCCTGCAGCGAAGCGGGGTGTTGCCAGCATTGGCCTCGAAATCAGCAACAGGTGCATAGATGGCCCACCTGGGCTTTGTTATCTAATCACCTGTCGCTCTGTTTATAAGCAGCAGCCAGGAGGAGAGACAGGGTTGGGACTGGAGCTAGAGTGCGAGCGAGAACGAAAGAGAAAAAGACAATTGCTGGAAAGTAACTCTGAGACTTGTTGAAAAATAAAAAAATATTGTCACCCTGAAACAGGCTCTTATGTCGGTGCTTGGTGGTCTGAAGAACCCCCAGGAGGGCAAGCCCTAAACTAACCAATGATAAATAAATCACTTCTTACCTTTAATGCAACTTCTTGAACAAGTGGGGTAGAAAAAAAGGATGGATGGATTCAAATGCATGAGCATGTTTTATATTTTGAACGTTATTTTTAACACTTTGAGTACAAGTGGAATTATTCATTACTTATCGTGTTAAGCAATTTCAGCTCAGATTTATCCAAGAGCCAGATGGAGTCTTTAAAAGAGCCATAGGTTCCCTGGCCCTGATATTGATGGATTATCAACGCTCAAAAGTCCTTGATTGGTGAATTTATAATATGACATTTGGTTTTAAAGCCGGGTAAGATGGCAAAAACAGACCAAAGATGGATAAATATTAGTCATGTTAGTGTAAAATGAAGTGAAAGCTCGTCTGTAAGAGTTGCATTTAAAAAGGTTGTTTTTCCATGTTTGTTCGGCTTACGGCCATACTACCCTGAACACGCCCGATCTCGTCCGATCTCGGAAGCTAAGCAGGGTCGGGCCTGGTTAGTACTTGGATGGGAGACCGCCTGGGAATACCAGGTGCTGTAAGCTTTTACACTCACGCCAGAGGGCGCTGTTTCTCACTCAAAAAACAACCCTCGTCATTTCACTTTCACTTCATTTTACACTAACATGACTAATATTTATCCATCTTTGGCCTGTTTTTGCCATCTTAAAACACATCATATTATAAATTCACCAATCAAGGCCTTTTTGAGCTTTAATAGACCATCAATATGTTCAAGACTGAGTGATATGTGTTATGTTTCCCGTGCAAACATATGTAGGACAACTATTGGATTATTCACAAAACGTCTTTAATGGCGTCAGGTAGGACATCAGCTAATGACACACACCTGCTGCTTTGTTCTTTCCTACTAAAGCACTCACACACACACATGATCCTATTCTGCCATCTAGTGGCTCCATTGTGTACAACAACTAAATTCCAACTATATACAATCCAATTAAACTTAAATTCTAAAACAATAAGGTATGAATGACACTACCAAAAAGCACTTCAAATATCAAGTTAATTTGGGTTTTTAGGTCACATGACCAGGAATCTTTTGAAAATAAACCATGATTTTTAACATCATAATTTTTTTTTTTTTTTTGAATAAATTCCTATTAAAAATTAAAGGGTGTGCGTTGTACTAAAAGGTTATCCCTACCAATATTAAGTAGTCTCCATGACATGGAGACTGTTAAAAAAATCCTTATTTTTTTATATTAAAAATTGATATAAATGCTGAAATGAGGAAAGAATGGGCAGGCAGGATATTAAGTAGATAGGAGTATTTATTTGACATGACCAAGTCTTGAAAAAGCTGGCAGAGGTGTCAGAGACCTGCAGAAAGGAGGCAAATAGCAGATATTCCGCTCCAGTCCGACATCCCATCCAATTTGCCAGGGCTGGAGAGGGTGTTAAGTAAGACCTGGCAGAAGAGTGCAGGGAGGCTGGCTGGAAAGCTGTCATCTGCCCTGTGGAAGTGGGGTGTAGGGCATACTTGCCAACCCTCACGGATTTTCCGGGACCTCCCAAAATTCAGTGCCCCTCCCGAAAACCTCCCAGAAGAAATGTTATCCCAAAAATGTCACTAAATTCAGCTGGAGCTGGAGGCCACACCCCCTCCAGCTCAAACATGCACCGTTCGAAGCTTGAAAGGGAGGATTGCAGGCAGATCTGACGGCATTTAAAGTAATTTTTAAAAACAACTGCTAATCCTACTCCTTTTCAACTGGACGACCGCGGAGAATTAAAGTAGGAACACTCCGGTGGCAGAAGTTCATTAAGAGGGGCGGACTCACCGGCTCTAAGCCATGTTTCCGTCACACAGAGGAAGTCAAGTCCGCGGGAAGTGAAGAAATCCTTCAAGATAAACGTTTGGTTTGTCAAAGATCTTGCATTCACAAGACCGAATCTGGCAGGGGCCAGCACGTCCAAGGGCGCAGCTAATCCAGGTGGGGCCCGACACACAGCCCGCAGGTGGCGGGGGAGAGGAGCCACGAGGCGGGAAAGGAAGGCAGGAATCCGGCCAGGTGAAAAAGCTGACTGGGACGTCGAAAAACCAACGTCGTAGTTGATCATATCAGTGGGAAAGGGGCAAAGATCCAACAGTGTTTGGCAGTCATACTCAAGCAGTGAGCTGACAGACACAAAAATAGACGCAAACAACACAAAAACGAACAGAGCTGACAGCGAGAGACGGCAGGGCAAAGCACATACTGGCGCATTCTTCTGGAAACTCGGAAGTGACGTTACTCAAATAGTGAAAGGTAAGTGTTTTTTTTTTTTTTTTTTAGTAACCAGCAAACACAGTACAGTTAATAGAACAACTGTGTTTTTATTACTGTGTATTTGATAGGTGCCGTCTGAAATTCAACTATTTATTTTATTTATATATACAATAAAATAAATATATATAGCTAGAATTCACTGAAAGTATTTCACACACACACACACATACACACACACACATACACACACACACACATATATATATATATATATATATATATATATATATATATATATATATATATATATATATGTATATATATATGAAATACTCGAGTTGGTGAATTGGCTGTAAATATACTCTCCTCTTAACCACGCCCCCAAACCACGCCTTTTCCCCACCCCTGACCACCACCTAACGAAATCGGAGGTCTCAAGGTTGGCAAGTATGGTGTATGGGCTTGG
>NC_084611.1:91512356-91577356 GCF_033978795.1 Nerophis ophidion
TTCTGCGTTGTTCTACAATATTGGATCTTAAAAAGTAGTTCTCCTCTTAAATTATAATTCCCTTCTCTTTGTAAAAACCTTCTCTGTAACCCTGTTGGAAGTAAAGTTTAAGTTTAATAATTGAACAGTTGAACTCCTTACAGTTGTAACAGTATCCATTATCGTTTTATACAACCTGTGGGATCTCATGTCGAGCTAAAGTTCGTCCCAACTTTCTGCCAAAGCTCACACTGTGAGCTGTTTCATTTAAAAAGGTTGTTTTTCCATTTTTGTTCGCCTTACGGCCATACTACCCTGAACACGCCCGATCTCGTCCGATCTCGGAAGCTAAGCAGGGTCGGGCCTGGTTAGTACTTGGATGGGAGACCGCCTGGGAATACCAGGTGCTGTAAGCTTTTACACTCACGCCAGAGGGCGCTGTTTCTCACTCAAAAAACAATGCTCTTCATTTCACTTTCACTTCATTTTACACTAACATGACTAATATTTATCCATCTTTGGCCTGTTTTTGCCATCTTAAAACACATCGTATTATAAAGTCACCAATCAAGGACTTTTGAGCGCTAATAGTCCATCAATATGTTCAAGACTGAGTGATATGTGTTATGTTTCCCGTGCAAACATATGTAGGACAACTATTGGATTATTCACAAAACGTCTTTAATGGCGTCAGGTAGGACATCAGCTAATGACACACACCTGCTGCTTTCTTCTTCACTATATATGTACTAAAGCACTCACACACACACATGATCCTAGCCTGACATCTAGTGGCTCTATTGTGTACAACAACTATCACCACATCCCTTTTTAACTTTGTCTCTACCCATTTTTAAAGGCCTACTGAAAGCCACTACTAGCGACCACGCAGTCTGATAGTTTATATATCAATGATGAAATATTAACATTGCAACACATGACAATACGGCCGCTTTAGTTTACTAAATTACAATTTTAAATTTCTCTCAGAGTTTCTTGTTGAAAACGTGGTGGTATGATGACGTGTGTTTGTGATGTTATTGGTTGGAGGGGACATGCTAGCTCAGCACCACTTACGGCTAAAAGTCGTCTCTTTTTATCACATAATTACACAGTATTTTGGACATCCGTGTTGCTGAATCTTTTGCAATTTGTTCGATTAATATTGGAGACGTCAAAGAAGAATGCTGTTGGTGGAAAGCGGTGGATTGCAGCTGTCTTAAGCACGGAGATACAGCCAATGTTTCTTTGTTTGTTGTGAAGCTTTAACACAGAGCGGTCAAGCGAACATGTTTCTCTACGTCAACCAACACGTTTTTGGATTGGAAAATTGTGATATATATATCTTACCGGAGACTTCAGTGGATTATGCATCCTCCTGCAGTAGCTGTCAAAAAAGGCAGCTGTGAGCTTGGCTCCTCGGCTTCTCTGAGAGACACTGGCGTGTTCACCGCAGCCATCCGACTTTGAGGTATGTCTTTACAATCTCAATAAAACACTATTAAAAGATAAGGGATCTTCCAGAATTATCCTACTAAATGTGTCTAATTACATCTGAAATGCTCACACTGCCGCCACCTGGAGCCGTGGCTTTTTATTTTACTTTATTTTTATTTTTTTTCTAGTCCTTCACTATCAATATCCTCATCCGCGAATCTTTCATCCTCGCTCAAATTAATGGGGAAATTGTTGCTTTCTCGGTCCGAATTGCTCTTGCTGCTGGTGGCCATGATTGTAAACAATGTTCAGATGTGAGGAGCTCCACAACCCGTGACGTCACGCGCACATGGTCTGCTACTTCCGGTACAGGCAAGGCTTTTTTATTAGCGACCAAAAATTGCGAACGTTATCGTCGATGTTCTCTACTAAATTATTTCAGCAAAAATATGGCAATATCGCAAAATGATGAAGTATGACACACAGAATGGTTCTGCTATCCACGTTTAAATAAGAACATCTAATTTTAGTAGGCCTTTAAACTCTAAAACAAAAAGGTATGAATGACACTAGAAAAAAGCATTTCAAATATCAAGTGAATTTGGGATTTTAGGTCACATGAGCAGGGATCTTTTGAAAATAAACCATGATTTTTAACATCATATGTTTTTATTTTTTTTTACAAATTCCTTTTTAAAAATAAAAGGGTGTGTGTTGTACTAAAAGACAGTTTGATCATATTACACCTACACTGGCTCACCTGCACTGGTTGCCCACATATGCGGTCCTCTCCAAGGTTTCTCATAGTCACTGTCTCCGACATCCCACTGGGGTGAGTTTTTCCTTGCCCGTATCCTCTGTACCAAGGATGTCGTTTGTGGTTTGTGCAGCCTTTTGAGACACTTGTGATTTAGGGCTATATAAATAAACATTGATTGATTGATTGATTGATGATACACTAAAAATGGATATAAATGCTAAAATTAAGAAACAATGGGCGGGCATATTAAGTAGATAGGACTATTTATTTGAGCTCCTTTTAGATGAATCAGTGTTTTGATGCAGAAGATGTGGATTTGTCCAGACGGTAGTAATTAGTTGATGGTGCCTAAGCATGAAGCGGAGTTGAGAGCGGCACCTCTCCTGCAATCTCCCCGCAGCATGAGAGAGCAGTGTGGGCACAGTGAGGGGGAGCTTCCGCTGGAGCTGGGGAGGCAAATATCCAGGGTGAATGCAAGTTGACCGCCGTAGCAAAGGAAGACAACAATCCCACAGGCAGAAAAAGGCCATTAGTGTACGCATGCGCGGCAGGCTGTAAGACAAATAGTCCTTTTGTCCCAGCTCGTCTGTAAGAGTTGCATTTAAAAAGGTTGTTTTTCCATGTTTGTTCGGCTTACGGCCATACTACCCTGAACACGCCCGATCTCGTCCGATCTCGGAAGCTAAGCAGGGTCGGGCCTGGTTAGTACTTGGATGGGAGACCGCCTGGGAATACCAGGTGCTGTAAGCTTTTACACTCACGCCAGATGGCGCTGTTTCTCACTATAAAAACAATGCTCTTCTTTCACTTTCACGTCATTTTACACTAACATGACTAATATTTATCCATCTTTGGCCTGTTTTTGCCATCTTCAAACACATCATATTATAAATTCAGCAATCAAGGACTTTTAAGCGCTGCAGACAGCAGACGTTTCAGAACCATGCGATCCCGCACAAATAGACTCAAGAACAGTTTCTACCCCTGGGCCATAACTGCACTAAACGCAGCTGGATTGTAAAAAAAATAAAAATCACGATCCGGGACTGTGCAATCAGTGGTTACATGCCAACTGGACAATATTTACCATATTTATTTACATATTTAATCCAAAATAAAAAGCCTGCACAGCATAGGCGGTAGGAAATATTGACTCCCACCCCCTCAGCACACTGGGAATCAGCATTAATCCTCTCTAGTCAGTTTTACTAGTCACTTTATACTTTTTATTGTCTCGTTGTTTTTTACATTGCCTCTTAGAGTTGTCTTAGGCCATATTGTATATTGTGTTGTTTCTTCTTTTTTTTTTAATGCAAAGCACCTCAGGGAATATTAGTCATGTTACTGTAAAATGAAGTGAAAGTGAAATGAAGAGGGTTGCTTTTTTGAGTGAGAAACAGCGCCCTCTGGCGTGAGTGTAAAAGCTTACAGCACCTGGTATTCCCAGGCAGTCTCCCATCCAAGTACTAACCAGGCCCGACCCTGCTTAGCTTCCGAGATCGGACGTGTTCAGGGTAGTATGGCCGTAAGTCAAACAAACATGGAAAAACAACCTTTTTAAATGAAACTTTTACAGACGAGCTGGGACAAAATGACCACCCCTGTGACGGATAACTTATTAGCGTTACACACACACTTTTGTCAGAAAATGAGGTTGCAGATGGTAGTTAAAGGCCGCAAAATACTTCACTAGTGTGAGTCAGAGTTCTGTTTAGCAAATATCCCAGAATGCAACGGTACACGTAGACTCAGAATCCTCTTAATTGGTCGAGTGAGTTTAACACACAAGAATGCTTTTGGCTCAGGGGCCACATTGGCTTGTGAAATGTGAGAGAGGTGCATTCCAAAGCATATCATATGTGTTGGAACTAAGACTAGACTTCTCAAACATGGTCTATGTTCATCCTAGTACATCTATTTTCAACAATATCATATCAGGACATCAGAGGAACATAAAAATGGTGTTAAAGGGTTCACACTTACATTCTCTTTTAGTGGGAGCAGTGTTGTTGATCACCCTTTTTCACAGTGCATCCAAGTCCAGTATCAGATTTGTTGTGGCAATTCTCTAAACAGATCTTTGCTCAATTCTCTTTTAATATTTTCTGGGCCGTACTAAAGGGACGAACGGGCCAGATGTCCGGAGTTTGCTTACCACTGGCTTAGGATTTGTGTATGGATTTAGAAAATTCCACAGTTACGTCTACGGCCTTCCAGCATTTGTAGCAGCTACAGACCACAAAGCATTGATTGCAATAATCAAGAAGAATCTCAGCCAGATGTCTCCAAGAATCCAAAAACTCATGATAGAGCAACAACGCTATGATTTCCACCTCATCTTCCACCTCATCTACACGCCTGGTACACTTTGTCCTGGCGGATGCTCTGTCACCAGCTACAAAATAGACTCATGCTCCCAGCATAAGCTCTGCAAAGACTCATGTAAACCTATATATATACTTACATACCTTTATATATACAGTATAAAATGTATATTTATTTATTTTGCCGTTTTTGTTGACATTTTGAAGGTGTTTTAATGAATATACATGCATGTTTAACATATAGATTCCTATCTTTCATGAAGACAAGAATATAAGTTGGTGTATTACCTGATTCTGATGACTTGCATTGATTGGAATCAGATGTCCACATTTTCAAATGGAGGAGAAAAAAAGTTCCTCCTTCCTGTCTAATACATCATGACCGTCGTTTTTTTTTGGCATCTTATTTGTCCAGCTTCCATATTCGTTATTATACACTTTACAAGAAATACATTGGCGGCAAACTGTGTAGCTTACTAGCTAGTTTGCGCTGCCTCTCGGAGACTCTTATTTTGTTAGCGCAGGCGCGATGGAGCGGCACTTTTATTGTGAAGACAGGAACTGTGCGATCAGTCTTTAGGCTTTTGACGGGAAGTACGGTTGAAATAAAAAGTGTCTTTTTTCCTTTACACTTTTGATTGATTGATTGATTGATTGAAACTTTTATTAGTAGATTGCACAGTACAGTACATATTCCGTACAGTTGACCACTAAATGGTAACACCCCAATAAGTTTTTCAACATGTCGGGTTCTACGTGTGAAGGTCACGTGACCACCTGGCTCTGTTTGATTGGTCCAACGTCACCAGTGACTGCATTTGATTGGTGAAACACAGGCATGCGTAGATTCCACTGTGAATGCGTGTCTGACAAAATCAAAACAAATCAAAAAAAAAAGTAGCGAGTAGCGACCTGATTGCAGATAAATGGAGCGGAGTAAAAGTAGCATTTCTTCTCTATAAATATACGCAAGTAAAAGTATGTTGCATAAAATTTACTCTTAGAAGTACAATTTATCCCAAAAGTTACTCAAGTAGATGTAACGGAGTAAATGTAGCGCGTTACTACCCACCTCTGCTCATCAGTTACTCAGTACTTGAGTCGTTTTTTCACAACATACTTTTTACTTTTACTCCCGTAAATATTTGGGTGACTACTCCTTACTTTTACTTGAGTAATAAATCTCTAAAGTAACAGTACTCTTACTTGAGTACAATTTCTGGCTACTCTACCCACCTCTGATTATCGTTTTATACAACCTGTGGGATCTCATGTCGAGCTAAAGTTCGTCCCAACTTTCTGCCAAAGCTCACGCTGTAAGACAAATAGTCCTTTTGTCCCAGCTCGTCTGTAAGAGTTGCATTTAAAAAGGTTGTTTTTCCATGTTTATTCGGCTCACGGCCATACTACCCTGAACACGCCCGATCTCGTCTGATCTCGGAAGCTAAGCAGGGTCGGGCCTGGTTAGTACTTGGATGGGAGACCGCCTGGGAATACCAGGTGCTGTAAGCTTTTACACTCACGCCAGAGGGCGCTGTTTCTCACTCAAAAATCAACCCTCTTCATTTCACTTTCACTTCATTTTACACTAACATGACTAATATTTATCCATCTTTGGCCTTTTTATAGCAATTATGGATACTGTTATAACTGTAAGGAGGAACATAAAGGCATTGTAGCAACTACAGAAAAGAGCTATAAGGATTATTCATAAAGTAGATGACTTAGAACACACTAACATACTATTCATTAATTCTGCTTTATTGAAAGTACAGGAACTAGTAAAGTTACAGACATGATGAGTCATGTTTAAAGCTAAAAGTAAAACATTACCAGCAAATTTACAACAAATGTTTGTCATCACTCTGGCGTGAGTGTAAAAGCTTACAGTACCTGGTATTCCCAGGCGGTCTCCCATCCAAGTACTAACCAGGCCCGACCCTGCTTAGCTTCCGAGATCGGACGAGATCGGGCGTGTTCAGGGTAGTATGGCCGTAAGCCGAACAAACATGGAAAAACAACCTTTTTAAATGAAACAGCTCACAGTGTGAGCTTTGGCAGGAAGTTGGGACGAACTTTAGCTCGACATGAGATCCCACAGGTTGAATAAAGCGATAATCAGAGGTGGGTAGAGTAGCCAGAAATTGTACTCAAGTAAGAGTACTGTTACTTTAGAGACTCAAGTAAAAGTAATAAGTAGTCGCCCAAATATTTACTTGAGTAAAAGTAAAAAGTATGTTGTGAAAAAACTACTCAAGTACTGAGTAACTGATGAGTAACCTGTTTGTTTAATGATTACGGCAACAAATAATGCACAAAAACATAAAAATAGCAATGAGCAAATTCAGAGCCAGGAATATCTCTCAAGCAACTAAAACAATATTATATATTAAATAATACATTAAAATAAAATAAAAATTAAGGCAAATTGAGCCACAATAACTTAACAGCACCATAGCCTCAGTAGGCATTGATTGATTGATTGATTGATTGATTGTAACTTGTATTAGTAGATTGCACAGTACAGTACATATTCCGTACAATTGACCACTAAATGGTAACACCCCAATAAGTTTTTCAACATTAATCAATTACTTAGTAAATGACCAAGTCGAGGTGATCTACCTCATATATACATACACACACATATCATGTACAGTGTATATATATATATATATATATTTATATATATATATATATATATATACTTACATACCTTTATATATACAGTATAAAATGTATATTTATTTATTTTGCCGTTTTTGTTGACATGTTAAAGGTGTTTTAATGAATATACATGCATGTTTAACATATAGATTCCTATCTTTCATGAAGACAAGAATATAAGTTGGTGTATTACCTGATTCTGATGACTTGCATTGATTGGAATCAGACAGTATAGTGCTGATAACGTCCCGGTTTTCAAATGGAGGAGAAAAAAAGTTCCTCTTTTCTGTCTAATACATCATGAAAGTCGTTGGTTTTTGGCATCTTATTTGTCCAGCTTCCATATTCGTTTTTATACACTTTACAAGAAATACATTGGCGGCAAACTCTGTAGCTTGCTAGCTTGTTTGCGCTGCCTCTCGGAGACTCTTATTTTGTTACCGCAGGCGCGATGGAGCGGCGCTTTTATTGTGAAGACAGGAACTGTGCGATCAGTCTTTAGGTTTTTGACGGGAAGTACGGTTGAAATAAAAAGTGTCTTTTTTCCTTTACACTTTTGATTGATTGGTTGATTGATTGAAACTTTTTAATAGTAGATTGCACAGTACAGTACATATTCTGTACAGTTGACCACTAAATGGTAACACCCCAATAAGTTTTTTAACTTGTTTAAGTCGGGTCATGTGACCGCCTGGCTCTGTTTGATTGGTCCAACATCACCAGTGACTACATTTGATTGGTGAAACACAGGCATGCGTAGATTCTACTTTGAATGCTTGTCTGACAAAATCAAAACAAACAAAGCGTGCATTAACAGATCGATAAAAAAAAAAGTAGAGATTAGCGACCTGATTGCAGATAAATGGAACGGAGTAAAAGTAGCGTTTCTTCTCTATAAATATACTCAAGTAAAAGTAAAAGTATGTTGCATAAAAACTACTCTTAGAAGTACAATTCCTCCCTAAAGTTACTCAAGTAGATGTAACGGAGTAAATGTAGCGCGTTACTACCCACCTCTGGCGATAATGGATACTGTAACAACTGTAAGGAGTTTAAGTGTTCAAAGATTAACTTAGGCGATAGTTTGATGTCAATAAATTATCATTAAATGTAAAAAAAAAAGTTAATTATTTTTTTTGCAAGAGAAAAAGAGAGGAAACAATCAAACTGTCAATAGATGGAATTGATATTGAAAGGGTTTCTGAGCTTAGATTTTTAGGAGTGATACTGGATGACGATCTGACATGGAAATCTCATTTTGCACATGTACGGCAAAATATGTCCGAGAGTATTTTTATATCAAACAAGGTAAAATATGTGATAGATTACAGGGCAAAGTGTATATTGTATTGTGCACTTATATTGTCATATATCAGCTACTGTGTGGAAGTGTGGGGGAACACACATAAGAGGAACATAAAGGCATTGTAGCAACTACAGAAAAGAGCTATAAGGATTATTCATAAAGTAGATTACTTAGAACACACTAACATATTATTTATTAATTCTGCTTTATTGAAAGTACAGGAGCTAGTAAAGTTACAGACATGATGAGTCTCAATGAATCCTAGATAATGAGTAGGATGTAAGATACTTTATTCCAAAGCTTTGGGAGACCAATCTAGATACAACCTTTCAATCGCATTGCCCAAATTGATCTAACTCTCAAACGGGAAGACACTACTTCTTGAACACGCAACCAGCTCCCACCCTTCCCAGATGGGACATACAGGTCCTTTGTTCAAGAAAAGAGAACATATTAAGGAAGTACTCCAACTTCCTACTTTCCAAAGCTTCAAGGCTAACACACAGTTTATTTATGGGCAAACAGAAAGAGAACAAATGGAAGAACATTAGCTGTTTAAAAATATGACTATGAATACAAAGAAATAACTCTAAAATATGGATATATGTAGATATCTATCTCCGTCAACTGGACAATATTTATCATATTTATTTACATATTTAATCCAAAATAAAAAGCCTGCACAGCATAGGCGGTAGGAAATATTGACTCCCACCCCCTCAGCACACTGGGAATCAGCATTAATCCTCTCTAGTTGTTGTGTAAGGTTAATATAACCTGTACTGTATTGGCATGAAGATGCCTTAGCCAATCAGATGGCTTGTTGTTAGTATGTGCTATATACGGATGGGACGTCATCGCTGTACTGGCTAATGGTTCAAAGTAAAGGAGTTAAACACCGAGTCACTCTCTATCTTATTCTTACATACACTAACTTAACACTAGTCAGTTTTACTAGTCACTTTATACTTTTTATTGTCTCGTTGTTTTTTTACATTGCCTCTTAGAGTGGTCTTAGGCCATATTGTATATTGTGTTGTTTCTTCTTTTTTTTTTTAATGCAAAGCACCTCAAGGAATATTAGTCATGTTAGTGTAAAATGAAGTGAAAGTGAAATGAAGAGCATTGTTTTTTGAGTGAGAAACAGCGCCCTCTGGCGTGAGTGTAAAAGCTTACAGCACCTGGTATTCCCAGGCGGTCTCCCATCCAAGTACTAACCAGGCCCAACCCTGCTTAGCTTCCAAGATCGGACGAGATCGGGCGTGTTCAGGGTAGTATGGTCCCAACTCTGCGTCCAGATCTTCTCAGCACAGGTAATGTGTCCATCTGGTCAGCTGGTCCAGTGTCTTCAGGCACAGTGATTGTTGTTGGCTCAGGTGACGCAGTGACAGTCACATCTTCACCAGTCCTGCTGTCCTTTGCAGTCTCTGGAACAGCAGTAGTCACATCTTCTCCACTTCTCTCCTCCATTGTCATTCATTTTATTTATTTCTATTTCCATTTTCTATTTATCTCCTTCATTGATGTGCATCTTTGATCCGTAGACGATTATACCTCAATTATACAATTATACATTTACACACCAATGCCTGAGAAGCAGCAGGATGAAGAAAAATCTTATATTTTCCTGCCCTCTTCAACGTAATACATAGTCTCACTTCATGGATATCATACAAACCAACAAATACATCCAAATATAATGAAAACACACAAAAAAAGTGCAAAACTTCATGAAGTACAAACCTAACAAAAAAAAGTAATATACACCTCAAGGGATGATACAAAACATATACAAAACCAGACAGAAAAATAAGTAAAATAATAAATATAAAGCAAAATGTAAACACTTATGGCTGTCCACATGATCTTATTGTTCTGTCTTTACATATTTTTTTTTATTGGAATATATTTCTACAGTCTTTTATCTGATTGTAAAGATAATTCCGTAGTTGAACTCCCACCATTGATGTACACATTTGTTTTAAAGTTGTCCTTGAATACTGATTTTTGACATGACCTTTTCTTCTATGCTCTTCATTCTCAGAAGTGATGACAAACATTTGTTGTAAGTTTGCTGGTAATGTTTTACTTTTAGCTTTAAACATGACTCATCATGTCTGTAACTTTATTAACTCCTGTACTTTCAATAAAGCAGAATTAATGAATAATATGTTAGTGTGTTCTAAGTCATCTACTTTATGAATAATCCTTATCGCTCTTTTCTGTAGTTGCTACAATGCCTTTATGTTCCTCTTATGTGTGTTCCCCCACACTTCCACACAGTAGCTGATATATGACAATATAAGTGCACAATACAATATACACATTGCCCTGTAATCTAACACATATTTTACATTGTTTGATATAAAAATACTCTTAGACATCTTTTCCTTACATGTGCAAAATGAGATTTCCATGTCAGATCGTCATCCAGTATCACTCCTAAAAATCTAAGCTCAGAAACCCTTTCAATATCAATTCCATCTATTGACAGTTTGATTGTTTCCTCCCTTTTCCTCTTACAAAATATCATAAACTTTGTTTTTTTTGATCTAATGATAATTTAATGATATCAAACTATCTCTTAAGTTTAATCATTGAACAGTTGAACTCCTTACAGTTGTAACAGTATCCATTATTGTTTTATACAACCTGTGGGATCTCATGTCGAGGTAAAGTTCGTCCCAACTTTCTGCCAAAGCTCACGCTGTAAGACAAATAGTCCTTTTGTCCCAGCTCGTCTGTAAGAGTTGCATTTAAAAAGGTTGTTTTTCCATGTTTGTTTGGCTTACGGCCATACTACCCTGAACACGCCCGATCTCGTCCGATCTCGGAAGCTAAGCAGGGTCGGGCCTGGTTAGTACTTGGATGGGAGACCGCCTGGGAATACCAGGTGCTGTAAGCTTTTACACTCACGCCAGAGGGCGCTGTTTCTCACTCAAAAAGCAACCCTCTTCATTTCACTTTCACTTCATTTTACACTAACATGACTAATATTCCCTGAGGTGCTTTGCATTAAAAAAAAGAAGAAACAACACAATATACAATATGGCCTAAGACCACTCTAAGAGGCAATATAAAAAAACAATAAAAAGTATAAAGTGACTAGTAAAACTGACTAGAGAGGATTAATGCTGATTCCCAGTGTGCTGAGGGGGTGGGAGTCAATATTTCCTACCGCCTATGCTGTGCAGGCTTTTTATTTTGGATTAAATATGTAAATAAATATGGTAAATATTGTCCAGTTGGCATGTAACCACTGATTGCACAGTCCCGGATCGTGATTGACTGGTGGCTGAGGTTTTATTTTATTTTTTTATTTTTTTACAATCCAGCTGCGTTTAGTGCAGTTATGGCCCAGGGGTAGAAACTGTTCTTGAGTCTATTTGTGCGGGTTCGCATGGTTCTGAAATGTCTGCCGTCTGCAGCACTCAAAAGTCCTTGATTGCTGAATTTATAATATGATGTGTTTTAAGATGGCAAAAACAGTCCAAAGATGGATAAACATTAGTCATGTTAGTGTAAAATGAAGTGAAAGTGAAGTGAAGAGCATTGTTTTTTGAGTGAGAAACAGCGCCCTCTGGCGTGAGTGTAAAAGCTTACAGCACCTGGTATTCCCAGGCGGTCTCCCATCCAAGTACTAACCAGGCCCGACCCTGCTTAGCTTCCGAGATCGGACGTGTTCAGGGTAGTATGGCCGTAAGCCGAACAAACATGGAAAAACAACCTTTTTAAATGCAACTCTTACAGACGAGCTGGGACAAAAGGACTATTTGTCTTACAGCGTGAGCTTTGGCAGAAAGTTGGGACGAACTTTAGCTCGACATGAGATCCCACAGGTTGTATAAAATGATAATGGATACTGTTACAACTGTAAGGAGTTCAAGTGTTCAATGATTAAACTTAAGCGATTGTTTGATGTCAATAAATTATCATTAAATGTAAAAAACAAAACAAAGTTTATGATATTTTGTAGGAGGAAAAGGGAGGAAATGATCAAACTGTCAATAGATGTAATTGATATCGAAAGTGTTTCTGAGCTTGGATTAAATCTCATATTGCACATGTACTTATTTTTATATTATAAATGGATATAATAAAGTTGTAACTGTATCCATTATCGTTTTATACAAAATCTAAGCTCAGAAACCCTTTCAATATCAATTCCATCTATTGACAGTTTGATTGTTTCCTCTCTTTTGCTCTTCCCCAAAAAAATCATAAACTTTTTCTTTTTTTATACAATATGGCCTAAGACCACTCTAAGAGGCAATGTAAAAAAACAACGAGACAATAAAAAGTATAAAGTGACTAGTAAAACTGACTAGAGAGGATTAATGCTGATTCCCAGTGTGCTGAGGGGGTGGGAGTCAATATTTCCTACCGCCTATGCTGTGCAGGCTTTTTATTTTGAAATAAATATGTAAATAAATATGGTAAATATTGTCCAGTTGGCATGTAACCACTGATTGCACAGTCCCGGATCGTGATTGACCGGTGGCTCAGTTTTTATTTTAATTTTTTTTTTTTTTTTACAATCCAACTGCATTTAGTGCAGTTATGGCCCAGATGTAGAAACTGTTCTTGAGTCTATTTGTGCGGGTTCTCATGGTTCTGAAACATCTGCCGTCTGCAGCGCTCAAAAGTTATTGATTGTTGAATTTATGATATGATATGTTTGAAGATAGCAAAAACAGACCAAAGATGGATAAATATTAGTCATATTAGTGTAAAATGAAGTGAAAGTGAAATGAAGAGGGTTGTTTTTTGAGTGAGAAACAGCGCCCTCTGGCGTGAGTGTAAAAGCTTACAGCACCTGGTATTCCCAGGCGGTCTCCCATCCAAGTACTAACCAGGCCCGACCCTGCTTAGCTTCCGAGATCGGACGAGATCGGGCGTGTTCAGGGTAGTATGGCCGTAAGCCGAACAAACATGGAAAAACAACCTTTTTAAATGAAACTCTTTTTTTTGTGCTTTGGTTTTTGTTTTGTTTTTTCTTTGTCATGAAAAAGGGAGGTTTTGTGGTTGGTGCACTAATTGTAAGTGTATATTGTGTTTTTTATGTTGATTTAATAAGAAAAAAAAAAAAAAAAAAAAAAGTATTTAATTTTTTTTTTTTTTTAAATAAAAATGAATAAAACATTCTTCTGGGGCCCGGTACCAATCAGTGGTTGGGGACCACTGCTTTAGTACATATATAGTGAAGAACAAAGCAGCAGGTGTGTGTCATTAGCTGATGTCCTACCTGACGCCATTAAAGACGTTTTGTGAATAATCCAATAGTTGTCCTACATATGTTTGCACGGGAAACATAACACATATCACTCAGTCTTGAACATATTGGTGGACTATCAGCGCTCAAAAGTCCTTGATTGGTGAATTTATAATATGACATGTGTTTTTGTAGCCGGGTAAGTTGGCAAAAACAGGCCAAAGATGGATAAATATTAGTCATGTTAGAGTAAAATGTCGTGAAAGTGAAATGAAGATGAGTGTTTTTTGAGTGAGAAACAGCGCCCTCTGGCGTGAGTGTAAAAGCTTACAGCACCTGGTATTCCCAGGCGGTCTCCCATCCAAGTACTAACCAGGCCCGACCCTGCTTAGCTTCCGAGATCGGACGAGATCGGGCGTGTTCAGGGTAGTATGGCCGTAAGCCGAACAAACATGGAAAAACAACCTTTTTAAATGCAACTCTTACAGACGAGCTGGGACAAAAGGACTATTTGTCTTACAGCGTGAGCTTTGGCAGAAAGTTGGGACGAACTTTAGCTCGACATGAGATCCCACAGGTTGAATAAAGCGATAACCAGAGGTGGGTAGAGTAGCCAGAAATTGTACTCAAGTAAGAGTACTGTTACTTTAGAGATTTATTACTCAAGTAAAAGTAAGAAGTAGTCACCCAAATATTTACGTGAGTAAAAGTAAAAAGTATGTTGTGAAAAAACGACTCAAGTACTGAGTAACTGATGAGCAGAGGTGGGTAGTAACGCGCTACATTTACTCCGTTACATCTACTTGAGTAACTTTTGGGATAAATTGTACTTCTAAGAGTAAATTTTATGCAACATACTTTTACTTTTACTTGAGTATATTTATAGAGAAGAAACGCTACTTTTACTCCGCTCCATTTATCTGCAATCAGGTCGTTATTCGCTACTTTTTTTTTTATTGATCTGTTAATGTTTGTTTTGATTTTGTCAGACACACATTCAAAGTAGAATCTACGCATGCCTGTGTTTCACCAATCAAATGTAGTCACTGGTGATGTTGGACCAATCAAACAGAGCCAGGTGGTCACGTGACCGTCACACATAGAACCCGACATGTTGAAAAACTTATCGGGGTGTTACCATTTAGTGGTCAACTGTACAGAATATGTACTGTACTGTGCAATCTAATAATAAAAGTTCCAATCAATCAACCAATCAATCAAAAGTGTAAAGGAAAAAAGACACTTTTTATTCCAACCGTACTTCCCGTCAAAAGCCTAAAGACTGATCGCACAGTTCCTGTCTTCACAATAAAAGCGCCGTTCCATCGCGCCTGTGTCAACAAAATAAGAGTCTCCGAAAGCCAGCGCAAACAAGCTAGCAAGTTACGGAGTTTGCCGCCAATGTATTTCTTGTAAAGTGTATAAAAACCAATATGGAAGCTGGACAAATAAGATGTCAAAAACCAACGACTTTCATGTGGTATTAGACAGGAAGGAGGAACTTTTTTTCTCCTCCATTTGAAAATGTTATCAGCACTATACTGTCTGATTCCAATCAATGCAAGTCATCAGAATCAGGTAATACACCAACTTATATTCTTGTCTTCATGAAAGATAGGAATTTATATGTTAAACATGCATGTATATTCATTAAAACACCTTTAACATGTCAACAAAAACGGCAAAATAAATAAATATACATTTTATACTGTATATATAAAGGTTTGTATATATATATATATATACACTGTACATGATATGTGTGTATGTATATATGAGGTAGATCACCTCGACTTGGTCATTTATTAAGTAATTGATTAACGTTGAAAAACTTATTGGGGTGTTACCATTTAGTGGTCAATTGTACGGAATATGTACTGTACTGTGCAATCTACTAATAAAAGTGTCAATCAATCAATCAATCAATCAATAAATGCCTACTGAGGCTATGGTGCTGTTAAGTTACTGTGGCTCAATTTGCCTTAATTTTTTTTATTTTAATGTATTATTTAATATATAATATTGTTTTAGTTGCTTAAGAGATATTCCTGGCTCTGAATTTGCTCATTGCTATTTTTATGTGTTGCCGTAATCATTAAACGAACAGGTTATTCATCAGTTACTCAGTACTTGAGTAGTTTTTTCACAACATACTTTTTACTTTTACTCAAGTAAATATTTGGGTGACTACTTCTTACTTTTACTTGAGTCTCTAAAGTAACAGTACTCTTACTTGAGTACAATTTCTGGCTACTCTACCCACCTCTGGTTATCGTTTTATACAACCTGTGGGATCTCATGTTGAGCTAAAGTTCGTTCCAACTTTCTGCCAAAGCTCACACTGTGAGCTGTTTCATTTAAAAAGGTTGTTTTTCCATGTTTGTTGGGCTTACGGCCATACTACCCTGAACACGCCCGATCTCGTCCGATCTCGGAAGCTAAGCAGGGTCGGGCCTGGTTAGTACTTGGATGGGAGACTGCCTGGGAATACCAGGTGCTGTAAGCTTTTACACTCACGCCAGAGGGCGCTGTTTCTCACTCAAAAAACAATGCTCTTCATTTCACTTTCACTTCATTTTACACTAACATGACTAATATTCCCTGACGTGCTTTGCATTTAAAAAAGAAGAAACAACACAATATACAATATGGCCTAAGACCACTCTAAGAGGCAATGTAAAAAAACAACGAGACAATAAAAAGTATAAAGTGACTAGTAAAACTGACTAGAGAGGATTAATGCTGATTCCCAGTGTGCTGAGGGGGTGGGAGTCAATATTTCCTACCGCCTATGCTGTGCAGGCTTCTTATTTTGGATTAAATATGTAAATAAATATGGTAAATATTGTCCAGTTGGCATGTAACCACTGATTGCACAGTCCCGGATCGTGATTGACCGGTGGCTCAGTTTTTATTTTAATTTTATTTTTTTACAATCCAGCTGCGTTTAGTGCAGTTATGGCCCAGGGGTAGAAACTGTTCTTGAGTCTATTTGTGCGGGTTCGCATGGTTCTGAAACGTCTGCCGTCTGCAGCGCTCAAAAGTCCTTGATTGCTGAATTTATAATATGATGTGTTTTAAAATAGCAAAAAAAGGCCAAAGATGGATAAATATTAGTCATGTTAGTGTAAAATGAAGTGAAAGTGAAATGAAGAGGGTTGCTTTTTTTAGTGAGAAACAGCGCCCTCTGGCGTGAGTGTAAAAGCTTACAGCACCTGGTATTCCCAGGCGGTCTCCCATCCAAGTACTAACCAGGCCCGACCCTGCTTAGCTTCCAAGATCGGACAAGATCGGGCGTGTTCAGGGTAGTATGGCCGTAAGCCGAACAAACATGGAAAAACAACATTTTTAAATGAAACAGCTCACAGCGTGAGCTTTGGCAGAAAGTTGGGACGAACTTTAGCTCGACATGAGATCCCACAGGTTGTATAAAACAATAATGGATACTGTTACAACTTTATTATATCCATTGTGGCGGGCACTAAGACCATTCTCACACCCAGCAGAAGGGGTGTGGTTTGTTGTACTGGGAGACACTTTAAATATTGCATGTTGTGTTGTGTTTGTCAGATTTTCTCATGTTGGCAGTCTACAATAAAGACCTTGAAGAGACAACGTTCTGTTTCTTGCATTTGCCACATTGGTGACCCCGACAATGTTTCGCGCAGAAGAGGTGTCTTCATCGGCCATGTCGCCCCATCTCCAGCAACCTGTGGCTCCGTCTACCTGCGTGCTTCCGGAGTTCTGGGAGAGCGACCCGGCCTCATGGTTTCAACACGTCGAGTCTCTCTTCAACCTGCGAGGGATAACCGGCGACGACTCCCGGTATCACTTGGTTGTGACATCACTCGACCAGGCAACCACTTGCCGCGCGATGCAGATTTTGCGAAACCCTCCACGGAGCGACAAATACCCCGCCCTCAAGAACTTCCTGCTTCGGAGGTTCACACTGTCTGATGCTGAGAGGGCAGATAGACTTCTTTCCCTGGTCTGGGCGATGGCACCGCCGTGGATTTAATGGACAGTATGCTGTCGTTGCTGGGCTCCGAGGAAGGCGGGTTCATTTTCCCGCATCTTTTCTTGCGGCAGTTTCCACCTGCGGCCCGTGCGGTGCTTGCTAACTCCACTTCCCTGGCCTCCTGCGATTACCGGGGCTTGGCTGAAGAAGCTGACCGGGTGCTGGTGGCTTCCAGACGGTTTGCCGTGCAGAGCGTGGAAGCGCCCCCGCTGCAGACGACGGAGAACGCGGACTCAGCGATAGTGGCGGGAGTCGCTACCCGGGAACGGCGCGAAGCAAGCCAGTGCTTCTTCCATCAACGTTTTGGCGCCAAAGCCCGACGGTGTGTCCCTCTTTGTTCCTTCATGGCCCCGGGAAAACTCCATCGCCAGCGTTCAGTGGCGGCTGTGGGCGCCGGCGAAGCATGTGAGCGGCTTTTCATCGCTGACTCGTCGTCAAGGAGACGTTTCCTGGTGGACTCCGGTTCGCAAGTCAGCCTGCTACCTGCCACAGACGCGGACAAGGCGACAGGTGGCTGCGGGCCGCTGCTGAGTGCCGCCAACGGCTCATCAATCGACACATTCGGTTCCAGGTTGGTGACTGTGTGCTTCAGTGGACGCAATTTCCAGTGGAATTTTATCATCGCCGCCATCACGGTCCTCATTATTGGCGCGGATTTTCTGTGTGCTAATGGACTGCTTGTTGATATTGCTAACCGCCGATGGATTGATGCTGTGTCTTTTTCATCTTTTACATGTAAGGCAGGGGGACTTGGACCGTTCACACACGCTAATTATTCGGTATCTGGTGACGTTTTTCAGCGTTTGCTGGCGGATTTTCCGTCATTAACCACTCCCGCTTTTTCCACCGCGGACACTAAACACGGCGTGGAACATTTTATTCCCACGGTTGGCCCGCCAGTTTTTGCGCGCGCGCGCCGTCTTGACGCGGCTAAATCGACCATCGCTAAAGAGGAGTTTGCTACTATGGAGCGTTTAGGCATCGTTAGACGTTCTAATAGCCCGTGGGCTTCGCCCTTGCACATGGTGCCTAAGTCAGACGGTTCCTGGCGTCCTTGTGGGGATTTTCGCCGCCTTAACAACATCACAACGCACGACCGCTACCCTATTCCGCACATCCAGGACTTTTCGGCGCGCCTGGCTGGTGCCGCCATTTTTTCAAAGGTAGACCTAGTTGGCGGTTACCACCAGGTTCCGGTGCGCGCCGAGGACGTGCCCAAGACCGCAGTAATAACCCCGTTTGGACTTTTTGAGTTCCTGCGTATGCCTTTTGGCCTGAAGGGGGCAGCACAAACATTTCAAAGATTAATGGACTCAGTGTTGCGCGGGCTCAATTTTGTGTTTGTTTATCTTGACGACATTTTGGTGGCGAGTCCTTCAGCTGAAGAGCACCAGTCACATCTAACACAAGTGTTCAAACGTCTTGACGAGCACGGCCTGATTGTCAATCCTTCTAAATGTCAGTTTGGGCTGTCGGGGATTGATTTTTTAGGTCACCGTATTTCGTCCCAGGGTGCCATTCCTTTGCCTTCGAAGGTGCAGGCAGTGGCGGATTTTCCTCGTCCCTCCACTGTCAAAGCTCTACAGGAGTTTTTGGGCATGATTAATTTTTATAATCGGTTCCTTCCGCGCGCTGCCCACCTCCTGCAGCCTCTTTATGGTGCCCTACGTAATAAAAAGGCTAGCGATTCCCTCGAATGGACTCCTCAGCGGGTCCAAGCTTTTCAGAAAGCAAAATCCGCACTCGCAGGGGCTACTCTTCTCGCCCACCCTGTTTCCACGGCGCCCGTGGCCTTGATGACGAATGCGTCTGATGTCGCCGTGGGTGCTGTGGTTGAGCAGCGGGTGGCGAATGTGTGGCAGCCTCTTGCGTTCTTCAGTCGCAAACTGCGAGATAATGAGCGTAAGTACAGCGTATTTGATCGAGAATTGTTAGCACTGTATCTCGCGACACGCCATTTTCGTTTTCTGTTGGAGGGTCGATCTTTTACGGCTTTTGTTGATCACAAACCCCTGACGTTTGCCATGTCAAAGGTCACGGAGCCTTGGTCAGCCCGTCAGCAGCGTCACTTGTCGTCCATCTCGGAGTTCACTACGGACATTCAGCATGTGGCCGGTAAGGCCAACCCTGTGGCTGACTGTCTCTCACGCGTACTCGTGTGCCCCGTGCAGCTCGGTTTAGATTTTTCGGGAATGGCTGCTGACCAGCCCGACGACCCCGGCATCCGCGCACTCAAAGCTGAAGGTACGGCACTTGTGCTCAAGGAGGTGGTGGTGCAGGATGGCGGTCCCGCCCTCCTTTGTGATGTGTCCACTGGCCGCCCTCGACCTGTCGTCCCGGTGGACTGGCGCCGCCGGGTTTTTGACGCAATACACTCCCTGTCGCACCCTGGCGTTCGGGCTTCCGTCAAGTTAGTTGGTGCCAAGTTTGTTTGGGCTGGCCTTAGGAAGGATGTTAGGCAGTGGGCTGCCGCATGCGTGGCATGTCAGCGTGCTAAGGTCCACCGGCACACTAAGGCGCCCCTCGAACCATTTACGATTCCGGTCAGGCGGTTTGACCACGTGCATGTGGACTTAGTTGGCCCCCTCCCTCCGTCGCAGGGTTATACACACTTGCTAACGATGGTAGATCGCACCACCAGATGGCCTGAAGCGGTTCCTCTTTCCTCCACTGCCTCTGTAGACGTTGCCCGTGCGTTTCTGTCGGCCTGGGTTGCGCGTTTTGGCACGCCATCCGATATCACCTCGGACAGGGGATCCCAATTCGTGTCGGAGCTTTGGTCAGCGTTGGCGCAGTCATTGGGTGTACAGGTGCACCGTACTACAGCCTACCATCCCCAAGCTAACGGTTTATGTGAACGTTTTCACCGGTCGCTTAAGGCAGCTTTGCGTGCGGCGCTCGTGGATAGCAATTGGGTTGACCGTTTACCTTGGGTTATGCTCGGGTTGCGCTCGGCCCCTAAAGAGGATCTTGCTGCGGCCCCCGCTGAATTGGTGTTTGGTCAACCGCTCCGTGTTCCGGGTGAATTTTTACCTGCGGGTGGTGCCCCGCGATCGTTTCCCTTTTGGCCGAGGGGCTCCTTGGCTCCTGGCCCAGTCCACCACTGTTTCCCTAAATCTTTTGTGCCATTGGAGCTTAAAAATGCCTGTTTTGTTTTTGTTCGTCACGACGCCCACCGTTCGCCCCTCCAACCCCCTTACGATGGCCCATTTAGGGTGCTGGAACACGGTCCTAAAACCTTTGTGCTGGATATGGGCGGGCGCAGGGAATGCGTTTCCATAGACAGGCTTAAACCGGCGCATTGTGTTGCGGGTGAAGAAGTACTGCCGGGCCAAGTCCCCCGCCGAGGTCGCCCTCCAAATCCTGTTAGGGTTGATTGTCCTTCGCCTCCACCGGGCCCTGTTATTTGTTCTTCCCCACAGGGTACACCCGCTCCCCCGCGGGATAGACATTTTACCCGTTGCGGCAGACAAGTGAGGCCCCCGGTAATGTTTTCCCCATAACTTGCTGTCTGGGTGTTCGGGGGGGGGGGGGGGGGCACTAGGACCATTCTCACACCCAGCAGAAGGGGTGTGGTTTGTTGTACTGGGAGACACTTTAAATATTGCATGTTGTGTTGTGTTTGTCAGATTTTCTCATGTTGGCAGTTTACAATAAAGACCTTGAAGAGACAACGTTCTGTTTCTTGCATTTGCCACACCATTTATAATACAAAAATAAGTACATGTGCAATATGAGATTTAATCCAAGCTCAGAAACACTTTCAATATCATTTACATCTATTGACAGTTTGATCATTTCCTCCCTTTTCCTCCAAACAAAATATCATAAACTTTGTTTTTTTTACATTTAATGATAATTTATTGACATCAAACTATCTATTAAGTTTAATCATTGAACACTTGAACTCCTTACAGTTGTAACAGTATCCATTATCGTTTTATACAACCTGTGGGATCTCATGTCGATTTAAAGTTCGTCCCAACTTTCTGCCAAAGCTCACGCTGTAAGACAAATAGTCCTTTTGTCCCAGCTCGTCTGTAAGAGTTGCATTTAAAAATGTTGTTTTTCCATATTTGTTCAGCTTACGGCCATACTACCCTGAACACGCCCGATCTCGTCCGATCTCGGAAGCTAAGCAGGGTCGGGCCTGGTTAGTACTTGGATGGGAGACCGCCTGGGAATACCAGGTGCTGTAAGCTTTTACACTCACGCCAGAGGGCGCTGTTTCTCACTTAAAAAGCAACCCTCTTCATTTCACTTTCACTTCATTTTACACTAACATGACTAATAAATATGGTAAATATTGTCCAGTTGGCATGTAACCACTGATTGCACAGTCCTGGATCGTGATTGACCGGTGGCTGAGGTTTTATTTTTATTTTTATTTTTTTACAATCCAGCTGCGTTTAGTGCAGTTATGGCCCAGGGGTAGAAACTGTTCTTGAGTCTATTTGTGCGGGTTCGCATGGTTCTGAAACGTCTGCCGTCTGCAACGCTCAAAAGTCCTTGATTGCTGAATTTATAATATGATGTGTTTTAAAATAACAAAAAAAGGCCAAAGATGGATAAATATTAGTCATGTTAGTGTAAAATGAAGTGAAAGTGAAATGAAGAGGGTTGTTTTTTGAGTGAGAAACAGCGCCCTCTGGCGTGAGTGTAAAAGCTTACAGCACCTGGTATTCCCAGGCGGTCTCCCATCCAAGTACTAACCAGGCCCGACCCTGCTTAGCTTCCGAGATCGGACGAGTTCAGGGTAGTATGGCCGTAAGCCGAACAAACATGGAAAAACAACCTTTTTAAATGCAACTCTTTTTTTTGTGCTTTGGTTTTTGTTTTGTTTTTTCTTTGTCATGAAAAAGGGACGTTTTTGTCATGAAAAAGGGAGGTTTTGTGGTTGGTGCACTAATTGCAAGTGTATATTGTGTTTTTTATGTTGATTTAATAAGAAATAAATAAATAAATAAAAAAATAAAAAACTATTTAATATTTTTTTTTTTTTAAATAAAAATTAATAAAACATTCTTCTGCGGCCCGGTACCAATCAGTGGTTGGGGACCACTGCTTTAGTACATATATAGCGAAGAAGAAAGCAGCAGGTGTGTGTCATTAGCTGATGTCCTACCTGACGCCATTAAAGACGTTTTGTGAATAATCCAATAGTTGTCCTACATATGTTTGCACGGGAAACATAACACATATCACTCAGTCTTGAACATATTGATGGCCTATTAGCGCTCAAAAGTCCTTGATTGGTGAATTTATAATATGACATGTGTTTTTGTAGCCGGGTAAGATGGCAAAAACAGGCCAAAGATGGATAAATATTAGTCATGTTAGTGTAAAATGAATATTGCTTTTTTTAGTGAGAAACAGCGCCCTCTGGCGTGAGTGTAAAAGCTTACAGCACCTGGTATTCCCAGGCGGTCTCCCATCCAAGTACTAACCAGGCCCAACCCTGCTTAGCTTCCGAGATCGGACGAGATCGGGCGTGTTCAGGGTAGTATGGCCGTAAGCCTAACAAACATGGAAAAACAACCTTTTTAAATGCAACTCTTACAGACGAGCTGGGACAAAAGGACTATTTGTCTTACAGCGTGAGCTTTGGCAGAAAGTTGGGACGAACTTTAGCTCGACATGAGATCCCGCAGGTTGTATAAAACAATAATGGATACTGTTACAACTGTAAGGAGTTCAAGTGTTCAATGATTAAACTTAAGCGATAGTTTGAAGTCAATAAATTATCATTAAATGTAAAAAAACAAAGTTTATGATATTTTGTAGGAGGAAAAGGGAGGAAATGATCAAACTGTCAATAGATATAATTGATATTGAAAGTGTTTCTGAGCTTGGATTAAATCTCATATTGCACATGTACTTATTTTTATATTATAAATGGATATAATAAAGTTGTAACAGTATCCATTATCGTTTTATACAACCTGTGGGATCTCATGTCGAGCTAAAGTTGGTCCCAACTTTCTGCCAAAACTCACGCTGTGAACTGTTTCATTTATAAAGGTTGTTTTTCCATGTTTGTTCGGCTTACGGCCATACTACCCTGAACACGCCCGATCTCGTCCTATCTCGGAAGCTAAGCAGGGTCGGGCCTGGTTAGTACTTGGATGGGAGACCGCCTGGGAATACCAGGTGCTGTAAGCTTTTACACTCACGCCAGAGGGCGCTGTTTCTCACTAAAAAAACAATGCTCTTCATTTCACTTTCACGTAATTTTACACTAATATGACTAATATTTATCCATCTTTGGTCTGTTTTTGCTATCTTCAAACATATCATATCATAAATTCAACAATCAATAACTTTTGAGCGCTGCAGACGGCAGATCTTTCAGAATCATGAGAACCCGCACAAATAGACTCAAGAACAGTTTCTACATCTGGGCCATAACTGCACTAAATGCAGTTGGATTGTAAAAAAAAAAAAAAATTAAAATAAAACCTCAGCCACCAGTCAATCACGATCCGGGACTGTGCAATCAGTGGTTACATGCCAACTGGACAATATTTACCATATTCATTTACATATTTAATCCAAAATAAAAAGCCTGCACAGCATAGGCGGTAGGAAATATTGACTCCCACCCCCTCAGCACACTGGGAATCAGCATTAATCCTCTCTAGTCAGTTTTACTAGTCACTTTATACTTTTTATTGTTTTTTTACATTGCCTCTTAGAGTGGTCTTAGGCCATATTGTATATTGTGTTGTTTCTTCTTTCTTTTTTTAAATGCAAAGCACCTCAGGGAATATTAGTCATGTTAGTGTAAAATGAAGTGAAAGTGAAAAGAAGAGGGTTGTTTTTTGAGTGAGAAACAGCGCCCTCTGGCGTGAGTGTAAAAGCTTACAGCACCTGGTATTCCCAGGCGGTCTCCCATCCAAGTACTAACCAGGCCCGACCCTGCTTAGCTTCCGAGATCGGACGAGATCGGGCGTGTTCAGGGTAGTATGGCCGTAAGCCGAACAAACATGGAAAAACAATCTTTTTAAATGAAACAGCTCACAGTGTGAGCTTTGGCAGAAATTTGGGACGAACTTTAGCTCGACATGAGATCCCACAGGTTGTATAAAACGATAATGGATACTGTTACAACTGTAAGGAGTTCAACTGTTCAATTATTAAACTTAAACTTTACTTCCAACAGGGTTACAGAGAAGATTTTTACAAAGAGAAGGGAATTATAATTTAAGAGGAGAACTACTTTTTAAGATCCAATATTGTAGAACAACGCAGAAACGAATGAGTATAACAATAGCAGGGGTTAAAATATGGAACTGTTTAAAGGATGAAATAAAACACAGCACCAACATGAACCAGTTTAAAAAGCTTTTTAAATCATTTATCATTAGTAAATATAAGAAAGAAGAGCAAACATTGTTTTAGAAAGACAATAATATATATGTATATAAATACAATTTATGATTTCATAATTATACATATAGGTTATATTAAAATGTATATATCACCACTTTATATGGAATTTAAATGAATTGTGTATGTATGATATATGTATATATATATATATATATATATGTGTGTGTGTATGTATATATGTATATGTGTGTGTGTATGTGTGTGTATATATGTATATATATAAGTGTACAAATGTATTGTTTGATTTAAATGTTAAACTGTGTGTATGAGACGTGTGCTACATATATGTTGCTTATATATTGTTTAAAAAAAAAAGTAATATAAGTGAAGCATGTTTTAGATTTTATATATGTTGAACCTTGTTCTTCTTGTGATGGGGTAGGTTTATATAAGCGTTGCTTCAACCTACACCCTTTCGGCTCAATCATTGCTCAAATGAGTGTTTCTTGTTTTTGTTTTTCTTTTCTTGTTGTTGTTCTTTGTTTTATGTGAAGATTGCCGAAATAAAAAAAATAAATAAATAAAAATACATTGATAAGAGATAGTTTGATGTCAATAAATTATCATTAAATGTAAAAAAAAGAAAAAGTTTATGATTTTTTGGGGAAGATCAAAAGAGAGGAAACAATCAAACTGTCAATAGATGGAATTGATATTGAAAGGGTTTCTGACCTTAGATTTAGTATAAAACGATAATGGATACTGTTACAACTTTATTATATCCATTTATAATATAAAAATAAGTACATGTGCAATATGAGATTTAATCCAAGCTCAGAAACACTTTCGATATCAATTACATCTATTGACAGTTTGATCATTTCCTCCCTTTTCCTCCTACAAAATATCATAAACTTTGTTTTTTTTTTTACATTTAATGATAATTTATTGACATCAAACAATTGCTTAAGTTTAATCATTGAACACTTGAACTCCTTACAGTTGTAACAGTATCCATTATCATTTTATACAACCTGTGGGATCTCATGTCGAGCTAAAGTTGGTCCCAACTTTCTGCCAAAGCTCACGCTGTAAGACAAATAGTCCTTTTGTCCCAGCTCGTCTGTAAGAGTTGCATTTAAAAAGGTTGTTTTTCCATTTTTGTTCGGCTTACGGCCATACTACCCTGAACACGCCCGATCTCGTCCGATCTCGGAAGCTAAGCAGGGTCGGGCCTGGTTAGTACTTGGATGGGAGACCGCCTGGGAATACCAGGTGCTGTAAGCTTTTACACTCACGCCAGAGGGCGCTGTTTCTCGCTCAAAAAGCAACCCTCTTCATTTCACTTTCACTTCATTTTACACTAACATGACTAATATTTATCCATCTTTGGCCGGTTTTTGCCATCTTCAAACACATGTCATATTATAAATTCAGCAATCAAGGACTTTTGAGCGCTGCAGACGGCAGACGTTTCAGAACCATGCGAACCCGCACAAATAGACTCAAGAACAGTTTCTACCCCTGGGCCATAACTGCACTAAACGCAGCTGGATTGTAAAAAAATAAAAAAATAAAATAAAACCTCAGCCACCAGTCAATCACGATCCGGGACTGTGCAATCAGTGGTTACATGCCAACTGGACAATATTTACCATATTTATTTACATATTTAATCCAAAATAAAAAGCCTGCACAGCATAGGCGGTAGGAAATATTGACTCCCACCCCCTCAGCACACT
Source organism: Nerophis ophidion (assembly GCF_033978795.1). Taxonomy (NCBI): domain Eukaryota; kingdom Metazoa; phylum Chordata; class Actinopteri; order Syngnathiformes; family Syngnathidae; genus Nerophis; species Nerophis ophidion. The sequence goes on from NC_084611.1 coordinate 91,539,134, forward strand.
GGGAATCAGCATTAATCCTCTCTAGTCAGTTTTACTAGTCACTTTATACTTTTTATTGTCTCGTTGTTTTTTTACATTGCCTCTTAGAGTGGTCTTAGGCCATATTGTATATTGTGTTGTTTCTTCTTTTTTAAATGCAAAGCACCTCAGGGAATATTAGTCATGTTAGTGTAAAATGTTGTGAAAGTGAAATGAAGAGTGTTGCTTTTTTAGTGAGAAACAGCGCCCTCTGGCGTGAGTGTAAAAGCTTACAGCACCTGGTATTCCCAGGCGGTCTCCCATCCAAGTACTAACCAGGCCCGACCCTGCTTAGCTTCCGAGATCGGGCGTGTTCAGGGTAGTATGGCCGTAAGCCGAACAAACATGGAAAAACAACCTTTTTAAATGCAACTCTTACAGACGAGCTGGGACAAAAGGACTATTTGTCTTACAGCCTGCCGCGCATGCGTACACTAATGGCCTTTTTCTGCCTGTGGGATTGTTGTCTTCCTTTGCTACGGCGGTCAACTTGCATTCCATCCATCCATTTTCTACCGCTTATTCCCTTTCGGGGTCGCGGGGGACGCTGGCGCCTATCTCAGCTACAATCGGGCGGAAGGCAGGGTACACCCTGGACAAGTCGCCACCTCATCGCAGGGCCAACACAGATAGACAGACAACATTCACACTCACATTCACACACTAAGGCCAATTTAGTGTTGCCAATCAACCTATCCCCAGGTGCATTCACCCTGGATATTTGCCTCCCCAGCTCCAGCGGAAGCTCCCCCTCACTGTGCCCACACTGCTCTCTCATGCTGCGGGGAGATTGCAGGAGAGGTGCCGCTCTCAACTCCGCTTCATGCTTAGGCACCATCAACTAATTACTTCCGTCTGGACAAATCCACATCTTCTACATCAAAACACTGATTCATCTAAAAGGAACTCAAATAAATAGTCCTACCTTCTTCATATCGTGCACGCCCATTCTTTCCTCATTTCAGCATTTATATGACTGTTGACAGAGATAGATATTTACAAATATCCATATTTTAGAGTTATTTCTTTGTATTCATGGTCATATTTTAAAACAGCTAGTGTTCTTCCATTTGTTCTCTTTCTGTTTGCCCACAAGTAAACTGTGTGTTAGCCTTGAAGCTTTGTAAAGTAGGAAGTTGGAGTACTCCCTAAATATCTAATCTTTTCTAGAACAAAGGACCTCTACGTCCCATCTGGGGAGGGTGGGGGCTGGTTGCGTATTCAAGAAGTAGTGTCTTCCCGTTTGAGAGTTAGATCAATTTGGGCAATGCGATTGAAAGGTTGTATCTAGATTGGTCTCCCAAAGCTTTGGAATAAAGTATCTTATATCCTACTCATTATCTAGGATTCATTGAGAATCAGCTTATGTGTCTCCGAAAGAACTTGGGAGAGACCGGCAGTTTAAATTCCCAGCAGAGGAACGCCTGGTCCAACGGAATACATATTTAAAGTTTATCTAATTAATTAACACAGTAATTAATTTCCCTGATGACTTTTATTTTTTTAAATACATTTTGATTATTTTAGGATTAATTATGTACTTTTTTTTTGTTGGCATGAATGGCCAGGTGTGAGTAGGAGGGTTTGTGACCACCAAATTAAAAGGCCGAGGTCCAAAGTGAGGTAAATATTGGTTTTAATGAGCAAACATCAGCCAAAGAACTGACATTCGTCTGCGGAGAGAGACGGGATCTATAAAGCACGATGCACACGTGTGTTGGGGGGTGGGGGACATATTTATCTGTTACACAAGGCGCCCCTTACAGTGGGAGCAGGAGAATCTAGAGAACATACAGATCAAGATCCAAGTCTACGATACAAAAACTTAGCAGCAATATGTTAAAACACCAAAGGCTAACAAAGTAGTTCCATTTAGAAAAAGTCACAGTATTTGTTAAAAAGGTAGAAAGAGTTGTAGGCGAGGTCCAGGGCAACACAACATCTGCTCTGTGGCCCAGACCTCGAGTACAAACGTGACAAAAATATACACCTCAAAATCATCTTGTTAGTTCGGCTATCTTGACAGGTTATGTCTTTTTAATACAAAAATAAGGACAAATATAAATTAATATATATTAAAAGAATCAGGGGGGCGGAGCTACTTGATAAGTACAGGTATTTATAAATACTCGTGACTGGGGAGTTTTCAGGTATGTAGTGAACCTGGCAGGTAACGGAGAGGAAGAACTGGTACAGGTGAGCATGGAGGGAAAAGACTGACAAAACTAAGAGACGCTCACATTTTTCAGCACAATTCACCATTATTTTCTTCCATCCATCCATCCATTTTCTACCGCTTATTCCCTTTGGGGTAGAAAAACAATTCGCAAGTATAAAAACATTTTTTCTTCAATTAAAAGTGGGATTTGCCACTAAAAAAACATTTTTTAATGAAAAAAAAAGAAAAACATTTTGCAACAAAAAAATTTTTTTTTTTAATAAAAACAAACAAAACGATTGGCAAGTCAAAAAATATGATTTTTTTAATGAAAAAAAAACCCAACTGATTTGTAAGCAAATAAACCCCTATTTTCTTCAATTAAAAATTATATTGGCGAGTTAAAAAAACTTTTTTCGATTAACAAAATGATTCGCAAGTATAAAAACAATTCTCCTCAATTAAAAATGAGATTCACAAGTAAAAAACAATTTTTTTTCTTCACCTAAAAATGAGATTCGTAAGTGAAATTTTTATTCTATTGAAAAAAAAAATTTGCAAGTAAAAAAACCAACATTTTATTTCTTCAATTAAAAATGAGATTCGCAAGTAAAAAATATACATTTTATGAAAAAAAAAATATTTGCAAGTAAAGAATTTTTTTTTTTCTTAAATTAAAAATGAGATTCCCAAGATATTTTCATCCATCCATCCACTTTCTACCGCTTGTCCCTTTTTAAGGTTGTGGGGGTGCTAGAGCCCGAAAACAGAATCGAAAGTAAAAAAAACAAAAAAACAATTTTTAAAAATGAAAACACGATTTCTAAGCAAAAAAAAACATTTTTTCTTCGATTAAAAAAATTATTTGCAATTAAAAATTTTTTTTTTAAGACAACATTTTTTTTCTTCAACTAAAAATGAGATTTGCAAAAAAATATGAAAAAAAGATTTGCAAGTAAAAATGTTTTTTCTACAACTAAAAATGAGACTCGCAAGACATTTTCAATGAAAATGAAATCGTAAGTAAACAAAATAACTTTTTTTTATATTTGCTAATATTTTTTATTAAAGAAAAAAATTGTTATACTTAAAAATCGTTCCTTTAATTTAAAATTTTTTTTGTACCTTTGAATATTATTTTACTTAGAGAAAATTGTTTTAGAAATGCGAATATTTTGTAATTGAACAAAGTGAAGTGATTTATATTTATAGCACTTTTCTCTAGTGAATCAAATCCCTTTACATAATGAAAAGAAAAAGGAAAACAGCTTTTAATTTTTTTTTTAATTGAAGAAAATAGTTTTTATAACTGCAAATCGTTTTTTAATTGACTATAATTGTTTTTATATTTGCAAAAAAAGTTTTTTCACCTTTTTCCGTGTTTGTTCGGCTTACGGCCATACTACCCTGAACACGCCCGATCTCGTCCGATCTTGGAAGCTAAGCAGGGTCGGGCCTGGTTAGTACTTGGATGGGAGACCGCCTGGGAATACCAGGTGCTGTAAGCTTTTACACTCACGCCAGAGGGCGCTGTTTCTCACTCAAAAAACAATCATCTTCATTTCACTTTCACTTCATTTTACACTAACATGACTAATATTTATCCATCTTTGGCCGGTTTTTGCCATCTTCAAACACATGTCATATTATAAATTCAGCAATCAAGGACTTTTGAGCGCTGCAGACGGCAGACGTTTCAGAACCATGCGAACCCGCACAAATAGACTCAAGAACAGTTTCTATCCCTGGGCCATAACTGCACTAAACGCAGCTGGATTGTATAAAGAATAAAATAAAAATAAAACCCCAGCCACCGGTCAATCACGATCCAGGACTGTGCAATCAGTGGTTACATGCCAACTGGACAATATTTACCATATTTATTTACATATTTAATCCAAAATAAAAAGCCTGCACAGCATAGGCGGTAGGAAATATTGACTCCCACCCCCTCAGCACACTGGGAATCAGCATTAATCCTCTCTAGTTGTTGTGTAAGGTTAATATAACTTGTACTGTATTGGCATGAAGATGCCTTAGCCAATCAGATGGCTTGTTGTTAGTATGTGCTATATACGGATGGGACGTCATCGCTGTACTGGCTAACGGTTCGAAGTAAAGGAGTTAAACACCGAGTCACTCTCCATCTTATTATTACATACACTAACTTTTATTTATTTTATTTTTTTATTTTCATTTTTTATTTTTTATTTTTTTTCCAAGATGGCGCTGCTGTAGTGGCTGCTGTAGGCAGGAGCTCTGTGCTCTTGTGTCATCCTTTTGTGTTTCCCTCTTGTTTTCATGTGTTATTATATTTTTTTGCCTTTAGGTCCGGGACCCTTTGGGACTGTGTGACAAGGGGTGGCACTTTCGTGACCTCTATGGTGCTTTTTTTGTGGACTTTTGGATCTGCCTCCCGGGAGCCTTTTGGCCATGGAGACCAGCTGCAGGGTCTCTGCCACACCGGAGTCTGTTTGGAGGGACTGGAGGAGATGCGGATGAGGGGACAGGACTGCGGAGCTAGCACTGAGCGCTGGGACGGAGAGGCTTCGCGGTGTCTTGGCTGGGTGAGCAGGTGTCGGACACCTCGGTCACCTTGGACGTATCCTCGCTCATCCATGCGGACTGGACACTGGCCGAGAGTGGAGTCGGCTGTCTTGGTTGCTTTGTTGGGTCTGCTTCTGTCTCTGACCATGCTCCCTCCACCCCAGCGGACGATGGCGTGGAACACCGCAGAGGCCGCCACAGTGGATATGTTTCTTTTACTTTTTATTTATAGCTGTATGTAGAAGTGTCTGCTTGTATCTGCTGCTTTAATGTCTTTAATGTCCTCTGTGTTCTTTGATGTTTCATGTTTCCCTCTTACACACATGGAAGAGGGATGTGTACTATGGCTATGAGTTGTTTATTTTTTTATTTTTTTCCCCCCTTGGCCTCAGTCTGCACCCCCACTCCAGGGCCCAGGCTAAGACCTATTTTTATTTTTTATTTTTTTATTTTTATTTTAATCTTCTATTCTTTTCTCTCCCCCCCCCCCCCCCCCTTGTTTACCTGTATGCCATCTTTTTTGTAAGGGGCGCTGGAAGCCGGCAGACCCGTCAGCGATCCTGTTCTGTCTCCCTGTAATGTTTGTCTGATCTTGAATGGGATTGTGCTGAAAATTGTAATTTTCCTGAAGGAACTCTCCTGACGGAATAAATAAAGTACTATCTAATCTAATCTAATCTAATCTAATTTAACACTAGTCAGTTTTACTAGTCACTTTATACTTTTTATTGTCTCATTGTTTTTTTACATTGTCTCTTAGAGTGGTCTTAGGCCATATTGTATATTGTGTTGTTTCTTCTTTTTTTAAAATGCAAAGCACCTCAGGGAATATTAGTCATGTTAGTGTAAAATGAAGTGAAAGTGAAATGAAGAGCGTTGCTTTTTTAGTGAGAAACAGCGCCCTCTGGCGTGAGTGTAAAAGCTTACAGCACCTGGTATTCCCAGGCGGTCTCCCATCCAAGTACTAACCAGGCCCGACCCTGCTTAGAGTTCCGAGATCGGACGAGATCGGGCGTGTTCAGGGTAGTATGGCCGTAAGCCGAACAAACATGGAAAAACAACCTTTTTAAATGAAACAGCTCACAGTGTGAGCTTTGGCAGAAAGTTGGGACGATCTTTATCTCGACATGAGATCCCACAGGTTGTATAAAACGATAATGGATACTGTTACAACTTTATTATATCCATTTATAATATAAAAATAAGTACATGTGCAATATGAGATTTAATCCAAGCTCAGAAACACTTTCGATATCAATTCCATCTATTGACAGTTTGATCATTTCCTCCCTTTTCCTCCTACAAAATATCATAAACTTTGTTTTTTTTTTTTACATTTAATGATAATTTATTGACATCAAACTATCTATTATGTTTAATCATTGAACACTTGAACTCCTTACAGTTGTAACAGTATCCATAATTGCTATATACAACCTGTGGGATCTCATGTCGAGCTAAAGTTGGTCCCAACTTTCTGCCAAAGCTCACGCTGTAAGACAAATAGTCCTTTTGTCCCAGCTCGTCTGTAAGAGTTGCATTTAAAAAGGTTGTTTTTCCATGTTTGTTCGGCTTACGGCCATACTACCCTGAACACGCCCGATCTCGTCCGATCTCGGAAGCTAAGCAGGGTCGGGCCTGGTTAGTACTTGGATGGGAGACCGCCTGGGAATACCAGGTGCTGTAAGCTTTTACACTCACGCCAGAGGGCACTGTTTCTCACTCAAAAAGCAACCCTCTTCATTTCACTTTCACTTCATTTTACACTAACATGACTAATATTTATCCATCTTTGGCCGGTTTTTGCCATCTTCAAACACATGTCATATTATAAATTCAGCAATCAAGGACTTTTGAGCGCTGCAGACGGCAGACGTTTCAGAACCATGCGAACCCGCACAAATAGACTCAAGAACAGTTTCTACTCCTGGGCCATAACTGCACTAAACGCAGCTGGATTGTAAAAAAATAAAAAAATAAAATAAAACCTCAGCCACCAGTCAATCACGATCCGGGACTGTGCAATCAGTGGTTACATGCCAACTGGACAATATTTACCATATTTATTTACATATTTAATCCAAAATAAAAAGCCTGCACAGCATAGGCGGTAGGAAATATTGACTCCCACCCCCTCAGCACACTGGGAATCAGCATTAATCCTCTCTAGTCAGTTTTACTAGTCACTTTATACTTTTTATTGTCTCGTTGTTTTTTTACATTGCCTCTTAGAGTGGTGTTAGGCCATATTGTATATTGTGTTGTTTCTTCTTTCTTTTTTTAAATGCAAAGCACCTCAGGGAATATTAGTCATGTTAGTGTAAAATGTTGTGAAAGTGAAATGAAGAGTGTTGCTTTTTTAGTGAGAAACAGCGCCCTCTGGCGTGAGTGTAAAAGCTTACAGGACCTGGTATTCCCAGGCGGTCTCCCATCCAAGTACTAACCAGGCCCAACCCTGCTTAGCTTCCGAGATCGGACGAGATCGGGCGTGTTCAAACATGGAGAAACAACCTTTTTAAATGCAACTCTTACAGACGAGCTGGGACAAAAGGACTATTTGTCTTACAGCCTGCCGCGCATGCGTACACTAATGGCCTTTTTCTGCCTGTGGGATTGTTGTCTTCCTTTGCTACGGCGGTCAACTTGCATTCACCCTGGATATTTGCCTCCCCAGCTCCAGCGGAAGCTCCCCCTCACTGTGCCCACACTGCTCTCTCATGCTGCGGGGAGATTGCAGGAGAGGTGCCGCTCTCAACTCCGCTTCATGCTTAGGCACCATCAACTAATTACTACCGTCTGGACAAATCCACATCTTCTACATCAAAACACTGATTCATCTAAAAGGAACTCAAATAAATAGTCCTACCTTCTTCATATCGTGCACGCCCATTCTTTCCTCATTTCAGCATTTACATGACTGTTGACGGAGATAGATATTTACAAATATCCATATTTTAGAGTTATTTCTTTGTATTCATGGTCATATTTTAAAACAGCTAGTGTTCTTCCATTTGTTCTCTTTCTGTTTGCCCACAAGTAAACTGTGTGTTAGCCTTGAAGCTTTGTAAAGTAGGAAGTTGGAGTACTCCCTAAATATCTAATCTTTTCTAGAACAAAGGACCTCTACGTCCCATCTGGGGAGGGTGGGGGCTGGTTGCGTATTCAAGAAGTAGTGTCTTCCCGTTTGAGAGTTAGATCAATTTGGGCAATGCGATTGAAAGGTTGTATCTAGATTGGTCTCCCAAAGCTTTGGAATAAAGTATCTTATATCCTACTCATTATCTAGGATTCATTGAGAATCAGCTTATGTGTCTCCGAAAGAACTTGGGAGAGACCGGCAGTTTAAATTCCCAGCAGAGGAACGCCTGGTCCAACGGAACACTGTGCACCAGTACACAAAGCAAGGTCCATAAAGACATGGATGACAGAGTCTGCTGTGGATGTGCAATTTTTTTTTTTACATATTTAAAGTTTATCTAATTAATTAACACAGTAATTAATTTCCCTGATGACTTTTATTTTTTTAAATACATTTTGATTATTTTAGGATTAATTATGTACTTTTTTTTTGTTGGCATGAATGGCCAGGTGTGAGTAGGAGGGTTTGTGACCACCAAATTAAAAGGCCGAGGTCCAAAGTGAGGTAAATATTGGTTTTAATGAGCAAACATCAGCCAAAGAACTGACATTCGTCTGCGGAGAGAGACGGGATCTATAAAGCACGATGCACACGTGTGTTGGGGGGTGGGGGACATATTTATCTGTTACACAAGGCGCCCCTTACAGTGGGAGCAGGAGAATCTAGAGAACATACAGATCAAGATCCAAGTCTACGATACAAAAACTTAGCAGCAATATGTTAAAACACCAAAGGCTAACAAAGTAGTTCCATTTAGAAAAAGTCACAGTATTTGTTAAAAAGGTAGAAAGAGTTGTAGGCGAGGTCCAGGGCAACACAACATCTGCTCTGTGGCCCAGACCTCGAGTACAAACGTGACAAAAATATACACCTCAAAATCATCTTGTTAGTTCGGCTATCTTGACAGGTTATGTCTTTTTAATACAAAAATAAGGACAAATATAAATTAATATATATTAAAAGAATCAGGGGGGCGGAGCTACTTGATAAGTACAGGTATTTATAAATACTCGTGACTGGGGAGCATTCAGGTATGTAGTGAACCTGGCAGGTAACGGAGAGGAAGAACTGGTACAGGTGAGCATGGAGGGAAAAGACTGACAAAACTAAGAGACGCTCACGTTTTTCAGCACAATTCACATCTATTTTCTTCCATCCATCCATCCATTTTCTACCGCTTATTCCCTTTGGGGTAGAAAACAATTCGCAAGTATAAAAACATTTTTTCTTCAATTAAAAGTGGGATTTGCCACTAAAAAAACATTTTTTAATGAAAAAAAAGAAAAACATTTTGCAACAAAAAACTTTTTTTTTTTAATAAAAACAAACAAAACGATTGGCAAGTCAAAAAATATGATTTTTTTAATGAAAAAAAAACCCAACTGATTTGTAAGCAAATAAACCCCTATTTTCTTCAATTAAAAATTATATTGGCGAGTTAAAAAAACTTTTTTCGATTAATAAAACGATTCACAAGTATAAAAACAATTCTCCTCAATTAAAAATGAGATTCACAAGTAAAAAACTATTTTTTTTTCTTCAACTAAAAATGAGATTTGTAAGTGAAATTTTTTTTAATGAAAAAAAAAAAGATTTGCAAGTAAAAAAACACATTTTTTTTCTTCAATTAAAAATGAGATTGGCAAGTAAAAAAAATATATTTTAAGAAAAAAAAAAGATTTGCAAGTAAAATAATTTTTTTTTTCTTAAATTAAAAATGAGATTCCCAAGACATTTTCATCCATCCATCCACTTTCTACCGCTTGTCCCTTATTAAGGTTGTGGGGGGTGCTACAGCCCGAAAACGGAATCGAAAGTAAAAAAAAACAAAAAAACTATTTTTAAAAATGAAAACACGATTTATAAGCAAAAACAAAAACATTTTTTCTTCAATTAAAAGTGAGATTTGCCACTAAAAAAACATTTTTTTAATGAAAAAACAAAACAAAAACATTTTGCAACAAAAAACAAACAATTTTTCAATAAAAACAAACAAAACGATTGGCAAGTAAAAAAAATATCATTTTTTGAATGAAAAAAAAAAACTGATTTGTAAGCAAATAAATCCCTATTTTCTTCAATCAAAAATTATATTGGCGAGTTAAAAAAAGTTTTTTCGATTAACAAAATGATTCGCAAGTATAAAAACAATTCTCCTCAATTAAAAATGAGATTCACAAATAAAAAAACATTTTTTTCTTCAACTAAAAATGAGATTCGTAAGTGAAAATTTTTTTTAATGAAAAAAAAAAATATTTGCAAGTAAAAAAAAAACAACATTTTTTTTCTTCAATTAAAAATGAGATTCGCAAGTAAAAAATATATATTTTATGAAAAAAAAAATATTTGCAAGTAAAGAAATTTTTTTTCTTCAATTAAAAGTGAGATTCCCAAGACATTTTCATCCATCCATCCACTTCCTACCGCTTGTCCCTTTTTAAGGTTGTGGGGGGTGCTACAGCCCGAAAACGGAATCGAAAGTAAAAAACAAAAACAAAACTATTTTTAAAAATGAAAACACGATTTATAAGCAAAAAAAAAACACTTTTTCTTCAATTAAAAAAATTACTTGCAATTAAAAAAGTTTTTTTAAGACAACATTTTTTTTCTTCAACTAAAAATGAGATTTGCAAAAAAATATGAAAAAAAGATTTGCAAGTAAAAATGTTTTTTCTACAACTAAAAATGAGACTCGCAAGACATTTTCAATGAAAATGAAAGCGTAAGTAAACAAAATAACTTTTTTTTATATTTGCTAATATTTTTTATTAAAGAAAAAAATTGTTATACTTAAAAATCGTTCCTTTAATTAAAATTTTTTTTGTACCTTTGAATATTATTTTACTTAGAGAAAATTGTTTTATAAATGCGAATATTTTGTAATTGAACAAAGTGAAGTGATTTATATTTATAGCACTTTTCTCTAGTGAATCAAATCCCTTTACATAATGAAAAGAAAAAGGAAAACAGCTTTTAATTTTTTTTTTAATTGAAGAAAATAGTTTTTATACCTGCAAATCGTTATTTTTATTGAAAATAATTGTTTTTATAACTGCAAATCGTTTTTTAATTGACTATAATTGTTTTTATATTTGCAAAAAAAGTTTTTTCAACTGAAAAAAATAGCTTTTATACTCGGAATGCGTTTTTCTAAATTAAAAAAAAAGATTTTAATTTAAATTGAAACATTTTCTTATACTTGAAAATGTATTTGAAAAAAATACTATCCATACTTGCAATGTGTAAACAAGTAGTTTTTATAATTACAAATGTTTTTTTATTTGAAACTATTTTTAATATTTGCAAATATTTTTAATTTGAAGGAAAAAATTAATTCATACTTAAAATTAGTATTTTTAATTCAAGAAAATAGTTTTTGTAATTGAGGATATTTTTTTTCAACACATTTTTTCCATTGAAGAAAAAAGTTTTTATTCTTACCCAAAAAATGTTTTTACACTTGAGAATCGTTTTTTTTTTTTTTATATAGTTGCAAATATGCTTTTATACTTTCAAATATTTTTTTAACTAAAGAAAATTGTTTTTATAAGTGCGAATATTTTTTTTTTACTGAAGACAATTGTTTTTATTCTTGGAAAACCATATTTCAACGAAAGAAAATTGTTTTTACACTTGCCAATTTTTTTTTTAATTGGATTTTTCATATCTGCGAATCGTTTTTTATTGAAAAAAATGTTTTTATAGTTGCAAATACTTGAATTGAACATTTTCTATACTTGCAAATTATTTTTTACTGAGAACATTTTTTATCCGTACTTGCGAATATTTGGTGGTAAGTAAAAACATTTCTGCGTGCTTGTGGAGTTTTGTCAGTATTTTCGCTCCACGAGTGCGTCGTTCAATCGCTGAGTCAGCGAACAAGAAGATGGTCTCCCGGCAGCGCCTCCTAGTGGCGAGTGTGTGCTACTACCGTTGAAAGTTACTCGTACGACACGGAGAAGGGACGTCCGGGGAAGAGACATCGGAGAAAAAGATACGAGGAAAAAGTTTTTTTTGTCTTTTTCTCCACTCGGTAATAAAAAAGAAGTCTTTACAATTCCACATCCCCGCCGAGGAAGCATGGATGGTCAGTCCAGCACTCAACTCCAGGAAAGAAACTCCCGTGTTTCTTTTTCTTCTTTAAAAAACAAACTTGGAAGGATTTGTGTCAGGGCGTGAAAAGAAGGGAGGGGGGGGGGGGGCACACAAAACATATCTTGCAAGGAGAAAGTCTTTTTTTTGTGTTTTCTTTTTCTACGACGGACACTTTGTACAGCCGCACTTCACCACCTTCTCCACCTCCCGGACGAAGGAGCTGCCGTCGGTGCACTGGAAGGTGTATTTCCTGCGCTTGCTGCGGAGGGGGGTGCAGCAGGCCTCCGAGCCCCCCAGGCAGCTGCCCCGGCACACTAGACGGGAGACCTTCTCCTGGGTTTGGCACGCCGCGTAGCCTTGCTGGCTCTGGTAGACATCTCGGACCCGTTCCCCTCTGCAGGCCACCTCTGCGGGAAGGAATGGCGGAAACATGCATTTATATACCATACATACATACATACATACATATATGTCTTGATTGGATTATCCAGAGAATAGTGCTCGATACCGTGGTAGAGCGCAATATGTAGGTGTGGGAAAAAATCACAAGACTACTTCATCTCTACAGAACTGTTTCATGAGGAGTTCCCTCAATCATTAGGAGATTTTTTATTTTTTTATTTTTTTTTCATCTCCTGATGATTGAGGGAACCCCTCATGAAACAGTTCTGTAGAGATGAAGTAGTCTTGTGATTTTTCCCACACTTACATATATATATATATATGTGTATATATTTATATATATATAGATATATACTGTATATACACACATAAAGACACATGTATATATATATATACATACAGTATATATGTGTATTTATATACATATACACACACACATATATATATATACACATATATACACATTTGTATAAATGTTTACATATATATACATAAATATACACATATGTAAATATATTTACATATATACACATGTAAATATACATATATGCATATATATTTGTATATATACATATACTCACACATATAGATATACACATGTATATATATATGTATGTATGTATGTATATACACACACACATATATACACACATTCATCCATCCATTTCCTACCGCTTATTCCCTTTGGAGTCGCGGGGGGCACTGGTGCCTATATATACATATAGGCACCAGTGCCTATATGTATATACATATAGGTATATATACCTATATGTATATAGGTATATATACATACATATATGTATATTTATTTATATAAATATATACACACATATAGATATACATATATATATACACACATTTGTATACAGGTTTACATATATACATACATATACACATATGTATACATATTTAAATACATATATACATACATACATATGTATATATGCACACATACATATACACCTATATATATACACGTACAGTATGTATGTATATTTACATATATACAGTACATACATACATATGTACACATCTGTTTATATATTTACGCATATAAACACACATATAAATATACACATATGCATGTGTATATATATGTATGTAGGTTTATATATATGTATGTAAATGTATGTAGGTCTATGTATATATATATATACACACACACATATATACACATACATATATATATACATACATATGTGTATATATATGTGGGTGTGTATATATGTATATATACATCTACACACACATATATATATGTGTGTATGGACACATACATATATATATATATATATATATATATATATATATATATACATACATATGTGTATATATATGTGCGTGTGTATATATATATACATATATACACAAACATATATATACACATATGTATGTATATATATGTAAATGTACACATACATATGTAAATCAAATTGTTTGCTCTCTTATTTCACTTTTTATGTTGTTTTTTCTGTAATAGTGTTTATAAAATGTATATATATATATGTACATATATATAATAAAATGATAAATGGGTTGTACTTGTATAGCGCTTTTCTACCTTCAAGGTACTCAAAGCGCTTTGACACTACTTTCACATTTACCCATTCACACACTGATGGAGGGAGCTGCCATGCAAGGCGCTAACCAGCACCCATCAGGAGCAAAGGTGAAGTGTCTTGCTCAGGACACAACGGACGTGACGAGGTTGGTACTAGGTGGGATTTGAACCAGGGCCCCTCGGGTTGCGCACGGCCACTCTCCCACTGCGCCACGCCGTCCCATATATACATATATATATATATATATATATATATATATATATATATATATATATATATATATATATATATATATGTAAATGTACACATACATATGTAAATCAAATTGTTTGCTCTCTTATTTCACTTTTTATGTTGTTTTTACTGTAATAGTGTTTATAAAATGGCCCCTGGTCCGCACCTTGGACACCCCTGCTTATCGCCCCCGACAAAAAGATGACACACATGGTTTTTACCATGTGTGTCATCTTGGTGTAGAAATAAGTCTTATACGGTAGGAAGAGGCAGTGGAAGAGGAAGTGGATGTTCTGAGGAGAAGAAAAGGTGTGAGGGCGGGGTCCTCACCTGCGTGGCCCCTGCTGTGGGACTGAGAGGAAGCTGTGGGGAGGCTGAGTGGAGCAGGAAGTTGCCAGAGGACGTGTTAGACAGCAGAAGCCAAGCAGAGGGTTAGAAGAAGACAAATATGGAGGAAAGCCATTTTTAGTCTCCACACGGGTCGGAGCCTCACCTTTGTCGCAGGCCTCTCCGGTGTACCCCCCGCTACACTCGCAGTACGCCTTGCCCAGACCCGACACCCTGCACCTGCCGTGTCTGCAGCGAGACGGGCTGCAGGGGTTGGTCGCCTCCTGGTCGCGCTCGTCACACAGCACGCCGCTGAAGCCCGGCTGGCAGCGGCATGAGTAGGAGTAGGAGTTGATGGGCAGGCAGGTGCCGTGGATACACCTGCACCACCAGAGGGTACACACTTTAATACCACACTTCATGACCTTGACGCCATCTTCGGAGGCTCTTACACTGAGTACAGCCGGGGAAAAACTGTGACACTTGCAACATATATATATATATATATACACACACACACACACACTAAAACTAGAGTGTTTTCATACTGACTTGTTGCCGTCACACGGGTTGTTGACCTGCTGGTCACAGACAGGCCCCGCCCACCCCGGGTGACAGGTGCAGGTGAAGCCCCGATGCCCGGTGGGGTGACAGTCCCCTTGGATGCAGGCGCCTCTCTGGCAGGGCTGGCAGCCCGGCTCCACCCCTCGGCCCGGCCGCTGTTGAGCGCCGCTCTCCGCCGCCGCCGCCGCCCCTAGCCCCGCCCCCAGGTCCTGCAGCTTCCCGTTGATGTACAAGTTCCGCAGGCAGCCGTGGAAGCTGGACCCGTTTGGTCCGCCGGAGCTGTGCTGCAAGGCCGACACGCCCCCGGACGTTGGCGCTCGCTCGGGCATACCTGCAGGACATCCAATCAGACTGTGATATCACTTTAGAGTAGTCAGTGTACAGCTTGTGTCGACTTCCTGTGCTCGGAAAAGGACTCGACACACATCCATTATTATCCAAACACATCTGAGGATCAAGAAGATTGTGGGGCGGCACAAATGCTGCCGATTGTATTGTACCGTATGTCCCGGCAAGAAATCTACGTTCAAAAGACTCCGGCTTATTAGTGATTCCTAGAGCTCAAAAAAAGTCTGCGGGCTATAGAGCGTTTTCCGTTCGGGCTCCAGTACTCTGGAATGCCCTCCCGGTAACAGTTCGAGATGCTACCTCAGTAGAAGCATTTAAGTCTCATCTTAAAACTCATCTGTATACTCTAGCCTTTAAATAGACCTCCTTTTTAGACCAGTTGATCTGCCGCTTCTTTTCTTTCTCCTATGTCCCCCCCTCCCTTGTGGAGGGGGTCCGGTCCGATGACCATGGATGAAGTACTGACTGTCCAGAGTCGAGACCCAGGATGGACCGCTCGTCGGGACCCAGGATGGACCGCTCGCCTGTATCGGTTGGGGACATCTCTACGCTGCTGATCCGCTTGAGATGGTTTCCTGTGGACGGGACTCTCACTGCTGTCTTGGAGCCACTATGGATTGAACTTTCACAGTATCATGTTAGACCCGCTCGACATCCATTGCTTTCGGTCCCCTAGAGGGGGGGGGGTTGCCCACATCTGAGGTCCTCTCCAAGGTTTCTCATAGTCAGCATTGTCACTGGCGTCCCACTGAATGTGAATTCTCCATGCCCACTGGGTGTGAGTTTTCCTTGCCCTTTTGTGGGTTCTTCCGAGGATGTTGTAGTCGTAATGATTTGTGCAGTCCTTTGAGACATTTGTGATTTGGGGCTATATAAATAAACATTGATTGATTGATTGATTGAAGAGAGCTGTGGTTCAACATTTAAATAAAACAACCAACCAAATCCTGGCTGGGGGTCATTTTGTGTGCGCAGTAAATATTCACTGCTTTACAAGCTGTACACTGACTACTCTAAAGTGCTGATTTTTGTTACGGCCTGCTGCACATTCTAAAAATATGATTACAAATAACTAACAAACATACAAAAGTGAAATAAAAAAAGCAAACAGGTGAGATGTAACTAAAAAAAGTTTATTCTATTAACGCAAAACTGTCATGTTTTTTTTCTTTAAAACTGTCATTGCTCAAAAAATAATAATGAATCAAAATCAATGTCGTTTGGATTTTTTTTACCTATTTAAATCTCCAATTACTCCACATCAAATATTCCGTTTTAACATTTTTGTGGGGGAAATTGTTGCTGATTTTGTGTGTTTTCCATTTGAAAAGTTTTCTTTGACAAAAAGGATATAAAACAAACAAAAAAAAAAAACATGAAAAAAATCATGAATAAAAGCTTAAAATCGACAGATAGATTTGAAGTTGATCCAGAGACTTAAGTGTTGAAATAATTACAAAAATTTAACTTAAAAAAAAAGACTATTTTAACACTTTTGAAACCCCCAAAATTATATTTAGATTTTTGTTTTTAAATATCATTGCTAAAAAATGATAATGAATTAAAATCAATGTTTTTATTTTATTTGATTGATTATTGATCTATTTAAGGCTCCAATTACTTCACATCAAATATTACATTTTGACATTTTTTGTGGGGGAAATTATTGCTTATTTTAATTATTGCCATTTAAAAAGTTTTCTTTGACAAAAAAAGACATACAAGAAAAAAAAACATAAAAAAATAATACATAAAAGCTTATAATCGACAGATAGATTTGAAGTTGATCCAGGGACTTAAGTGTTGAAATAATTACAAAAATTTAACTAAAAAAATAACACTTTTGAAACCCCAAAAATTATATTAAAATTTTTGTTTTTAAATATCATTGCTAAAAAATGATATCAATGTTTTTATTTGATTTGATTGATTATTGATCTATTTAAGGCTCCAATTACTTCACATCAAATATCAAATTTGGACATTTTTTGTGGGTGAAATTATTGCTTATTTTAATTATTGCCATTTAAAAAGTTTTCTTTGACAAAAAAAGACATATAAGAAACAAAAAAAAACATCAAAAAATAATACATAAAAGCTTATAATCGACAGATAGATTTGAAGTTGATCCAGGGACTTAAGTGTTGAAATAATTACAAACATTTTACTAAAAAAATAAGACTTTTGAAGCCCCAAAAATTATATTTAAATTTTTGTTTTTAAATATCATTGCTAAAAAATGATATCAATGTTTTTATTTGATTTGATTGATTATTGATCTATTTAAGGCTCCAATTACTTCACATCAAATATCAAATTTGGACATTTTTTGTGGGTGAAATTATTGCTTATTTTAATTATTGCCATTTAAAAAGTTTTCTTTGACAAAAAAAGACATACAAGAAACAAAAAACCCAACAAAAAATAATACATAGAAGTTTATAATCGACAGATAGATTTGAAGTTGATCCAGGGACTTAAGTGTTGAAATAATTACAAACATTTTACTAAAAAAATAAGACTTTTGAAGCCCCAAAAATTATATTTAAATTTTTGTTTTTAAATATCATTGCTAAAAAATGATATCAATGTTTTTATTTGATTTGATTGATTATTGATCTATTTAAGGCTCCAATTACTTCACATCAAATATCAAATTTGGACATTTTTGTGGGTGAAATTATTGCCTATTTTAATTATTGCCATTTAAAAAGTTTTCTTTCACAAAAAAAGACATACAAGAAACAAAAAAAACATCAAAAAATAATACATAAAAGCTTATAATCGACGGATAGATTTGAAGTTGATCTCTGGACTTAAGTGTTGAAATAATGAAAAAAAAAATGCAATTTTAACATGTTCGAAACCCTAATAATTATATTGTGATTTTGGGTTTTAAATATTATTGCTGAAAAAATAATGTTTTTATTTAATCAAATTTTATTTGATTGTGTTTGTTCTTTTTATTTTCACACAAAAAATACATATAAAGCATGTATATCTTTTAAACTTTAATATGGTTTCATATAGAAGAAACAGTATATTATTATATATTCCAAACATCTTAAATACTTAAATATTTCCTTAGGATTTTGAAGAAAGGTTTTTGTCATGTTGTACACTGTAAAAAATAAATTAGATTGTCAGAATAATTGTATATAAGTTATCACACAACTTTGTGTTCCATTGAGGTCAGGTCCCCTGCGAGAAGACTAAAGTTGTTTTTTTTTAATCTATTGACAGCCACAGCAAGACCCTGTCCAGACCCGAGATCTACAAAGCGGAGAGGGAGCAGACCTGACGCAGCTCCAAGCACCTTTTCTTTAAACTGTTTATGACCGAGTGCAAGAGAAGTTTATGACCACCTTCCCTTAGAAGCAGCTGCGTAATGTAATGTAATGTAATCAGGAAATGCCCAAATAAAGGAGGAGGCGGGGAGCTCCCTCGTCAGAGCGTTGGACGACACTGTACAAAGGGACAGGTCTACGCACTCTCCTCATGAGCTAAATTGAATCCTGTCTCTGTTTCATTTCTTTGCTTCTTGTCATGTCTTCACCACCTACGCTCCGTAATATCATCAAAAGGTTCAGAGAATCTGGGGAAATCACTGCAGGTAAGCGGCAAGGCTGAAAACCAACATTGAATGCACGTGACCTTGGATCCCTCAGGCGGTACTGCGTCAAAAAGCGACATCAGCGTGTAAAGGATATCACCACATGGAACACTTCAGAAAACCACTGTCAGTAACTACGTGTGGTCGCTACATCTGTAAGTGCAAGTTAAAACTCTACTATGCAAAGCCCAAGGCATTTATCAACAACACCCGGAAACTAAAAAAAAAAAAAAAAAGACCATAAATTCTATGTTAGAATTGAATCGTGTCTCTGTTACATTTCTTTGCTTCTTGTCTTGTCTTCACCATCTACGCTTCGTGATATCATCAAAAGGTTCAGAGAATCTGTATAAATCAATCAATCAATCAATCAATCAATGTTTACTTATATAGACCCTAAATCACTAGTGTCTCAAAGGGCTGCACGAACCACAACACAAACCACTACGACATCCTCGGTAGGCCCACATAAGGGCAAGGAAAACTCACACCCAGTGGGACGTCGGTGACGATGACTATGAGAACCTTGGAGAGGAGGAAAGCAATGGATGTCGAGCGTGTCTAACATGATACTGTGAAAGTTAAATGGCAAGGCTGAAAACCAACATTGGATGCACGTGACCTTGGATCCCTCAGGCGGTACTGCGTCAAAAAGCGACATCAGCGTGTAAAGGATATCACCACATGGAACACTTCAGAAAACCACTGTCAGTAACTACGTGTGGTCGCTAAATCTGTAAGTGCAAGTTAAAACTCTACCATGACAAGCCGAAGGCATTTATCAACAACACCCGGAAACTAAAAAAAGAAAGAAAAAAAAAGACCATAAATTCTATATTAGAATTAAATCTTGTCTCTGTTTCATTTCTTTGCTTCTTGTCTTGTCTTCACCATCTACGCTTCGTGATATCATCAAAAGGTTCAGAACATCTGGGGAAATCACTGCAGGTAAGCGGCAAGGCTGAAAACCAACATTGAATGCACGTGACCTTGGATCCCTCAGGCGGTACTGCGTCAAAAAGCGACATCAGCGTGTAAAGGATATCACCACATGGAACACTTCAGAAAACCACTGTCAGTAACTACGTTTGGTCGCTACATCTGTAAGTGCAAGTTAAAACTCTACCATGACAAGCCGAAGGCATTTATCAACAACACCCGGAAACTAAAAAAAGAAAGAAAAAAAAAGACCATAAATTCTATATTAGAATTGAATCTTGTCTCTGTTTCATTTCTTTGCTTCTTGTCTTGTCTTCACCATCTACGCTTTGTGATATCATCAAAAGGTTCAGAGAATCTGTATAAATCACTGCAGGTAAGCGGCAAGGCTGAAAACCAACATTGGATGCACGTGACCTTGGATCCCTCAGGCGGTACTGCGTCAAAAAGCGACATCAGCGTGTAAAGGATACCACCACATGGAACACTGCAGAAAATCACTGTCAGTAACTACGTGTGGTCGCTACATCTGTAAGAGCAAGTTAAAACTCTACCATGCAAAGCCGAAGGCATTTATCAACAACACCCGGAAACTAAAATAAAAAAGACCATAAATTCTATATTAGAATTGAATCCTGTCTATGACCTTCGATCCCTCAGGCGGTACTGCGTCAAAAAGCGACATCAGCGTGTAGTGAAGTGAATTATATTTATATAGCGCTTTTCTCTAGTGACTCAAAGCGCTTTACATAGTGAAACCCAATATCTAAGTTCCATTTAAACCAGTGTGGGTGGCACTGGGAGCAGGTGGGTAAAGTGTCTTGCCCAAGGACACAACGGCAGTGACTAGGATGGCGGAAGCGGGAATCGAACCTGCAACCCTTTAAGTTGCTGGCACGGCCACTCTACCAACCGAGCTATGCCGCCCCAAAAGTAAAGGATATCACCACATGGAACACTTCAGAAAACCACTGTCAGTAACTACGTGTGGTCGCTACATCTGTAAGTGCAAGTTAAAACTCTACTATGCAAAGCCCAAGGCATTTATCAACCACACCCGGAAACTAAAAAAAAAAAAAAAAAAGACCATAAATTCTATATTAGAATTGAATCGTGTCTCTGTTTCATTTCTTTGCTTCTTGTCTTGTCTTCACCATCTACGCTTCGTGATATCATCAAAAGGTTCAGAGAATCTGTATAAATCACTGCAGGTAAGCGGCAAGGCTGAAAACCAACATTGGATGCACGTGACCTTGGATCCCTCAGGCGGTACCGCGTCAAAAAACGACATCAGCGTGTAAAGGATATCACCACATGGAACACTTCAGAAAACCACTGTACGTAACTACGTGTGGTCGCTACATCTGTAAGTGCAAGTTAAAACTCTACTATGCAAAGCCCAAGGCATTTATCAACAACACCCGGAAACAAAAAAAAAATTTTTCTAAATAAAAAGACCATAAATTCTATATTAGAATTCTGGTGACTGAGCTGAAAATCTTTAGAATTATTTTTGCACTGTACAAAAAAACTGATTATAGTAAAATGTGTAATAATATAAGTAGTTTTACTGTAATATTTTTTTGATTGATACTTTTATTAGTAGATTGCACAGTACAGTACATATTCTGTACAATTGACCACTAAATGCTAACACCCCGATAAGTTTTCAACTTGTTTAAGTCGGGGTCCACGTTAATAACATTGTACAGCATTACTTCTCCGTCAAACACGCCATCAGCAGCTTTGCCATATTTTCACGGATAAATGTCGCGTTCTCACCTCCCAGGTAGAAGGGCGAGTCGATGCTGAGCGTGGACTGTTTGCTGAGGGAGTTGATGGACTTTGGCGCCCCGCCGTCGATGGACAGCGACAAAGTCTGCTCCGACGCCACCAACTCCACCGCGTGGAAAGTGCCGTCGTTCACCGTCTCCACGCTGAGGAGCACAGGCGGTCAGAGACGTCGGCGCGGACCAGGGCGGGGCATTCGCTTACCTGTATATGGCGGACGGCGGGTAGGACCCGGCGTCGTAGCTGACCCGGAGCCGTCCCCGGTAGAGCTCCATGGCGATGTGGTCGTTGTCGCCCTTGTACAACAGCACGCCGCTGTCCTCGTCCGTGGCGATCTGAAAGGCACCGGCGCCCGTGAGACCTCATGATGGGACTCGGCGGCGAGCGGCGGTCGCACCTGCAGGCTGATGTTGGTCTGCGGGGAGAGCAGGTCGGCGGGGAGCTCCAGGTAAGACCGGCGGTCCACGAAGTTGACGCTGACCAGGGTCTGGCAGCGCCCGCCCTCGTAGCCTTGGAGACACTGGCAGCGGGGCTCGCTGGTCGCCACGACGACGCACTGCGCCCCGTTGAGGCAGTCGTGGTTGTCGCAGGGGCTGGTGCGGGGGAGGACCATGGGGGGGGGCACGTCGCAGAACAGCCCGCTGCAACACACACAGCCACCGCGTTACTTTGGTGCCACCGGGGGGCGCCAACACTCTAATTGTGGCACGGACCTGGATCGGAGCTCACCTACGTAGTTTTCTCCAGACTCAACTTTTTGTGCTTTTCATCTTCAAATGTAAATATTCTGCTTGCTAGTATTTATATTTACTTTTACAGGGTTCGGTAAATTAATATTAATAATAATTCATATTAATTAATGTTCATAATTATAATAATAATATTAAATCGAACAGGGGTCACCAACATTTTTGAAACCAAGAGCTACTTCTTGGGTACTGATTAATGCCAAGGGCTACCAGTTTGATACACACTTCAATAAATTGCCAGAAATAGCCCATTTGGTCATCCATCCATTTTTCCATCCATTTTCTACCGCTTATTCCCTTTCGGGGTCGCGGGGGGCGCTGGCGCCTATCTCAGCTACAATCGGTCAATTTACCTTTAATAAACAAATCTATATATTTTGCTTTTACGGAAGGTTTTTTGTAGAGAATAAATGAAAAAAAAAACACTTAATTGAACAGTTTAAAAGAGGAGAAAACAAAAAAAAAATGAAAATTTAAATTTGAAACATAGTTTATCTTCAATTTCGACTCTTTCAAATTCAAACTTCAACCAAAAAAAAGAAGACAAAAACTAGCTAATTTGAATCTTTTTGAAAAAATTTAAAATATAATTTATGGAACGTCATTAGTAATTTTTCCTAAAATTTTGATGACATATTTTAAATAGGTTAAAATCCAATCTGCATTTTGTTAGAATATATAACAAATTGGACCAAGCTATATTTCTAACAAAGACAAATCATTATTTCTTCTAGATTTTCCAGAATTTTTTTAAAAAAAGAACTTCAAAAGAATTTGAAATAAGATTTAAATTTGATTCTAAAAATGTTATTGATTTGTCAGAATATTTTTTTTGAATTTTAATCATAATAAGTTTGAAGAAATATTTCACAAATATTCTTTGTCGAAAAAACAGAAGCTAAAATGAAGAATTAAATTAAAATGTATTTATTATTCTTTACAATAAAAAAAACTAATTTACTTGAACATTGATTTAAATTGTCAGGAAAGAAGAGGAAGGAATTTAAAAGGTAAAAAGGTATATGTGTTTAAAAATCCTAAAACCACTTTTAAGGTTGTATTTTTTCTCTAAAATTGTCTTTCTGAAAGTTATAAGAAGCAAAGAAAGAAAATAAAAGAATTTATTTAAACAAGTGAAGACCAAGTCTTTTAAATATTTTCTTGGATTTTCAAATTCTATTTGAGTTTTGTCTCTCTTAGAATTATCGGACAAAGTGAGAGCAGCTTGCTAGTAAATAAATACAATTTAAAAAATAGAGGCAGCTCACTGGTAAGTGCTGCTATTTGAGCTATTTTTAGAACAGGCCATCGGGCGACTCATCTGGTCCTTACGGACTAGTTGGTGACCCCTGAACTACAACATTTTAATGGGCCTGCTATCCATGCTTTTAAGATGGTGCCGAGTGTCTGAATCTGTGAGTTTTAGGTGTAACTCTGCAAAATTAGCTACTGAGCTAGCCTAAAATGCTAGCATGCGCACTTATAAAATGATAACACTTAGCATGAGTGCTAATGACGGCATGCTAACAGAGAGCACCTCTCACATTTCAAGTAACAATATTTAGCCTTTTTTGTTGTATATGTTGTACACTGAAAAAAAATTAAGTCGATTTTACAGTAAAAACTGGCAACGCTCAACAGAATTTGACCTAAAAAAAATTTTTATTTTGCCTTTTTTGTTTTTTATGTTGTACACTGAAAAAAAATTAAGTCGATTTTACAGTAAAAACTGGCAACGCTCAACAGAATTTTACCTAAACATTTTTTAATTTTGCCTTTTTGGTTTTTTATGTTGTACACTGAAAAGAAATTAAGTCGATTTTACAGTAAAAACTGGCAACGCTCAACAGAATTTTACCAAAAAAATTTGTATATTTTGCCTTTTTTGTTTTTTATGTTGTACACTGAAAAGAAATTAAGTCGATTTTACAGTAAAAACTGGCAACGCTCAACAGAATTTTCCCAAAAAAAAAAATTTATTTTGCCTTTTTTGTTTTTTATGTTGTACACTGAAAAAAAATTAAGTCGATTTTACTTTAAAAACTGGCAACGCTCAACAGAATTATACCTAAAAAATTTTTTTATTTTGCCTTTTTTGTTTTTTATGTTGTACACTGAAAAGAAATTATGTCGATTTTACAGTAAAAACTGGCAACGCTCAACAGAAGTTTACCTAAAAAAAAATTTTATTCTGCCTTTTTTGTTTTTTATGTTGTACACTGAAAAAAAATTAAGTCGATTTTACAGTAAAAACTGGCAACGCTCAACAGAATTTTACCCCCAAAATTTTTTTCATTTTGCCTTTTTTGTTTTTTATGTTGTACACTGAAAAGACATTAAGTCGATTTTACAGCAAAAACTGGCAACGCTCAACAGAATTTTACCTAAACATTTTTTAATTTTGCCTTTTTGGTTTTTTATGTTGTACACTGAAAAGAAATTAAGTCGATTTTACAGTAAAAACTGGCAACGCTCAACAAAATTTTACCTAAAAAATTTGTATATTTTGCCTTTTTTGTTTTTTATGTTGTACACTGAAAAAAAATTAAGTCGATTTTACTTTAAAAACTGGCAACGCTCAACAGAATTTTACCTAAAAAAAATTTTTATTTTGCCTTTTTTGTTTTTCATGTTGTACACTGAAAAAAAATTAAGTCGATTTTACTTTAAAAACTGGCAACGCTCAACAGAATTTTACCTAAAAAAAAAATTTATTTTGCCTTTTTTGTTTTTTATGTTGTACACTGAAAAGACATTAAGTCGATTTTACAGCAAAAACTGGCAACGCTCAACAGAATTTTACCCCCCAAATTTTTTTATTCTGCCTTTTTGGTTTTTTATGTTGTACACTGAAAAAAAATTAAGTCGATTTTACAGTAAAAACTGGCAACGCTCAACAGAATTTTACCTAAAAAAATATTTTATTCTGCCTTTTTCGTTTTTTATGTTGTACACTGAAAAAAAATTAAGTCTATAGAGTAAAAATGGTCAGTGGTCAACATAACCTGCAAATTTTTTTTTAGGCCTTTTTTCGTTTTTTTTCATTTACAGTGATAAATATTACATTTTACTTTGATGACTCGGCTTATTTTAATCAACATGATCTTAATTTTTTTTAAGGCCTTTTTTTCTTTTTTTTTCATTTACAGTGATAAATATTACATTTTACTTTGATGACTCGGCTTATTTTAATCAACATGATCTTAATTTTTTTTAAGGCCTTTTTTTCTTTTTTTTTCATTTACAGTGATAAATATTACATTTTATTTTGATGACTCGGCTTATTTTAATCAACATGATCTTAAAACCAGCATAATTCGCATTTTTTTACCTTTTCTGACCACTTTTGACACACCATTTATCCCCCTCGTCGGTCTTTGCGCATCCAGGTTACCGTTCACGTGAGCGACAGGCCGAAAAGCTCCGGGAAAAAAGAAGTCTTTTCTTTTTTTAGACATTTTTCCTGAGTCCGTAAGTCTACACTGACACCATGTCTGCTGTGAAAAGAGTGGGCGCCTCACCTGTACCCCTCCGGACACACACAGGTGTATCCGTCGACGGCGTCGATGCACTGGGCGCCATTCTCACACTTGTTCTCATCGCAGTCGTTACGATCCGTCTCGCAGTGCTCGCCCACGTACCCCGGGGTGCACTCACACCTAGGACACACACACACACATACACACACACACACACACGGGACATGTTGGAATGAAACTCGACAGCGCGGCGTTTGTGTGCGTTTGCTGGTGGAGTCACTCACTTGTATCCCTGAGGGGTGAGAATGCACTTTGAGTCGTGCTGACACGGGTTCAATTCCGGAGCGCAGAAATCCAGTTTCTCCTCGCAAAGCTCCCCTAGGAGCACACACACACGCACACGTTCAGTTCCAAAAAACTGGGACAAGCCTGCATGTACCAAACCCCAAAAGCAGTGAAGTTGTCACCTTGTGTAAATGCTAAATAAAAAGAGACTACAACAAATCCTTTTCAACTTATATTCAGTTGAATAGATTGCAAAGACAAGATATTTTATCTTCACACTGACAAACTTTTGTTATTTTTTGCAAATATTAGCTCATTTGGAATTTGACGCCTGCAACATGTTTCAAAAAAAGCTGTCACAAGTGGCAAAAAAGAGTGAGAAAGTTGAGGAATGCGCATCAAAGACTTATTTGGAACATGCCACAGGTGTGCAGGCTAATTGGGAACAGGTGGGTGCCATGATTGGCTATAAAAGCAGCTTCCATGAAATGCTCACAAGGGTCACCACTTTGTCAACAAATGCCTGAGCAAATTGTTTAAGAACAACATTTCTCAACAAGGAATTTAGGGATTTCACCATCTAGGCTCCGTAATATCATCAAAAGGTTCAGAGAATTTAGAGAAATGACTGCACAATGAAATGACAATACAATGAAAAAAAAACTGATTTGCAAGTAAACATTTTTTTTGCAGTTATAACAACGTTGTTTTTGAATTAAAAACAATTAAGAAAAACTAAAATTTTATTCGATAATAAAAAAAAAATTTGCAGGTAATTTTTTTTTTCCAATTAAAAAACGATTCCCAAGTCAAAAAAAGAGATATTCTGCAAGTAAAGAAACGATTCACAAAAGAAGAAAACATGCTCAACTAAAAAAACTATTTTCAAGTATAAAAACTATTTGCAAGTACAAAAACACATTTCTTCACTTAAAAATTAATTTAAAAGAAAAAAACCTTATTTTTCTGCAAAAAAAAAAAGAAAAATACACAAGTGGGTAAGCTATACAGAAAATTATTTGCAAGTACAAACATATTTTTTCAAAGTATATTATTTTTTTGCAAGTATAACAACAATTTTTTTCAATTAAAAACGATTTAAGTAAACAACAATTGTATTCAATCCCCCCAAAAATTGCAGGTAATTATTATTTTTTTCCCTAAAAAAACGATTCGCAAGTCAAACAAGACATATTCTGCAAGTAAAGAAACGATTCGCAAAAGAAGAAAAAATGTTCAACTAAAAATACGATTTGCAAGTATAAAAACAAATTTCTTCACTTAAAAATTAATTTAAAAGAAAAAAAACATTTTTTTTCTGCAAAAAAAATAAGAAAAAATACACAAGTGGGTTAGCTATACAGAAAATTATTTGCAAGTACATTTTTTTTTTGCAAATATAACAAACTTTTTTTTTCAATTAAAAATAATTTAAGTAAACAACAATTGAATTCAATTAAAAAAAAAATTGCGGGTAATTATTTTTTTTCAATAAAAAAACGATTCACAAGTCAAACAAGAGATATTCTGCAAGTAAAGAAAAAATTCGCAAAAGAAGAAAAAACGTTCAACTAAAAAAACGATTTGCAAGTACAAAAACACATTTCTTCGCTAAAAAATCAATTTAAAGAAAAAAAATTTTTCGGGGAAAAAAAATAAAAAATCCACAAGTGGGAAAGCTACACAAAAAATGTTTTGCAAGTACAAAACATTTTTTTGCAAGTAAAAAATTATTAAGTATAACAAAGTTGTTTTTCAAATACAACAATTGTATTCAATAAAAAAAAAAATGTGCAGGTAAAATGTTTTTTCTTCAATTAAAAAACTATTTGCAAGTCAAAAAAGAGATATTCTGCAAGTAAAGAAACGATTAGCAAAACAAGAACACATTTTCAACTAAAACAACGATTTGCCAGTACAAAAACACATTTCTTCACATAAAAATCTATTGAAAAAAAAGTTTTTTCATGCAAAAAATATATATACAAATGAGAAATCTAGAAAAAACGATTTGCAGGTACAAAAAAATTTTGGGGCAAATAAAATTAGGTTTTTTTTGCGAGTATAACAACGTTTTTCGATTAAAAACGATTTAAGTAAACAATTGCTTTCAATAAAAAAAAATTGCAGGTGAAATTTTTTTTTTCTAAACGATTTGCATGTCAAAAAAGAGATATTCTGCAAGTAAAAAAACGATTTGTAAAAAAAAAAAAATTTTCAAACTAAAACAACAATTTGCCAGTATAAAAACACATTTCTTCACATAAAAATCTATTAAAAAAAAAAGTTTTTTCATGCAAAAAATATATAAACAAGTGAGAAATCTAGAAAAAACGATTTGCAGGTACATTTTTTTTTTCCAAATTAAATTAAGTTTTTTTTTGCGAGTATAACAACGTTTTTCAATTAAAAACAATTTAAGTAAACAACAATTGCTTTCAATAAAAAAAAATTTGCAGGTAAATTTTTTTTTTTCTAAACAATTTACATGTCAAAAAAGAGATATTCTGCACGTAAAGAAACGATTCGCAAAATAAAATAAAATGTTCAACCAAAACAACGATTTGCAAGTATAAAAACACATTTCTTCACATAAAAATCAATTAAATTTTTTTTTTTTAATGCAAAAAATATATATACAAGTGAGAAATCTAGAAAAAACGATTTGCAAGTACAACATTTTTTTTGTGCAAATAAAATTACATTTTTTTTTTGCGAGTATAACAACGTTTTTCAATTCAAAACGATTTAAGTAAACAACAATTGCTTTCAATGAAAAAAAAATTCAGGTGAAATTTTTTTTTTCTAAACGATTTGCATGTCAAAAAAGAGATATTCTGCAAGTAAAGAAACGATTTGCTAAAAAAAAAAAAAAAAAAAAATTTTCAACCAAAACAACGATTTGCAATTTTTCTTCACTTAAAAATTAATACTTTTTTTTTTTTTTTTTTTTTCTGGAAAAAAATAAATAAATATGGGAAAGCGATACAAAAAACGATTTGGAAGTATAAAAACATTTTCTTCAAGTTAAAAAATTAGGAAACTTACTACGTTTTTTTTTTAAATTAAAAAAATGTTTCGCGAGTAAAAAATAAATTCATTTACATTTAAAAAAATGTAATGCCTTTTGACATATCGGGGCTATTTCATGATGACTTGACATGACATTATTACATATAGCTCCTTTAAGCAAAAACTTTTGGCAGTAAAATTCCAGCCTATGTGATCCAACACTTCCCGTTGTTTGCGCATGGTGCCGTCCGACAAAGAGAGGGGAAGAGAAGAGCAAGCTAAACCTGTAAGTTAACCAGCAAGGGCCCTCTCTCTTCTGTCCGCCATTTAACTCCCCACCCTGCTGCTTCTTGTTATTTTTGGCGGACGGCACAATGCGCATATGGTTTGCGGTACAATAAAATATCGTCAAATGTGTGCATTATTGGGTTTAGAAAAGCAAAAATATATAAATTTAAGTTTATTTTTAAGGAAATGACACACAACAAGCAGCATGTTAATTATTAAAAACATTGCACTTGGGGATGGAGAGTAATAACATTTGTCAATTAAACAGCATGCAAAAATAAAACAGTAAAACATGCATTTTGAAAACATAATGCCTTGTTTCTCAAACTGATGAACCACTGCTGGTTTTTACAGGAAGAAAACACAACTTAAATGTTATTAGCAAACATTGTGCTGAAATATTCATGGCGAATGTGACCAGAAATGTACTTGAAGAGTTTAATGCGAGTAGAAAAGGTACTTGAAGAGTTTAACATGAGTAAAAAAAGGTACTTTAAGAGTTTAACGTGAGTAAAAAATGGTACTTTAAGAGTTTAACGTGAGTGGAAAAGGTACTTGAAGAGTTTAATGTGAGTAAAAAGGTAGTGGGAGAGTTTAACGGGAGTAGAAAAGGTACTTGAAAAGTTGAATGCGAGTGGAGAAGGTACTTAAAGAGTTTAATGGGAGTAGAAAAGGTACTTGAAGAGTTTAATGTCAGTAAAAAAGGTACATTAAGAGTTTAACCTGAGTAGAAAAGGTACTGGAAGAGTTTAATGCAAGTAGAAAAGGTACTTGAAGAGTTTAATAACGTAGTAAAAGTACTTGAAGAGTTTAATGGGAGTAAAAAAAAGTACTGGAAGAGTTTAATGCAAGTAGAAAAGGTACATGAAGAGTTTAATGCGATTAGAAAAGGTACTTGAAGAATTTAACGCGAGTAGAAAAGGTATTTGAAGAGTTTAATGGGAGTAGAAAAGGTACTTGAAGAGTTTAACGCAAGTAGAAAAGGTACTTGAAGAATTTAATGCGATTAGAAAAGGTACTTGAAGAATTTAACGCGAGTAGAAAAGGTACTTGAAGAGTTTAATGGGAGTAGAAAAGGTACTAGAAAAGTTGAATGCGAGTAGAAAAGGTACATGAAGAGTTTAATGCGATTAGAAAAGGTACTTGAAGAATTTAACGCGAGTAGAAAAGGTACTTGAAGAGTTTAATGGGAGTAGAAAAGGTACAAGAAAAGTTGAATGCGAGTAGAAAAGGTACTTGAAGAGTTTAACGCGAGTAGAAATGGTACTTGAAGAGTTTAATGGGAGTAGAAAAGGTACTTGAAGAGTTTAATGGGAGTAGAAAAGGTACTTGAAGAGTTTAACGCGAGTAGAAAAGGTACTTGAAGAGTTTAACGGGAGTAGAAAAGGTACTTGAAGAGTTTAATGCGAGTAGAAAAGGTACTTGAAGAGTTTAATGGGAGTAGAAAGGGTACTTGAAGAGTTGAATGTTAGTAAAAAAGGTACTTGAAGAGTTTAACGGGAGTAGAAAAGGTACTTGAAGAGTTGAATGTTAGTAAAAAAGGTACTTGAAGAGTTGAATGGAGTAGAAAAGGTACTTGAAGAGTTTAATGGGAGTAGAAAAGGTACTTGAAGAGTTGAATGTCAGTAAAAAAGGTACTTGAAGAGTTTAATGGGAGTAGAAAAGGTACTTGAAGAGTTGAATGTTAGTAAAAAAGGTACTTGAAGAGTTTAACGGGAGTAGAAAAGGTACTTGAAGAGTTGAATGTTAGTAAAAAAGGTACTTGAAGAGTTGAATGGAGTAGAAAAGGTACTTGAAGAGTTGAATGTCAGTAAAAAAGGTACTTGAAGAGTTTAATGGGAGTAGAAAAGGTACTTGAAGAGTTGAATGTTAGTAAAAAAGGTACTTGAAGAGTTTAACGGAGTAGAAAAGGTACTTGAAGAGTTGAATGTTAGTAAAAAAGGTACTTGAAGAGTTGAATGGAGTAGAAAAGGTACTTGAAGAGTTTAATGGGAGTAAAAAAGGTACTTGAAGAGTTTAATGGGAGTAGAAAAGGTACTTGAAGAGTTTAATGGGAGTAGAAAAGGTACTTGAAGAGTTTAATGGGAGTAGAAAAGGTACTTGAAGAGTTTAACGGGAGTAGAAAAGGTACTGGAAGAGTTTAATGGGAGTAGAAAAGGTACTTGAAGAGTTTAATGTGAGTAGAAAAAGTACTTGAAGAGTTTAATGTGAGTAGAAAAGGTACTTGAAGAGTTTAATGGGAGTAGAAAAGGTACTTGAAGAGTTTAACGTGAGTAGAAAAGGTACTGGAAGAGTTTAATGCGAGTAGAAAAGGTACTTGAAGAGTTTAACGCGAGTAGAAAAGGTACTTGAAGAGTTTAATGGGAGTAGAAAAGGTACTTGAAGAGTTTAACGGGAGTAGAAAAGGTACTTGAAGAGTTTAATGGGAGTAGAAAAGGTACTTGAAGAGTTGAATGTTAGTAAAAAAGGTACTTGAAGAGTTTAACGGGAGTAGAAAAGGTACTTGAAGAGTTTAATGGGAGTAGAAAAGGTACTAGAAAAGTTGAATGCGAGTAGAAAAGGTACTTGAAGAGTTTAACGCGAGTAGAAATGGTACTTGAAGAGTTTAATGGGAGTAGAAAAGGTACTTGAAGAGTTTAACGTGAGTAGAAAAGGTACTGGAAGAGTTTAATGGAAGTAGAAAATGTACTTGAAGAGTTTAATAAAGTAGAAAAAGTACTTGAAGAGTTGAATGTCAGTAAAAAAGGTACTTGAAGAGTTGAATGGAGTAGAAAAGGTACTTGAAGAGTTTAATGGGAGTAGAAAAGGTACTTGAAGAGTTGAATGTCAGTAAAAAAGGTACTTGAAGAGTTTAATGGGAGTAGAAAAGGTAGTGGAAGAGTTGAATGTTAGTAAAAAAGGTACTTGAAGAGTTTAACGGGAGTAGAAAAGGTACTTGAAGAGTTGAATGTTAGTAAAAAAGGTACTTGAAGAGTTGAATGTTAGTAAAAAAGGTACTTGAAGAGTTGAATGGAGTAGAAAAGGTACTTGAAGAGTTTAATGGGAGTAGAAAAGGTACTTGAAGAGTTGAATGTCAGTAAAAAAGGTACATTAAGAGTTTGAGAAGCACGGCCTTGATGGATGCAAGGCAGCATGGAGAGAGGGAGAGCGAGAAGAAGCAACTAACCTCTCTCCACCTCATTGGTAGCGGCTGGCCACCACACACAAGATGGCGGGCGGCGGTAAGCGTAGCGAGACGAGGAAAGAGAAAAGAGGGCGACACAGAGACGGAGAGGGAGAGAGAGAGAGAGAGAGAGCGAGAGAGAGAGAGAGAGAGAGAGGGGTTAGTGCAGCGTTAAAGCAGACAAAGAGCAGCAGCAGCAGGAGCAGCGGTGTTGAGACACGCCTGCCAGGTGAGTCGCATTTACCTGTGTACTCAGGTGAGCACATGCAGGTGTAGTTGTTGACGCCGTCCACGCAGGTGGAGTTGTTCTCACAGTCGTTGTCCTCGCAGTCGTCCACATTGACCTCGCAGGCGTCGCCCTCGAAGCCCTCAGGACACACGCACCTGGCGGCAGGTGTACACACTGTCAAGTACCTGAAGGCAGCACTTTTCTCTCCTCCGTGCGTATTTGTATATATATATATATATATATATATATATATATATATATATATATGTATATATATGTATATATACATATATATATATATATGTATATATACATATATATATATATATATATATGTATATATACATATATATATATATATATATAATCAGGAGATGATGATTGAGGGAACCCCTCATGAAACAGTTCTGTAGAGATTAATTAGTCTTGTGATTTTTTCCCACATATACACATATATATACATATATATATGTATATATTATATATATACATATATATATGTATATATATACATATGTATTATATATATATAAATATGATACATACATATGTATATATATGTATACACATGTATATACATACAAACATTTGTATATATATGTATGTATATTATATATGTATTTATATGTGTGTGTATATGTATGTATACATATGTATATATATATCTATTTATATGTATATGTGTGTATATATATATTCATATATGTATATATAAATATACAGTATATATACACACACATATATATGTGCATATATATACATATATATGTATAAATACATACATACACACATATATATATATATATATATATATACAAGAGGTTATATCATCCCTACAAACCTGTTTCCGGTTTCCCTAATTTTTTATAAAATACTGTTTTAAC
Source organism: Nerophis ophidion (assembly GCF_033978795.1). Taxonomy (NCBI): domain Eukaryota; kingdom Metazoa; phylum Chordata; class Actinopteri; order Syngnathiformes; family Syngnathidae; genus Nerophis; species Nerophis ophidion. The sequence continues at coordinate 91,572,960 of NC_084611.1, forward strand.
GTACACTGTGAAAGAAAATGTAAATATTACAGTACAAAAATGTAAATTTGAACATTAATTTTTTTTTTGTGGTAAATTTGTCCGACTGACTTATGTTTTTTTTAACAGTAAAACTATTCACTACAGTCTACAATTTTAAAATAATGAGTCAAGCCGACTTTTAAGTAATTATTTGGATTTAAATTTAAATTTTAAAGTGTATGACATTTTAATATTTTTCACTAACTTTAGATCAAAGTCTAAAATATATGAAATTGGATATGAAGGCCAGCATGGAAGAATAGAACAGACAAGCCCTTGTAATGTCTGCTTGCAAAAAATTAAAAAATCGTTCAAATTCCCTTGACGCTGCAGGGACAGGAGCAGGCTGTTCTGAAAACATCCCCCCCTGAGGACTCCTCAATGATGGACGCTTTTGACCTCCCTCCCTCCTCAACGACACCTGGAGTCGTACTTTTGCTTGCATGCAGACCGGCCCCAGGCCTATGGACACTACATCGACACACCCCAGACAACAGGCATATCCTAAGTTAGTTCCAGGCTTTGACGGGCCACCCAAAATAATGTGGCGGGCCAGATATGGCCCCGGGGCCTCAACTTCAACACCTGTGCGCTATTAAAACCATAAAGCCAGCAATCGAACAACCGTGCACCTGAACAATATCACAACGTGTGTCAAAGGACGTCATGTGTTATCGCCGACCAACACGTGGGCGTGTACACAAAAAAAAAGGTGTGCACGATGCGTGTGTGTCAGCATCATGGACATAATCCCGCCGGACTGGGGGAGTCAATTCCTTCCACCTCAGCTCTGTGAGTAATATTGCAACTTTATGAGCCTCATGAAAGGCTCTCGTGCATTAATATCCCATTTTCTTGTCAACGTGGCAATATTCAAGCCCCTGACGCAGCCCCCGATGAAGAGTGACAGATATTTTCATTTCAGAAGGCGGGAGAGGAAACCATCTAGATGTGATCTCCGCGCCGTCGGATTGTCGGCGTAGGCGAGTCGCTTCCCTCCCCGGGGGACGTCGGAGCCGTTAGCTGCTAATGTTACACAACGCGACGAAGAACAAACTCAAGTGTAAATAGTTGCAAAAACAAAATGCGTCTTTTTTTTTTTGCCCACAAGAATAACGTACAGTAGGGAAGCGATTCGTATGGGGATTTTTTAAATTTTTTTTTGCAATGAAGTTTGCTGAAAATGATGGAAAGCGCCACTCTACACAGCAACTGTTCAAGTTAAATTAAAGTACCCACAACTGTCACACACCCACACGAGGTGTGGCGAAATTGTTCTCTGCATTTGACCCATCATCCTTGATCACCCCCCTGGGAGGTGAGGGGAGCAGTGAGCAGCAGCGGTGGCCGCGCCCAGGACTCATTTTTTTGTGATTCAACCCCCAATTCCAAGCCTTGATGCTAAATGTGCCCATTTTTATAGTCTTTGGTATGACTCGGCCGGGGTTTGAACCCACAACCTACTGATCCGAAGGTCACCTGCTCAGTGGCCCATTAGAATGTCTCCCCTGAGATGTGTAGGTCGTGAGTTCGAACCCAAAGACTACATAAAATGGGAGCCATTACCTCCCTGCTTGGCACTCAGCATCAAGGGTTGGAAATGGGGGTTTAAATCACCAAAATGATTCCTGGGCGCGGCTGCTCACTGCTCCCCTCACCTCCCAGGGGGTGAATAAGGGTGATGGGTCAAATGCAGAGGACACATTTCACCACACCTAGTGTGTGTGTGTGACAATCATGGGTACTTTAACTTAAAGTTAAACAGTTGCTGTGTAGAGTGGCGCTTTCCATCATTTTCAGCAAACTGCATTCCACATTTTTTTTTTTTTAAATCGCCATACGAATGGCTTCCCTATTGTACGTCATTCTTGTGGGCAAAAAAAGATGCACTTCGTTTTGCAGCTATTTAGGGACCGAATGTCCCTTTGGGATAGAGGACCCTATTGTATTTCTAAGAGTGTATTATCATTATACCGCCGCCTTTTTGAGCTGTAATTTGACCCCCTTAACATGCTTCAAAACTTTACACACACATCAGGACTGGCAGAAATTGTCATTTAATAAAAAACTAAACCCCAAAACTCAAAATAGCACCCCCTGGGGAAAAAAAACAGACATAAACTGCTTGTAATTTCCGGTAGGAATGTCGTAGAAGCATAAAACAAAAACCTCTATGTAGGTCTCACTTAGACCTACATTTCATTAGTTGACATTCTTCAGCAAAAATCAACAGGAAGTTGGCAATTACCCCTTCAAAACAAACGTTTTGTAAAAACCCGTCACCTTTTTTCAAACATTATCTCCTCTGAGCGCGTTTGTTGTGTCGGCTTCAAAGTCGCACAGGAAAGAGATTGAACCCTTCTGATTAAAAGTTGCGTAAAGAGTTTTTCTAATGTAACTGCTCCGGTTTTGATTTTACGAGCCCTCAAAGAACCGCTGCGCCGCTTAAAAGCAGGAAGCACCAGCGTGACCACACAATGCAGAGAAGGTAGGTAATGTGCGGGTAAAAATATGTTGACTGGGTGAAAGAAGCAGGCACCAGTTTGACTCCAGGATACAGAGAAGGTAGGTCATGTGCAGGTAAAGATATGTTGTCTGGGTGATGGCAGGAAGCACCAGCGTGTATGGGTGACAGAAAGAAGCACCAGTGTGACCCCTGGATGCAGGGAAGGTAGGTAATGTGGAGGTAAAGATATGTTGAATGGGTAAAGGCAGGAAACACCAGCAAAAGTCGGTCAGCTTTAATTATACTTGATTTTGTTCTTCATTGCTTCAAAGTTGGAATTGCCACAAAACACTCTTTTTAGGATTTTTAAACCTTTACTGCAGTCTGGCGGCCTACGGGAAATGGGCACCAATTTGTCACGTTTCATGTGTCAGGTAAACCGTGCCGAACGGGGCCATATGAATCCCCTTCGTACCGCAGCTCGCCCAAAGACGACGGGCGAAGTGGTCGCATCAGCTTAAGAGTTTCATGTTCATCGTATTCTCCCTTGAGAAATAAAGACTGCACGCGAGTGTTTGCCGGACTCGATGGTGTTTGGTCAAACTCACCAAAAATTACTCCCTTCGCCTTCCTTGAGATGACAAGTTCCTGCGTTGTGACAGGGATTGCTGATGCAGGCGTGGATGGGCTCCTGGCAGTCGTGGCCCTGCAGGGGAGAGACGTGCAAACTAGAGATGTGACCTTCGCCAACGACTCTACTCTTTCCAGCGGCTCTTTGAAGGAGAGTCGCAAGACGTTTTTTGTACTCAAGGCATGCAGAGTTGGAGTCACTTTCACTTTGTTGGTTGTTTTTTTGGTGTGGTAAGTAGTACACAAACCAGGTACAGGAGGAAAGTGTAAGTATTTTTACTTTATAAGCCAAATCATGAAATTATTAGCAATGTTTCAGAAACAATTCCCACCAATTGAATGTGAACCTGGGGTGTGAATCTTTGTGCACCTAACAGCTCCTGAGGTGACGATTCGATTCAGAGTCAGTTCATTCTTGAACACAATTTTGGTTTTCCCAATGTTTTATTTGGTATGATATAATATTATAATAATGAAACTTTTTCAAAACAAATAACTTAGCTCCTTCTGGTCGCATGGAGATGGCCTAAAAATATCTATTTAAAAATAGATTTTTTAATTAATTTATTATATATATATATATATATATATATATACATATGTTTATACATATATACACACACATATATATGTATATATATATATATATATATATATATATATATATACATTATATACCCACATATACGCGTATATATGTACTGTATATATACATACATATATGTATCTACAGTATGTAAATATATATATATATATACATATATATATATATATATATACATATACACATATGTTTATACATATAAACACATATGTATATATACACATTATATACACACATATACGCGTATATATGTATATATACATACATATATGTATCTACAGTATGTAAATATATGTATATATGTATACATACATATACATATACACATATATACATGCATACATATATAAAAACATATATATGTATATACATTATGTAAACATATATATATATATATATATATATATACATATATACATACACACATTTATACATGTATACATATATATGTATATACAACAAGTAAACATATATACATATATATATATATATATATATATATACGTATAAATGCATATACACACATAATATACACAGATATACCCGTATATATGTATACATGTATACTGTATATATGTATATACAGTATATAAATATATATATACATACATACACATATATGTAAATAAATACATATATATACATATATATATATACACAAACATATATACATATACACATATATACATTCATACA
>NC_084611.1:91582356-91692356 GCF_033978795.1 Nerophis ophidion
AAAATGGCAGAATTTAATTGTAAAATTTATGGTGGTTTTTACAACAAATTACTGTAAATTGAAAAAAAACATTATTTTATGGGAAAAAAATGGCTGAAATTTACTGTAAAATGTATGGATATTTTTAAAACATTTTACTGTAAATGAAAACAATGTTTTCTACGGGAAACAATGTCAGAATTTTACTGTAAAATTTATGCTGGTTTTGACGACATCCATCCATCCATCCATTTTCTACCGCTTATTCCCTTTTGGGGTTGCGGGGGGCGCTGGCGCCTATCTCAGCTAGATAGGTTTTGACGACATATTACAGTAAATTGAAAAAAAAAAATTTTACGGGGTAAAATTGCATAATTTTAGTGTAAAATTTATGGGGTTTTTGCAAAATATTACTTGTAAATGGAAAAAAGTTTTTAACAGGAAAAAAATTGCTGAATTTTATTGATTTTTACAACATATCATGATAAATGTATACATTTTTTTATTTTTTACGGGAAAAAATGGCAGAATTTTTCTGTAAAATTTATGGAGGTTTTTAAAACATACTACTGTAAATGAAAACAAAATTTTTTACGGAAAAAATGTCAGAATTTTACTGTAAAATTTATGGTGGTTTTGACGACATATTACAGTAAATTGAAAAAAGAAATTTTTACGGGGAAAAATTGCATAATTTTAGTGTAAAATTTATAGTGTTTTTACAAAATATTACTTGTAAATGGATAAAAGTTTTTAACAGGAAAAAAATTGCTGAATTTGATTGATTTTTATAACATATCACGATAAATGTATACATTTTTTTTTATTTTTTACGGGAAAAAAATGGCAGAATTTTTCTGTAAAATTTATGGAGTTTTTTAAAACATACTACTGTAAATGAAAACAACATATTTTACGGGAAAAAATGTCAGAATTTTACTGTAAAATTTATGGTGGTTTTGACAACATATTAGAGTAAATTGAAAAAAAAAATTTACGGGGAAAAATTGCATAATTTTAGTGTAAAATTTATGTTTTTACAAAATATTACTTGTAAATGGAAAACAGTTTTTAACAGGAAAATTGCTGAATTTGATTGATTTTTACAACATATCACGATAAATGTATACATTTTTTTTTATTTTTTACGGGAAAAAATGGCAGAATTTTTCTGTATCTCAGCTGCATACCGGCAGAAGGCGGGGTACACCCTAGTACGATAAATTGAAAAACATTTTTTTTTATGGGAAAAAATGGCAGAATTTTTCTGTAAAATTTATGGAGGTTTTTACAACATCTATGCATCCATCCATTTTTTACCGCTTGTCCCTTTCGTGATCCCGGGGGGTGCTGGAGCCTATCTCAGCTGCATTCCGGCAGAAGGCGGGGTACACCCTATTACGGTAAATTGAAAAACAGTTTTTTTTACGGGAAAAAAATGGCAGAATTTTACTGGAAAATTTATGGTGGTTTTTACAAAATATTGTGTTAAAGGAAAAAAAACAGCACCCGTAGTTTTTTTTTATTCTGTCAACTGAGCTGCAAGTTCTTTATTATAAAAACTATTAAAATGTGGTACCGTATTCCTCCATTTACAGTAATACACTGTAAAACATTGTAGATTTTACAGTAAAAAACTGGCAGTGCAGATTTTTTTACTGTAAAAAAGCTGTGGTACTTTTTTCAATTTAAAGTAAAAAGCTGTAAAAAAAAATATCATAAATTTTACCGAACAATCTATTGTCATTTTTACAATGCAAAAGCTAAGTGAAAATTTGCTTTGAAAATCATATGTCAAACAGATATTTCTTTTCCTTTTTTTTTTTTGGGGACCCAAAAAATGAAAAGTATAATATTTGTTGTAATGGTGGATACTGTTAAAGTACAAAAGGTGTACAATTTCATGCAGTGCATACACTAGGGAAAGGATTCCTGTGGCCCCATTTTGAAGTGGATTTTGCGTAAAAGGAAAAAAGGGAGCGGGACAATTTAATTATTTTGCAATGCAGTCTGCTGAAAATGATGGAAAGCGCCACTCTTAGAGTAACTCCCGCTGTAGGCAAAGTTGGAATTGCCACAAAACCCATTTTAAGATATTTAAATTTGTCACGCTTCATGTGTCAGGTCAACCGCATATGAGTCCCCTTCCTATTGTATATATTTTTTTCTGTCCAATTTAGTAAGAAAATATAAGCTACTTTGTTGACGCATTTTATAGCCAGGCGTAGGGAGGGTTAGGTAAAAGGATGTGGCTGAGGTGGCATAGCTCGGTTGGTAGAGCGGCCGTGCCAGCAACTTGAGTGTTGCAGGTTCGATCCCCGCTTCCGCCATCCTAGTCACTGCCGTTGTGTCCTTGGGCAAGACACTTTACCCACCTGCTCCCAGTGCCACCCACACTGGTTTAAAATGTAACTTAGATATTGGGTTTCACTATGTAAAGCGCTTTAGTCACTAGAGAAAAAGCGCTATATAAATGTAGTTCACTAGTTCACTGTCACGGCCAGGGCGCAATCCAATGCGTCCTCATCTGTGCCTCGTGAAGAGCGCACGGCGGGCCACGCCCACTTGCGCTCTCTCAGCTGACAGCGCGCTCGGACACGCCCCTGCTGGCGCTGAGAGCAGCACGCCCACGCAGCTACCAGTACTATCCCCCCTCCTTCGAAAGCGGATGCCAGACGCTTCCTGCTGACTGAGGAACAGCCCCTAGGGTGGGAGGTGGGTGGCCAGGCGGCGGGTAAAATTTGCTTACGGTTCACCATATGAGAAACTAAGTTCCCGCGAGGATCCCTGGGTCCACTGGTCTTTTAAGCAGCTCGCCCTCATCAATTCCAGGTGTGTAGAAAGGTAATCGTCTGCAGGCTTGTAGCTGCGTGGGCGTGCTGCTCTCAGCGCCGGCAGGGGCGTGTCCGAGCGCGCTGTCAGCTGAGAGAGCGCATGTGGGCTTGGCCCGCGGCGCGCTCGTCATGAGGCACAGATGAGGACGCATTGGAATGGCGCCCTAAGTTGTCGTCTCTGACGTCCCACAGTGTCTCCCTAGGTGTGTGTAGTCGGAAAGAGACCCGCGTACCTGTGCAGGTGAACTTCTTGGAGGGCGTGGTGAGCAGCAGTTTGTCGGTCATGTCGCCGGGCCCGGCGCAGCGGGCGATGCCGGGCTCCTTGTAGCCGCTCTTCACCCAGTCGGACAACCACTGCATGTGGCAGTCACAGTGCAGGGGGTTGGCGCCCAGAGCCCTGACACACACACACACACACACACACACACACACACACACACACACACACACACACACACTGGTTATCATTTGGAATGGGGACCAAGTTTTTGTTCAGGACTTGTGGGGACCACCTTTTCTACAGGTTGTGGAGGCATACAAGAAATTGGGTAAAATGGCCACTGCCACACACACACATACACACACACACACACACACACACACACACACACACACACACACACACACACACACACACACACACACAGTTATCGTTTGGAATGGGGACCAAGTTTTTGTTCAGGACTTGTGGGGACCACCTTTTCTACAGGTTGTGGAGGCATACAAGAAATTGGGTAAAATGACCACTGCCACACACACACACACACACACACACACACACACACACACACACACACACACACACACACACACACACACACACACACACACACACACACACACACACACACACACACACACACACACAGTTATCGTTTGGAATGGGGACCAAGTTTTTGTTCAGGACTTGTGGGGACCACCTTTTCTACAGGTTGTGGAGGCATACAAGAAATTGGGTAAAATGACCACTGCCACACACACACACACACACACACACACACACACACACACACACACACACACACACACACACACACACACACACACACACACACACAGTTATCGTTTGGAATGGGGACCAAGTTTTTGTTCAGGACTTGTGGGGACCACCTTTTCTACAGGTTGTGGAGGCATACAAGTTTGGGTAAAATGACCACTGCCACACACACACACACACACACACACACACACACACACACACACACACACACACACACACACACACACACACACACACACACACAGTTATCGTTTGGAATGGGGACCAAGTTTTTGTTCAGGACTTGTGGGGACCACCCTTTCTACAGATTGTGGAGGCAAACAAATGTGTGCAAATGTCTCACACTCAAAGTAACCAGCTAAAAAAAAAAAAAACATAATTAAAGTGTTGCCTTCATTATAAGACAGGGGTCACCAAGACCAGGTCGCCCGTAAGGACCAGATGAGTCGCCCGCTGGCCTGTTCTAAAAATAGCTCATATAGCAGCACTTACCAGTGAGCTGCCTCTATTTTTTAAATTGTATTTATTTACTAGCAAGCTGGTCTGGCTTTACTCGACATTTTTATTTCTAAGAGAGACAAAACTCAAATAGAATTTGAAAATTCAAGAAAATATTTGAAAGACTTGGTTTTCACTTGTTTAAATAAATTCATTCATTTTTTTTTACTTTGCTTCTTATAACTTTCAGAAAGACAATTTTAGAGAAAAAATACAACCATAAAAATGATTTTAGGGTTTTTAAACACATATACCTTTTTACCTTTTAAATTCCTTCGTCTTCGTTCCTGACAATTTAAATCGATGTTCAAGCAAATATATATTTTTTTATATTGTAAGTAATAACAAATACATTTTAATTTAATTCTTCATTTTAGCTTCTGTTTTTTCGACGAAGAATATTTGTGAAATATTTCTTCAAACTTATTATAATTAAAATAATAATAAAAAAAATAATTCTGGCAATTCTAGAAAATCTGTAGAATCAAATTTAAATCGTATTTCAAAGTCTTTTGAATTCCTTTTAAAATTTTTGTTCTGGAAAATCTATAAGAAATAATGATTTGTCTTTGTTAGAAATATAGCTTGGTCCAATTTGTTATATATTCTAACAAAGTGCAGATTGGATTTTAACCTATTTAAAACATGTCATCAAAATTCTAAAAATAATCTTAATCAGAAAAATTACTAATGATTTTCCATAAATTATTTTTTTAATTTTTTCAAAAAGATTCAAATTAGCTAGTTTTTCTCTTAATTTTTTTTGGTTGAATTTTGAATTTTAAAGAGTCGAAATTGAAGATAAACTATGTTTCAAAATTAAATTTTCATTTTTCTCCAGATTGTCCTCTTTTAAACCGTTTAATTCATCATTTATTCTCTACAAAAAAAAATCTTCCTTAGAAGGAAAAAAAAAAGTACGACGGAATGACGGATAGAAATACCATTTTTAATTTTTTTTTAAATCTGTTTCTATATATATTTATTGTGAGAAATCATTAAGATGATCAGTGTTTCCACAAAGATAAATATCATTAAATATTAATAATAACATAGAGTTAAAGGTAAATTGAGCAAATTGGCTATTTCTGGCAACTTATTTAAGTGTGTATCAAACTGGTAGCCCTTGGCATTAATCAGTACCCAAGAAATAGCTTTTGCTTTCAAAAATGTTGGTGACCCCTGTTATAACACTTACATAAGACTTTTAAAGACATTTTGATAGTAGGCTAACACAGCTAATATCGACACTTACTTAGCCCCACTCCCTCCACTCTGTTGCAAGTCTTGTTGGTTCTATGTAACATGTTTATGTGTGCAATTGGATATGAGTTTTTTTTTTCTTTGGCCTCAGTCTGGACCCCCTCTCCAGGGACATAATAATTTTTTTACTCACCACCCTTCCTCCCCAGCGTTGAACTGTTTCTCACCTTTTTTGTAAGGGCCGCCGAAAGTTGGCTAGTGTGTGTGTATGGGTTTGGGGTGAGATGGGGGGCCCTTGTGTTTGGGGGCCCAGATTATGATGCATTATTTCATGTGTTTTGCTTACAAGTGGGAAAGTGACGACAGGTCTTTAAAAGCTCCTTCTGGTATCAGCGATATATCGTTGCCGTGAAGAGACCTGGGGGATAAAAAAAAGAGCGAAAAAAAGGCCAGAATGATGAAGTTCCTTCCGTGTTTTTGCTCGAAACGAACTTGAACTCCGGACTCACAGCAAGCGGAGAGACTTGAGTCCGTCGAACGCCCTCACCGGTATGCAGCGCAGGCGGTTGTAGCTCAGGATGCTTCGTTTTGGACACAAATTAAACAACACGTTGGCAAGGAGAAGCAGGAGAAGGGTTTTTCTTGTTTTTTTAACCCCCCCCTCACACGCCAAAACAAAAATGCAGCGATAAAAAGCGCATTCCAGTTTCAAAGGTGCACACACGGGCTTGTGTGGTCAAACATGGAACACACCACCTGTTGTTGCCGTAAAATGTACTAATTAAATCAATTAAATTACATTAATTAATAAAATAAAATAAAATAAATACAATGGTAAGAAGCTGTTACAGAACTTGGAGGTTCTGCTACGGAGGCTGCGGAACCTCTTTCTGGAGTTTTTAAATAAATGCAATTTAATTGAAATTTAAATTCAATTAATTCAATTTTTTAAATTAATTAATTGAATTTAATTAATTAATAAAAGAAAAGAAAAGAAAATGGAAGAAGCTGTAGCAGAACCTGGAGGTTCTGCTACAGAGGCTGCGGAACTTCTTTCTGGAGTTTTTAATTAAATGCAATTTAATTTAAATTGTATTAATAAAATGTACTAAATAAATTAATTAAATTACATTAATTAATAAGATAAAATAAAATAAAATAAATACAATGGTAAGAAGCTGTTACAGAACCTGGAGGTTCTGCTATGGAGGCTGAGGAACCTCTTTCTAGAGTTTTTAAATAAATGCAATTTAATTTGAATTTAAATTCAATTCATTAAATTAATTAATTTAATTTAATTAGTTAATAAAATAAAATAAAATAAAATAAAATAAAATAAAATAAAATAAAATAAAATAAAATAAAATAAAGTAAAATGGAAGAAGCTGTTACAGAAACTGGAGTTTTAAATTAAATTGTATTAATAAAATGTATTAATTAAATTAAATTAATTAATAAAATAAAATAAATGCAATGGTAAGAAGGTTTTACAAAACTTGGAGGTTCTGCTACACAGGCTGCGGAACCTCTTTCTGGAGTTTTTAAATAAATGCAATTTAATTACAATTTAATTAATTCAATTCAGTAAATTAATTAATTTAATTTAATTTAATTAATAAAATAAAACAAAATAAAATGGAAGAAGCTGTTGCAGAACCTGGAGGTTCTGCTAAAGAGGCTGCGGAACTTCTTTCTGGAGTATTTCATTAAATGCAATTTAATTTAAATTAAATTAATTCAATTCATTAAATTAATTAATTTAATTTAATTTAATAAATAAAATAAAATAAAATAAAATAAAATAAAATAAAATAAAATAAAATAAAATAAAATAAAATAAAATGGAAGAAGCTGTTGCAGAACCTGGAGGTTCTGCTAAAGAGGCTGCGGAACTTCTTTCTGGAGTATTTAATTAAATGCAATTTAATTTAAATTAAATTAATTCAATTAATTGAATTAATTAATTCAATTAATTGAATTAATTGATAAAATAAAATAAAATAAAATAAATTAAAATAAAATAAAATGGAAGAAGCTGTTGTAGAACCTGGAGGTTCTGCTACAGAGGCTGCAGAACCTCTTTCTGGAGTTTTTAATTAAATACAATTTAATTTAAATTTGATTAGATAAATTAAGTGAATTAATGAACAAAATGAAATAAAATAAAATAAAATAAGATATGTAGCTGTGATAGGCGCCAGCGCCCCCAGCGACCCCAAAAGGGAATAAGCGGTAGAAAAAGGATGGATGGATGGATGGATAATAAAATAAAATAGAAGAAGCTGTTACAGAACCTGGAGGTTCTGCTACGGATGCTGCGGAACCTCTTTCTAGAGTTTTTAATTAAAGGAAATTAAATTAATTATATTCATTAAATTAATTAATTTAATTAATTTATAAAATAAAATAAAATAAATTTAAATAAAATAAAATAAAATAAAATAAAACTAAATTAAATGTAACTTTAAATGCCAGAAAGGGACTGACACTCACAAGGTAAGCAGCTCGGACATGTTACTCAGGCTGTGGTTGGACAAGGTGCTGATCTGGTTGTTACTCAAATCACTGCAAAGGAAACACACACACACACACACACACACACGTTAGAAAACACACACTTTTCTGCACATTCCCAGCGAACCAACACAGCGCGGGGTTAGTGTTGGCGCCCATGCACGCCCGTGTTGTGTTTCCACTGCAGAAGCAGACAGCGCCCGCACTTACATGAGCGTCAAGTGTTTGTAGTCGGAGAGCTCCACGGGAACCTGAGTGAAGTGGTTCCCATCCAGATACCTGACGGGGCGAGGGAGGGGGAGAGAGAGAGAGAGAGAGCGAGACGGAAGAAAAGAAAGTATTTAATCACGCGGGGGGAAATTCTTCATCTCCAGCGGCGTGCGCCGTCATTCCAGCAGCAGCCATAATAAACCTTTAATAGGCGTCCTATTAGAGTCCAATACACATATATTCATCACAGCCGGAGGACTGAAATGTGGAAAATGGACCATTTGCTTTTTTACATCCAGCATGGTGATGTCTCATTTTCCCACATGCTAATAAATATATACAGTTTGTTCTATTCCACGGACTCACAGCTCGGTGGTTTCCACAGGCAGGCCCTTGGGCAGCGTGCTGAGACCTTTGTTGCTGCAGCGCACCACCGTGTCCAGGCAGGAACACTCCGGCGGACACCTCAGCACCGGCGAACAGCTGCTGTCGCCATCACCTGGGGAGCATCCGTCACATGACATCTTTGTCATACTGACCCCAGATATCAACACCAGTGACGTTGTGCAAAACCCCGTTTCCATATGAGTTGGGAAATTGTGTTAGATGTAAATATAAACAGAATACAATGATTTGCAAATCCTTTTCAAGCCATATTCAGTTGAATATGCTACAAAGACAACATATTTGATGTTCAAACTCATAAACTTTATCTTTTTTTTGCAAATAACAATCAACTTAGAATTTCATGGCTGCAACACTAGCAAAGTAGTTGGGAAAGGGCATGTTCACCACTGTGTTACATCACCTTTTCTTTTAACAACACTCAATAAACGTTCGGGAACTGAGGAAACTAATTGTTGAAGCTTTGAAAGTGGAATTCTTTAGCATTCTTGTTTTATGTAGAGCTTCAGTCCTTCAACAGTCCGGGGTCTCCGCTGTCCTATTTTACGCTTCATAATGTGCCACACATTTTCCATGGGGGACAGGTCTGGACTGCAGGCGGGCACTCTTTTTTTACGAAGCCACACGTGCTGAATGTGGCTTGGCGTTGTCTTGCTGAAATAAGCAGGGGCGTTCATGAAAAAGACGGCGCTTAGCATATGTTGTTCCAAAAGCTGTATGTACCTTTCAGCATTAATGGTGCCTTCACAGATGTGTAAGTTACCCATGCCTTGGACACTAATGCACCCCCATACCATCACACATGCTGGCTTTTCAATTTTGCGTCGATAACAGTCTGGATGGTTCGCTTCCCCTTTGGTCCGGATGCTACGATGTCGAATATTTCCAAAAGCAATTTGAAATGTGGACTCGTCAGACCCCAGAACACTTTTCCACTTTGCATCAGTCCATCTTAGATGATCTCGGGCCCAGAGAAGCCGGCGCCGTCTCTGTATGTTGTTGATAAATGGCTTTCACGTTGCATAGTAGAGCTTTAACTTGCACTTACAGATGTAGTGACCAACTGTATTTAGTGACAGTGGTTTTCTGAAGTGTTCCTGAGCCCATGTGGTGATATCCTTTAGAGATTGATGTGGGTTTTTGATACAGTGCCGTCTGAGGGATGGAAGGTCACGGTCATTCAATGTTGGTTTCCGGCCATGCCGCTTACGTGGAGTGATTTCTCCAGATTCTCTGAACCTTTTGATGATATTATGGAGCGTAGATGTTGAAATCCCTAAATTTCTTGCAATGTCACTTTGAGAAAGGTTGTTCTTAAACTGTTTGACTATTTGCTCACGCAGTTGTGGACAAAGGGGTGTACCTCGCCCCATCCTTTCTTGTGAAAGACTGAGCATTTTTTGGGAAGCTGTTTTTATAGCCAATCATGGCACCCACCTGTTCCCAATTAGCCTGCACACCTGTGGGATGTTCCAAATAAGTGTTTGATGAGCGTTCCTCAACTTTATCAGTATTTATTGCCACCTTTCCCAACTTCTTTGTCACGTGTTGCTGGCATCAAATTCTAAAGTTAATGATTATTTAAAAAAAATAAAGTTTATGAGTTTGAACATCAAATATGTTGTCTTTGTAGCATATTCAACTGAATATGGCTTGAAAAGGATTTGCAAATCATTGTATTCTGTTTATATTTACATCTAACACCATTTCCCAACTCATATGGAAACGGGGTTTGTAAATAAAAAGAGAATACAACAAATCCTTTTCAACTTATATTCAATTGAATAGACTGAAAAGACAAGATATTTCACGCCCACACTGAGAAACTTTGTTATTTTTTAGCTCATTTGGAATTTGATGCCTGCAACATGTGTCTGAAAAGCTGGCACAGGTGGCAAAAAAGACTGAGAAAGTTGAGGAATGCTCGTCAAAGACCTATTTGGAACATCCCACAGGTGAACATGTCAAGCTTGGACTTGGACGTGGGTTGTTTTCCCGAGGTGCAAAGCCAATGGAGTGGAAATGGCGTGAAGGTAAAGACATCTTTATTTTAACACTAAAACTAAAAACAGGAGCGCGCACAATGGCGGTACAAAAAACTGGGCTATGAAACAAAAGACTAGCACAGAGCCAATTAACTATAAACATGAAACAAAAACTTGCACTGTGGCATGAACAAGAAGAAAAACTTACTGTGACAAGGGTATGAGAAAAGCAGCATGGAGGTGATGTTGCCAGGCTGACTACCTGGTAAATGTGGCTTAAATAATACCAGTGATTGAAGAAGTGCATGACATGACAGGTGAAACTAATAAGTTGCTATGGCAACAAAACAAGAAAGTGCAGGAACAGGAACTGATTGTCCAAAAAAATAAAACCAAACATGACAAAAACCAAATACGATCCCGTGGGCGTGACGGAACAGGCTAATTGGGAACAGGTGGGTACAAAAGCAGCTTGCGGGAAATGCTCACTCGTTCACAAACAAGGACGGGGCGAGGGTCACCACTTTGTCGAAAAATGCCTGAGCAAATTGTTTAAGAAGGACATTTCTCAAGCACACTGCAAAAAGTCAGTGTTCAAAAACAAGAAAAAAAAATACAAAAATGAGGAGTATTTGACTTGAACTAAGCAAAATTATCTGCCAATAGAACAAGAAAATTTGGCTTGTCAAGACTTTCCAAAACAAGTAAAATTAACTAACTTCAATGAACCCAAAAATACCTCAAAATAAGTATATTCTCACTAATAACAAGTGTACTACTACAGTATACGAGTACGAATTTTCTATTGTTTCATTAAAATAAAAATGGCAAAGTCTATTTGGCTTTCATCGGTTTTAATATGAGAAACAATTGTGTCAAAGTCATGATTTTGTTTTACATTCTTGAAATAAGAAATTCTTACTTTAAAAAGTAGTTTTATACTTGTGAATGTTGATGACACAGCTTTGCAACATTTGATATTCTCGTTTCAAGCATGTTTTACTCAATATAGGTCATCAAATCTCAGCTACAAGCTGTAATATCTTACTGAGATCATTTAGGACATAAACACTTAAAACAAGTATAAAATCTTATGTATGGCCGCTCAAGTCCCAGGATGCCCTAAATGTTCATAACACACCCAGCCGAGTCCCACGGGGGGAGGGGAAGAAAGTTGGAAAAGTCAGCAAAAGTCCCAAAAATGATCAAAATACCTACACAGGTTCGAGTCCCACAAGTTCCGCCGCCGGCGGGGATGCGCAAAATGTCTAAAACGCGCCCAGCAAAGTCCCACGGGAAGGTGGGGAGGAAAGTGAGAAAAGTCGGGGAAATGTTCAAAAGTCCCACCCGGGTTCGAGTGTGCACTCAAACTCAAACTCGAACCCGGTTGGGACTCGAACCTGGGTAGGTATTTAGAACATTTTGGGGGACTTTTGCCGACTTTTCTCATTTTTCCCCCCTACTTCCCGTGGGACTTTGCTGGGTGCGTTTTGGACATTTTTTGTATCCCAGGACTTGTGTGGCCGGCGGCGGGACTCGTGGGACTGGAACCCCGGGGAGGTATTTAGGACACAATTGGGACTTTTGAACATTTTGGCCGCCTTTTACCCCTCTTCTTCCCCGCCTTCCTGTGCACCATTGCTGGGTGTGTTTTGGACACTTGGACAAAAATAGTTTCAAGCATATTTTACTCAAAATAGGTCATAAAATGCCGGAAACAAGCTGTAGTATCTTACTGAGATCATTTAAAACAAGTAAAACACTCTAACATAAAATCTTATGTATGGCCGCGCAAGTCCCAGGATGCCCTAAATGTTCATAACACACCCAGCCGAGTCCCATGGGGAGAGGGGATGAAAGTTGGAAAAGTCAGCAAAAGTCCCAAAAATGTTCAAAATACCTACACAGGTTCGAGTCCCACAAGTTCCGCCGTCGGCCGGGATGCCCAAAATGTCCAAAACGCGCCCAGCAAAGTCCCACGGGAAGGTGGGGAGGAAAGTGAGAAAAGTCGGGGAAATGTTCAAAAGTCCCACTCGGGTTCGAGTGTGCACTCAAACTCAAACTCGAACCCGGTTGGGACTCGAACCTGGGTAGGTATTTAGAACATTTTGGGGGACTTTTGCCGACTTTTCTCATTTTTCCCCCCTACTTCCCGTGGGACTTTGCTGGGTGCGTTTTGGACATTTTTTGTATCCCAGGACTTGTGTGGCCGGCGGCGGGACTCGTGGGACTGGAACCCCGGGGAGGTATTTAGGACACAATTGGGACTTTTGAACATCTGGCCGCCTTTTACCCCTCTTCTTCCCCGCCTTCCTGTGCACCATTGCTGGGTGTGTTTTGGACACTTGGACAAAAATAGTTTCAAGCATATTTTACTCAAAATAGGTCATAAAATGCCGGAAACAAGCTGTAGTATCTTACTGAGATCATTTAAAACAAGTAAAACACTCTAACATAAAATCTGCTCAGTGAGAAGAATTATCTTACCAGACAGAAAATAAGCAAATATCACCCTTATTTGAGATATTTCATCTTACTTAGATTTCAGTTTTTGCAGTGCAACTATTGCAAGAAAGTAAGGAATTTCACCATCTACGCTCTGTAATATCATCAAAAGGTTCGGAGAATCTGGAGATGTCACCGCACGTAAGCCATGATATTACACACTTTGGAGCCCTCAGGTGGTACTGCATCAAAAAAGCCACATCAGTGTGTAAAGGATATCACCACAGGAACACTTCAGAAAACCACTGTCAGTAACTAGAGTCGGTCTCTACATCTGTAAGTGCAAGTTAAAACTCTACAATGCCAAGCCAAAGCCATTTATCAACAACACCCGGAGACGCCGCCGGCTTCGCTGACCTCAAGCTCATCTAAGATGGACTGATGCAAAGTGGAAAAGTGCTCTGTAATCTGACGAGTCCACTTTTCAAATTGTTTTTGGAAACTGTGGACATCGTGTCCTCCGGACGTAAGCGGAAAAGAACCATCCGGATTGTTGTAGGGTGAAAGTGTGGTAGTCAGCATGTGTGATGGTATGGGGGTGTATTAGTGATTGTTGTAGGGTGAAAGTGTTGTAGTCAGCATGTGTGATGGTATGGGGGTGTATTAGTGATTGTTGTAGGGTGAAAGTGTGGTAGTCAGCATGTGTGATGGTATGGGGGTGTATTAGTGATTGTTGTAGGGTGAAAGTGTTGTAGTCAGCATGTGTGATGGTATGGGGGTGTATTAGTGATTGTTGTAGGGTGAAAGTGTTGTAGTCAGCATGTGTGATGGTATGGGGGTGTATTAGTGATTGTTGTAGGGTGAAAGTGTTGTAGTCAGCATGTGTGATGGTATGGGGGTGTATTAGTGATTGTTGTAGGGTGAAAGTGTTGTAGTCAGCATGTGTGATGGTATGGGGGTGTATTAGTGATTGTTGTAGGGTGAAAGTGTTGTAGTCAGCATGTGTGATGGTATGGGGGTGTATTAGTGATTGTTGTAGGGTGAAAGTGTTGTAGTCAGCATGTGTGATGGTATGGGGGTGTATTAGTGATTGTTGTAGGGTGAAAGTGTGGTAGTCAGCATGTGTGATGGTATGGGGGTGTATTAGTGATTGTTGTAGGGTGAAAGTGTGGTAGTCAGCATGTGTGATGGTATGGGGGTGTATTAGTGATTGTTGTAGGGTGAAAGTGTTGTAGTCAGCATGTGTGATGGTATGGGGGTGTATTAGTGATTGTTGTAGGGTGAAAGTGTTGTAGTCAGCATGTGTGATGGTATGGGGGTGTATTAGTGATTGTTGTAGGGTGAAAGTGTTGTAGTCAGCATGTGTGATGGTATGGGGGTGTATTAGTGATTGTTGTAGGGTGAAAGTGTTGTAGTCAGCATGTGTGATGGTATGGGGGTGTATTAGTGATTGTTGTAGGGTGAAAGTGTTGTAGTCAGCATGTGTGATGGTATGGGGGTGTATTAGTGATTGTTGTAGGGTGAAAGTGTGGTAGTCAGCATGTGTGATGGTATGGGGGTGTATTAGTGATTGTTGTAGGGTGAAAGTGTTGTAGTCAGCATGTGTGATGGTATGGGGGTGTATTAGTGATTGTTGTAGGGTGAAAGTGTTGTAGTCAGCATGTGTGATGGTATGGGGGTGTATTAGTGATTGTTGTAGGGTGAAAGTGTTGTAGTCAGCATGTGTGATGGTATGGGGGTGTATTAGTGATTGTTGTAGGGTGAAAGTGTGGTAGTCAGCATGTGTGATGGTATGGGGGTGTATTAGTGATTGTTGTAGGGTGAAAGTGTTGTAGTCAGCATGTGTGATGGTATGGGGGTGTATTAGTGATTGTTGTAGGGTGAAAGTGTTGTAGTCAGCATGTGTGATGGTATGGGGGTGTATTAGTGATTGTTGTAGGGTGAAAGTGTTGTAGTCAGCATGTGTGATGGTATGGGGGTGTATTAGTGATTGTTGTAGGGTGAAAGTGTGGTAGTCAGCATGTGTGATGGTATGGGGGTGTATTAGTGATTGTTGTAGGGTGAAAGTGTGGTAGTCAGCATGTGTGATGGTATGGGGGTGTATTAGTGATTGTTGTAGGGTGAAAGTGTTGTAGTCAGCATGTGTGATGGTATGGGGGTGTATTAGTGATTGTTGTAGGGTGAAAGTGTTGTAGTCAGCATGTGTGATGGTATGGGGGTGTATTAGTGATTGTTGTAGGGTGAAAGTGTTGTAGTCAGCATGTGTGATGGTATGGGGGTGTATTAGTGATTGTTGTAGGGTGAAAGTGTTGTAGTCAGCATGTGTGATGGTATGGGGGTGTATTAGTGATTGTTGTAGGGTGAAAGTGTTGTAGTCAGCATGTGTGATGGTATGGGGGTGTATTAGTGATTGTTGTAGGGTGAAAGTGTGGTAGTCAGCATGTGTGATGGTATGGGGGTGTATTAGTGATTGTTGTAGGGTGAAAGTGTTGTAGTCAGCATGTGTGATGGTATGGGGGTGTATTAGTGATTGTTGTAGGGTGAAAGTGTTGTAGTCAACATGTGTGATGGTATGGGGGTGTATTAGTGATTGTTGTAGGGTGAAAGTGTTGTAGTCAGCATGTGTGATGGTATGGGGGTGTATTAGTGATTGTTGTAGGGTGAAAGTGTTGTAGTCAGCATGTGTGATGGTATGGGGGTGTATTAGTGATTGTTGTAGGGTGAAAGTGTTGTAGTCAACATGTGTGATGGTATGGGGGTGTATTAGTGATTGTTGTAGGGTGAAAGTGTTGTAGTCAGCATGTGTGATGGTATGGGGGTGTATTAGTGGCCAAGGCATGGGTAACTTACACATCTGTGAAGGCACCATTAATGCTGAAAGGTACATACAGCTTTTGGAGCAACATACAGTATGTTGTTATCATGGACGCCCCTGCTTATTTCAGCAAGACGATGCCAAGCCACGTGTTACAACAGCGTGGCTTCGTAGTAAAAGAGTGCGGGTACTAGACTGGCCTGCCTGTAGTCCAGACATGTCTCCCATTGAAAATGTGTGGTGCAATATGAAGGCTAAAATACGAGAAGGGAGACTGTTGAACAACTTAAGCTGTACATCAAGCAAGAATGGGAAAGAATTCCATTGGACATATATGTGTGAATGTTTAATTAGACATATATGTGTGAATGTTTGATTAGACATATATGTGTGAATGTTTAATCAGATATATATGTGTGAATGTTTAATCAGACATATATGTGTGAATGTTTAATCAGACATATATGTGTGAATGTTTAATTAGACATATATGTGTGAATGTTTAATCAGACATATATGTGTGAATATTTAATCAGACATATATGTGTGTGTTTAATTAGACATATATGTGTGAATGTTTAATCAGACATATATGTGTGAATGTTTAATTAGACATATATGTGTGAATGTTTAATTAGACATATATGTGTGACGGTTAATTGGACATATATGTGTGAATACTTAATCGGATATATATGTGTGAATGTTTGATTAGACATATATGTGTGAATGTTTAATTAGACATATATGTGTGAATGTTTAATCAGACATATATGTGTGAATGTTTAATCAGACATATATGTGTGAATGTTTAATTAGACATATATGTGTGAATGTTTAATCAGACATATATGTGTGAATGTTTAATTAGACATATATGTGTGAATGTTTAATTAGACATATATGTGTGACGGTTAATTGGACATATATGTGTGAATACTTAATCGGATATATATGTGTGAATGTTTGATTAGACATATATGTGTGAATGTTTAATTAGACATATATGTGTGAATGTTTAATTACACATATATGTGTGAATGTTAACTAGATATATATGTGAATGTTTAATTATACAGTTATGTATGAATGTTAATTAGACACATTTGTGTGTATGTTTAATTAGACATATATGTGTGAATGTTTAAATACACATATATGTGTGAATGTTTAAATACACATATATGTGTGAATGTTTATTCAGACACATATGTTTGAATGTTTAATTACACTAATTTGTGTGAATGTTTAATCAGAAATATATGTGTGAATGTTTAGTTAGACATATATGTGTGACGATTAATTGGACATATATGTGTGAATGTTTAATCGGATATATATGTGTGAATGTTTGATTGGACATATATGTTTGAATGTTTAATTTGACATGTATATGTGAATGTTTAATTGGACATATATGTGTGAGTGTTTAATCAGACAGGTATGTGTGAATGTTTCATCAGACATATATGTGTGAATGTTTAATTAGACGTACATGTGTGAAGGTTTAATTACACATATATGTGAATGTTTAATTATACAGTTATGTGTGAATGTTAATTAGACACATTTGTGAGTATATTTAATTAGACATATGTGTGAATGTTTAATGAGACACATATGTTTGAATGTTTAAATAGACATATATGTGTGAATGTTTAATTGGACATATATATGTGAGTGTTTAATCGGACAGGTATGTGTGAATGTTTAATTAGACATATATGTGTGAAAGTTTAATCAGACATATATGTGTGAAAGTTTAATCAGACATATATGTGCGAATGTTTAATTAGACATATGTGTGAATGTTAATTAGACACATATGTGTTCATTTCAATTGGATATATATATATATATATATATATATGTGTGAATGTTTGATTGGACACATATGTTTGAATGTTTAATTGGACATATATATGTGAGTGTTTAATCGGACGGGTATGTGTGAATGTTTAATTAGACATAAATGTGTGAAGGTTTAATTACACATATATGTGTGAATGTTAATAAGATATATATGTGAATGTTTAATATACATATACGTGTGAATGTTAATTAGACATATATGAGAATGTTTAATCAGACACATATGTGTGAATGTTTAATTAGACATATATATGTGAATGTTTAATTAGACATATGTGTGAATGTTAATTAGACATATATGTGTTAATTTTAATTGGATATTTATGTGTGAATGTTTGATTAGACATATATGTGTGAATGTTTAATTATACATACATGTGTGAATGTTAATCAGACATATATGTGTGAACGTTTAATTAGACATATATGTGTGAATGTTTGATTAGACATATATGTGTGAATGTTTAATTATACATACATGTGTGAATGTTAATCAGACATATATGTGTGAACGTTTAATTAGACATATATGTGTGAATGTTTGATTAGACATATATGTGTGAATGTTTGATTATACATACATGTGTGAATGTTAATCAGATGTGTCCTTCCTACCTTCTTCGCAGGCAAAGTCCTGGACAGCCACGTCCTGGATGGGGATCTCCTTGAGGAAGTATGGACTCTGGCAGCGAGGGTTTCCTGTCACGATGCGTTTCCTCCTCAGCCAGTCGCCCAGCCAGGCCAGGTGACAGTTGCAGTTGAAGGGATTGGCCAGCAGGTTCCTGGAAACAAAGAGGTGGTGTTCCTTCCTCATCACGGTGTGTGTGTGTGTGTGTGTGTGTGTGATCTGTGTATACTCACAGTGTGGAGAGGGAGTGCAGGGTGTCGAAGGCCCCAGGGTTCATGGAGGTGATCTGGTTGTCGTAGAGGGACAGCAGGCGCACCGAACTCAGACCCACGAAGCTGCTGTTGCTCACGCAGCTGATGCGGTTGCTACGGAGCATGCTGCGCACGCACAAAGTCCACTTAGTTTAACAATATCAAAGTGATATTCTCTGACTTAAAGAAAAACTGCACAATTATTATGAGAAACAACACCACATCCTTTTTTCTCCGGTTTTAATTTCGATTTCCGTTTCCATAGCAATGCACTTCCGGCAACACCTGTGTGTTCCGTTTCCAGAGTGTTTTCTAATTGCGGAAGATTCGCTAAGAAACCAAGACGACTATTTTAGGACAAACGAGGAGTCATAACCTTATTTTTCTGAAGCTGAATGTACGGAGGATGAACTGCTGCTTCAAGGTGCGAGCGAGGAGGAATGAGTGAGACGGCGGAGCAGACGGATGCCGAGGGACTGGAGTGAAAGTGACCGGAAGCTGCCAAATGTGGAACTTGAAGCCGAGCTATTTCGACTTAAATGGAGTGCTTACCCAAATGACTGACAGCCGAATGAGTCACACTTTATAATGACCCAGATTTTTTTACACAATGAATTGTTTTTACACTGAATTTTTTACCCTGAATTTTTTTACACTTAATTTTTATACATTAAATTCTTTTACACTGATTTTCTTTACACTGAATTGTTTTTACACAACATTTTTTACACTTAATTTTTTTTACACTGAATTGTGTTTACATTCCATTTTTACACATATTTTTATACACTTTATTTTTTTACACTAAATTTTTTTTACACTTTATTTTTATACACAACTTTTTTTACACTGAGACTGAATTTCTACACACTGATTTTTTTACACGACATTTTTTTTAAAGGCTGAATTGTTTTTACACTGAATGTTTACACACTGATTTTTTTACACTGAATTTTTATACACAAACAATTTTTACACAGAATTTTTTTTGCACTGAATTGTTTTACGCTGAATTTATACACTGATTTTTTCTTTACAGTGAATTTTTTTACACTTCATTTTTATACACAAATGTTTTTTATACAGATTTTTTTACACTGAATTGTTTTTACACAGAATTTTTACACAGATTTTTTTTACACCAAAGTTTTTTACACTTTAGTTCCACAAACTATTTTTTTACACTTAATTTTTATACACTGAATTGTGTTTACATTAAATTTTTACACAATTTTTTACACAGAATTTTTTTACATATTTTTCAACACTTAATCTCTTTACACTTTATTTTTAAACTGAACTGTTTTTATACTTAATTTTTACACACTGACTTTTTTACACTGAATCTTTTTACACTAAATTTTATACACTGAATTGTGTTTGAATTAAATTTTGACACGTGATTTTTTTTTACACTGATTTTTTTTACACTTTATTTTTATACAATTAATTTCTTTATACTTTATTTTCATAAACTATTTTTTTACACTGAATTGTGTTTATACTGAATTTTTACATATTGATTTTTTTACACAGAAATTTTTTTACACTGAATTTTTGTTCATTGATTCTTTTTTTTACACTGAATTTTTTTAAACTGAAATTTTAAACATTCATTTTGTGAACCTTTTTTTTTTTCAATACAATTGTTAGCATAATTTGATGTAAAATATTTCAGTCCACAAAATTTAAACGCAAAATATTCAGTGACATAAATTGAGTGTCCAAAAAAATCTTTCTTGCTAATGACTCAAATGAACCTCTATGGTTTAGTTAAGAGTGGCGTGCCCTTCCTGGCGTGAGGATGTGGACGCGTGTGCGGACTCACAGAGTGCGCAGGCCGCTGAGTCCCTTCAGCATGCGGTGATGCACGTTCTCCAGTCTGTTGGAGGTCAGAATCAGCTCATTGACCCCTGAAGCGCCTTCAAAAGTCCCCTCCTCGATGTCAGTGATGCGGTTGTTACTCAGGTTTCTGTGCAGTGAGGACAAACATGGGATTTTGGAGACTTCTAGAAACACTATTACAAAAAAAAACCATAAAAAGTGGAATGAAAGAGAAAACAGGCATAATGTTGTTGGAAATTTAGCAATATTGACACTCATTTGCACAAAAAAAGCAATAAAAATGTAGAATCGACGCAAAATTCTGAAAATGATTTAGAGCAGGGGTCAGCAACCTTTTTGAAAGCAAGAACTACTTCTTGGGTACTGATTAATGCCAAGGGCTACCAGTTTGATACACACTTCAATAAATTGCCAGAAATAGCCAATTTGCTCAATTTACCTTTAATAAATAAATCTATATATGTATAAAAAAATGGGTATTTCTATCCGTCATTCCGTTGTACATTTTTTTTCCTTTTACGGAAGTTTTTTTTGTCGAGAATAAATGATGAAAAAAACTCTTAATTGAACGGTTTAAAAGAGGAGAAAACAGGAAAAAAATGAAAATAACATTTTGAAACATAGTTTATCTTCAATTTCGACTCTTTAAAATGCAAAATTCAACCGAAAAAAATGAAGAGAAAAACAAGCTAATTCGAATCTTTTTGAAAAAATTAAAAAAAGAATTTATGGAACATCATTAGTGATTTTTCCTAATTAAGATGGATTTTAAAATTTTGATGACATGTTTTAAATAGGTTAAAATCCAATCTGCACTTTGTTAGAATATATAACAAATTGGACCAAGCTAATTTTCTAACAAAGACAAATCATTATTTCTTCGAGATTTTCCAGAGCAAAAAATGTAAAAGAAATTCAAAAGACTTTGAAATAAGATTTAAATTTGATTCTACAGATTTTATAGATTTGCCAGAATATTTTTTTTCAACTTTAATCATAATAAGTTTGAAGAAATATTTCACAAATATTCTTCATCGAAACACAGAAGCTAAAATGAAGAATTAAATTAAAATGTATTTATTATTCTTTACAATAAAACAAAAAAATTTACTTGAACATTGATTTAAATTGTCAGGAAAGAAGAGGAAGGAATTTAAAAGGTAAAAAGGTATATGTGTTTAAAAATCCTAAAAGTATTTTAAAGGTTGTAATTTTTCTCTAAAATTGTCTTTCTGAAAGTTATAAGAAGCAAAGTAAAAAAATAAATGAATTTATTTAAATAAGTGAAGACCAAGTCTTTGAAATATTTTCTTGGATTTTCAAATTCTATTTGAGTTTTGTCTCTCTTAGAATTAAAAATGTGGAGCAAAGTGAGACCAGCTTGCTAGTAAATAAATACAATTTAAAAAATAGAGGCAGCTCACTGGTAAGTGCTGCTATTTGAGCTATTTTTAGAACAGGCCAGCGGGCGACTCATCTGGTCCTTACGGGCGACCTGGTCTTGGTGACCCCTGATTTACAACATTGGTTCTCAAAATTTTTCCAGCAACACCTCAGAAAAAAATGGGTTTTCCAACTCCAAACATAACGTTAAAACACTGTAGCCTAGTAGGCCTAAGTAATCTTTTAAAACAAAGCATGTGTTCTATTTAACAAGTATATTCAATATTTTTGGTCCACTAATTTTGCACCCAGTTTGAACAGTAACACTGCTTGTGAATATTTAATTAAGTCATTATTTGGCGTACGACTTGTGGTGCACGTACTATAGTTTGAGAATGACTGATTTACACTCTGAAAGTAAAAACAAATATATACATATATACATATATATATATATATATATATATATATATATATATATATATATATATATACACATACACATATATATATATAAATACACATACACATATATATATCTATATACTGTATCTATATATATATATATATTTATATAGATACAGTATATAGATATATACACACATACATACACATATTACACATATACCCACCTTTTTAGCACAGCTTTTATCTAATTTCTCTGCTTTCTTGTTTTTAAATATACTGTTTTATATCTGTTTTATCCAGTGCATTCATGCTTTTATTTCTATTTTATCTATGTTTCTGCTTTATCTAGTGTTTTTCATGTTTTTATTTCTATTTAAATTTTGTATATATTCTAATTTTTTATTTTTTTCATTTATATAGACCCCGAACGGGACAAGCGGTAGAAATGGATGGATGAATATATACTTTGTAGCACTTTGAGATTTTAACAAATGTAAAGTGTGTTACAAATTTAATTTATTATTATTACTACTATACAGTATATACATAAATAGACATATATACATATAAATAAAATGAATGTACGTTAGGTCAGGAAAAAATACGAAGAGTATTTCATCCCTTTAAACCTATTTTGCAGGTTTCCCTGCTCTTCAGGGGATTTCCCTGAAGAGAAATCCCCTGAAGAGTACGGAAACCTGCGAAACAGGCTTATACAGAGCGGAATATATGTTAGATCAGGAAAAAAATCACAGAGGCTATTTCATCCATACAAGCCTGTTTCGCAGGTTTTTCTGCTCTTCAAGGGATTTATTTTCATTTAGGGAAACCTACAAAACAGGCTTATTACAGAGCGGAATTTATGTTAGGTAAGGAAAAAACACAGCGGCTATTTCATCCCTACAAGCCTGTTTCGCAGGTTTCCCTGCTCTTCAAGAGATTTCCTTTCAGGAAAAAGCCCTGAAGAGCAGGGAAACCTGCGAAACAGGCTTATACAGAGCTGGAATATATGTTAGGTCAACGAAAAAACACAGAGGCTATTTCATCCCTACAAGCCTGTTTCGCAGGTTTTTCTGCTCTTCAAGGGATTTATTTTCAGGGAAATCCCTTGAAAGTTAGGGAAACCTGCAAAACAGGCTTATACAGAGTGGAATTTATGTTAGGTAAGGAAAAAACACAGCGGCCATTTCATCCCTACAAGCCTGTTTCGCAGGTTTCCCTGCTCTTCAAGGGATTTCCTTTCAGGGAAATGCCTTGAAGAGCAGGGAAACCTGCGAAATAGGCTTATACAGAGCTGGAATATATGTTAGGTCAAGAAAAAAACACAGAGGCTATTTCATCCCTACAAGCCTGTTTGGCAGGTTTTTCTAATCCTCGGGAAATTTCCCTGAAAATAACTACCTTGAAGAGCAGGGAAACCTGTGAAACAGGCTAGATTTTTTTTACACTTTATTTTTATACACACATTTTTTTTTTTACACTGAATTTTTTTTACACTGAATTTTACACACAGATTTTTTACTATCAGGAAAAAACACAGAGGCTATTCCCCTGAAAATAAATCCCCTGAAGAGCAGGGAAACCTGCCGAACAGGCTGGTAGGGATAAAATAGCCTCTGTGTTTTTTCCTGACCTGACGTATTTTCCGCTCTACCCTGGTATTGAGCACCGTGTAACGGATAATTATTGTTTTTATTGGATAGTAGTCTGTTCATTTCAACTCTTATTGTTTTATCTTTGTAATTTTACATACCATATTTGTTTCCACTACCGCACCTTGAAGTACTTAATCTGGTTATATGCAAATATAACGACAATAAAGTCCATTCTATTCTATTAAACACAGAAACCTCGACCATATACTATAAATGTATGTATTTTCATGTGTGTATACAAACATATTTATATATATATATATATATATATATATAATTTTTACTTTCAATGCTTGAATCCCTAAATCAACTCCAGATCTGTCTGTCAATTATACATTTTTATTATTCTTTGAGCAAGTACAGAGTTATTAGTGTCAACATTGCAACAAGTTCTTGTTACTTTATACCTGTTTTCTTTGGTAGAAGCATTCTTAAAATGAGTTTTGTCTGACTCACATCTTCCGCAGCTGGGGCAACTTCTTGAAGATCCCCGTGGCCTCCAGCACGGTGAACTCGTTGTTGTTCAGACGCCTCAAGAAGCGAGAGAGAGAGAGAGAGAGAGAGAGAGAGAGAGAGGAGATGTTGACGGGGTAAAAACCCAAAACCAGGTCAGGGAGAAGGTAGCCTGAAACTCCCAAAGTGACTCACAGTTCTGCGGTGTACTGAGGGAGGTGGTCTGGTATCTTGCTGAGTTTCTGGTTGGAGCAGTCCACCGTGGTGCCCTCACACCGGCACTTCTCAGGGCAGGCCAGGTCTGCGAAACAGTCTCCTCCCAGCTTGCTGCGGTAATCCTCAGCACCTGATGGCAACCACAGGGGCAGAGTCACTGAGATGCCAGTCCACGTACGGGCAGGTACTGGACTCCACAACATGTCCTCAAACCCAGGACCTTTTTGTCAGTCTCCTGCTATTTACACACTGGATGGAGAAGACACACACACACACAGACACACACACACACACACACACACACACACACACACACACACACACACACACACACACACACACACACACACACACACACATAGTGGTTATCATGACTTGTGGGGACCTGGTTATCATGACTTGTGGGGGACCTGGTTATCATGACTTGTGGGGACCACCCTTTCTACAGGTGGTGGAGGCATAAAAACATTAGGTAAAATGGCCACTGTCCAGTTAGCTCATACACGTCTTTAAATCTCTGGATTGATGAAGTAATGTGCTGATCATACTAACTGGGGACCCTGGGGAAAAAGAGTTCATATGGTTCTTGGGGACCAAATTTAAATAATTTTGCATAATTCACACAAGATCGTACGTGACTACTGAGGACCATTAAAAAAATAAAATAAAATATCATTTAACTATTATATAAAAAGGTTTCCCATTAGGGGACCTGCTTTTTGGTCCCCATACCGTCGAAAGTCCCCGAAAGGTGACTGTGTGAACAGAGCGATGTCCCCATTAAGCCAGAACACACACACACACGTACGCACTAGTTATCATGACTTGTGGGGACTTAGTTATCATTACTTGTGGGGACTTATTTATCATGACTTGTGGGGGACCTGGTTATCATGACTTGTGGGGACCACCCTTTCTACAGGTGGTGGAGGCATAAAAACATTAGGTAAAATGGCCACTGTCCAGTTAGCTCATACACATCTTTAAATCTCTGGATTGATGAAGTAATGTGCTGATCATACTTACTGGGGACCCTGGGGAAAAAGAGTTCATATGGTTCTTGGGGACCAAATTTAAATAATTTTGCATAATTCACACAAATTTGTACGTGACTACTGAGGACCATTAAAAAAAACAAAAAAAACCTATCATTTAACTATCATATAAAAAGGTTTCCCTTTAGGGTGCCTGCTTTTTGGTCCCCATACCGTCGGAAGTCCCCGAAAGCTGACTGTGTAAACAGAGCGATGTCACCATTAAGCCAGAACAAACGCACGCACTGGTTATCATGACTTGTAGAGACTTAGTTATCATGACTTGTGGGGACTACCCTTTCTACAGGTTGTGGAGGCACAAAAAAATGAGGTAAAATGTCCACTGCCCAGTTAGCTCATACACGTCTTTAAATCTCTGGATTGATGAATTAATGTGCTGATCATACTTACTGGGGACCCTGGGGAAAAAGAGTTCATATGGTTCATGGGGACCAAATTTAAATAATTTTGCATAATTCACACAAATTTGTACGGGATTACTGAGGACCATTAAGAAAAAACAAAAAAAAACCATCATTTAACTATCATATAAAAAGGTTTCCCTTTAGGGGACCTGCTTTTTGGTCCCCATACCGTCGGAAGTCCCCAGAAGCTGACTGTGTAAACACAGCGATGTCCCCATTAAGCCAGAACACACGCACGCACTGGTTATCATGACTTGTGGGGACTTAGTTATCATGACTTGTGGGGACTACCCTTTCTACAGG
Organism: Nerophis ophidion; assembly: GCF_033978795.1. Taxonomy (NCBI): domain Eukaryota; kingdom Metazoa; phylum Chordata; class Actinopteri; order Syngnathiformes; family Syngnathidae; genus Nerophis; species Nerophis ophidion. The sequence continues at coordinate 91,608,718 of NC_084611.1, forward strand.
TTGTGGAGGCACAAAAACAATGAGGTAAAATGTCCACTGCCAAGTTAGCTCATACACGTCTTTAAATCTCTGGATTGATGAAGTAATGTGCTGATCATACTTACTGGGGACCCTGGGGAAAAAGAGTTCATATGGTTCATGGGGACCAGATTTAAATAATTTTGCATAATTCACACAAATTTGTACGTGACTACTGAGGACCGTTAAAAAAAAATTAAACTATCATTTAACTATCATATGAAAAGGTTTCCCTTTAGGGGACCTGCTTTTTGGTCCCCATACCGTCGGAAGTCCCCGTAAGGTGACTGTGTAAACATAGCGATGTCCCCATTAAGCCAGAACACACGCACGCACTGGTTATCATGACTTGTGGGGACCTGGTTATCATGACTTGTGGGGACTTAGTGATCATGACTTGTGGGGACCACCCTTTCTACAGGTGGTGGAGGTATAAAAAAATGAGGTAAAATGTCTACTGCCCAGTTAGCTCATACACGTCTTTAAATCTCTGGATTGATGAAGTAATGTGCTGATCATACTTACTGGGGACCCTGGGGAAAAAGAGTTCATATGGTTCATGGGGACCAAATTTAAATAATTTTGCATAATTCACACAAATTTGTACGTGACTACTGAGGACCATTAAAAAAAATTAAACTATCATTTAAAAAGGTTTCCCTTTAGGGGACCTGCTTTTTGGTCCCCATACCGTCGGAACTCCCCGAAAGGTGACTGTGTAAACAGAGCGATGTCCCCATTTTGCCAGAACACACACACACACACACACACACACACACACACACACACACACACACACACACACACACACACACACACACACACACACACACACACACACAGGTTTGTGTCTTGCATCTGGGCCATGCTGCAGGGCTCGGGCAGGGCCGTTCCATGGTGCTTGACGGAACCATGTTCCACTTGTAGGACCCTGCAGCCACATGGTTAGATCAAGCACAAAGGAACAACCTGCGGACTGACTGCTCCTCCGCTGGAACACAAGGTGGGCCGGGGTTGGGTGGGGGGTGCAGGAGGACCGGAAAGAGGTCTCTCACCAAGTTGGTCCGGAAGAGTTCATGGAACTGATGGGCAATGATTGTGATGCTCAAATGACAGCAACGCCGGGCCAGAACAACTCAAGACCAGGGCGGGCACGTGATTTAAAATGGTTCGCCACGGTATCTTGTGTGGACCCGATACAGTTTTTAAGATATTCCAAAATATATTTGCTGACTCAACCCCCCCAAACTGTGTCTCAAACATTTCTGCGGAAATTATTTTGTCCAACTATTATAGTTTTTGTGTTCTTAATGTGTAATTAATGTGTTATTATTCATGACTAACCCCAAAAGAGTCAAAATCTCCCCAAAAGTGTCCCATTCGTTTGTGCTGGAATTTATTTGTCCAACTATTATACATTGTATGTTATTACCGTGTAATTAACGTGTTGTTATTCATGACTAACCCCTAAACAAGTCAAAATCAACCCAAACTTGTTCCATTCGTTTTGTGCTACATTTGTGCTGACATAATTTTGTCCAACTATTATAGTTTTTATTTTATTAACGTGTAATCAACGTGTTATTATTCATGACTAACCCCCAAACAAGTCAAAATCAACCCAAACGTGTCCAATTCGTTTGTGCTGAAATTATTGTGTCCAGCTGATATAGTTTTTATGTTATTACTGCGTAACTAACGTGTTATTATTCATGACTAACCCTTAAACCAAGTCAAAATCAACCCAAACTTTTCCCATTCATTTGTGCTACTTTTATACTAAAATGATTGTTCAACTATTATAGTTTTTGTTATTACTGTGTAATTAACGTGTTATTATTCATGACTAACCCCCAACTATGTCACAATCAACCCAATATTGTCTCAAACGTTTGTGCTACATTTGTGCTGACATCATTTTCTATAACTAGTATAGTTTTTATGTTATTACCATGTAATTAGCGTGTTATTATTCATGACTAACCCTTAAACCAAGTCGAAATCAACCCAAACTTTTCCCATTCATTTGTGCTACTTTTGTGCTAAAATTATTGTCCAACTATTATAGTTTTTGTTATTACTGTTTAATTAACATGTTATTATTCATGACAAAACCCCCCAACTATGTCACAATCAACCCAAACTTGTCTCAAACGTTTGTGCTACATTTGTGCTGACATTATTTTCTCCAACTGGTGTAGTTTTTATGTTATTACCATGTAATTAATGTGTTATTATTCATGACTAACGACCAACCCAGTCAAAATCAACCCAAACTTGTTCCATACGTTTGTGCTACATTTGTGCTGACATTATTTTGTCCAACTATTATAGTTTTTATGTTATTAACGTGTGATTAACGTGTTATTATTCATGAATAACTCCCAACTATGTCACAATCAACCCAAACGTGTCCCATTCATTTGTGCTGAAATTATTTGTCCAACTGTTATAGTTTTTATGTTATTACTTCGTAACTAACGTGTTATTATTCATGACTAACCCTTAAACCAAGTCAAAATCAACCCAAACATTTCCCATTCATTTGTGCTACTTTTGTGCTGAAATGATTGTCCAACTATTATAGTTTTTGTTATTACTGTGTAATTAACGTGTTATTATTCATGACTAACACCCAACTATGTCACAATCGACCCAAACTTGTCTCAAACGTTTGTGCTACATTTGTGCTTACATTATTTTCTACAACTATTATAGTTTTTATGTTATTACCATGTAATTAACGTGTTATTATTCATGACTAACCCCCAACCCGGTCAAAATCAACCCAAACTTGTTCCATACGTTTGTGCTACATTTGTGCTGACATAATTTTGTCCAACTATTATAGTTTTTATGTTATTACCGTGTAATCAACGTATTATTATTCATGACTAACCCCCAAACAAGTCAAAATCAACCCAAACGTGTCACATTAGTTTGTACTGAAATTATTTTGTCCAACTGTTATAGTTTTTATATTATTACTGCGTAACTAACGTGTTATTATTCATGACTAACCCTTAAACCAAGTCAAAATCAACCCAAACTTTTCCCATTCATTTGTGCTACTTTTGTGCTAAAATGATTGTCCAACTATTATAGCTTTTGTTATTACTGTGTAATTAACGTGTTATTATTCATGACTAAACCCCAACTATGTCACAATCAACCCAAACTTGTCTCAAACGTTTGTTCTACATTTGTGCTGACATTATTTTCTCCAACTGGTGTAGTTTTTATGTTATTACCATGTAATTAACGTGTTATTATTCATGACTAACCCCCAACCCAGTCAAAATCAACCCAAACTTGTTCCATACGTTTGTGCTACATTTGTGCTGACATTATTTTGTCCAACTGTTATAGTTTTTATGTTATTAACGTGTAATCAACGTGTTATTATTCATGACTAACCCCCAAACAAGTCAAAATCAACCCAAACGTGTCACATTAGTTTGTGCTGAAATTATTTTGTCCCACTGTTATAGTTTTTATGTTATTACTGCGTAACTAACGTGTTATTATTCATGACTAACCCTTAAACCAAGTCAAAATCAACCTAAACTTTTCCCATTCATTTGTGCTACTTTTGTGCTAAAATGATTGTCCAACTATTATAGCTTTTGTTATTACTGTGTAATTAACGTGTTATTATTCATGACTAACCCCCAACTATGTCACAATCAACCCAAAATTGTCTCAAACGTTTGTGCTACTTTTGTGCTGGCATTATTTCCTACAACTATTGTAGTTGTTATGTTATTACCATGTAATTAACGTGTTATTATTCATGACTAACCCCGAAACAAGTCAAAATCAACCCAAACTTGTTCCATACGTTTGTGCTACATTTGTGCTGACACTAATTTGTCCAACTATTATAGTTTTTATGTTATTTACGTGTAATTAACGTGTTATTATTCATGACTAACCCCCAAACAAGTCAAAATCAACCCAAACGTGTCACATTAGTTTGTGCTGAAATTATTTTGTCCAACTGTTATAGTTTTTATATTATTACTGCGTAACTAACGTGTTATTATTCATGACTAACCCTTAAACCAAGTCAAAATCAACCCAAACTTTTCCCATTCATTTGTGCTACTTTTGTGCTAAAATGATTGTCCAACTATTATAGCTTTTGTTATTACTGTGTAATTAACGTGTTATTATTCATGACTAAACCCCAACTATGTCACAATCAACCCAAACTTGTCTCAAACGTTTGTTCTACATTTGTGCTGACATTATTTTCTCCAACTGGTGTAGTTTTTATGTTATTACCATGTAATTAACGTGTTATTATTCATGACTAACCCCCAACCCAGTCAAAATCAACCCAAACTTGTTCCATACGTTTGTGCTACATTTGTGCTGACATTATTTTGTCCAACTATTATAGTTTTTATGTTATTAACGTGTAATCAACGTGTTATTATTCATGACTAACCCCCAAACAAGTCAAAATCAACCCAAACGTGTCACATTAGTTTGTGCTGAAATTATTTTGTCCCACTGTTATAGTTTTTATGTTATTACTGCATAACTAACGTGTTATTATTCATGACTAACCCTTAAACCAAGTCAAAATCAACCTAAACTTTTCCCATTCATTTGTGCTACTTTTGTGCTAAAATGATTGTCCAACTATTATAGCTTTTGTTATTACTGTGTAATTAACGTGTTATTATTCATGACTAAACCCCAACTATGTCACAATCAATCCAATATTGTCTCAAACGTTTGTGCTACTTTTGTGCTGACATTATTTCCTACAACTATTGTAGTTTTTATGTTATTACCATGTAATTAACGTGTTATTATTCATGACTAACCCCCAAACAAGTCAAAATCAACCCAAACGTGTCACATTAGTTTGTGCTGAAATTATTTTGTCCAGCTGTTATAGTTTTTATGTTATTACTGCGTAACTAACATGTTATTATTCATTACTAACCCTTAAACCAAGTCAAAATCAACCCAAACTTTTCCCATTCATTTGTGCTACTTTTATACTAAAATGATTGTCCAACTATTATAGTTTTTGTTATTACTGTGTAATTAACGTGTTATTATTCATGACTAACCCCCAACTATGTCACAATCAACCCAAAATGGTCTCAAACGTTTGTGCTACATTTGTGCTGGCATTATTTCCTACAACTATTGTAGTTGTTATGTTATTACCATGTAATTAACGTGTTATTATTCATGACTAACCCCTAAACAAGTCAAAATCAACCCAAACGTGTCACATTAGTTTGTGCTGAAATTATTTTGTCCAGCTGTTATAGTTTTTATGTTATTACTGCGTAACTAACATGTTATTATTCATTACTAACCCTTAAACCAAGTCAAAATCAACCCAAACTTTTCCCATTCATTTGTGCTACTTTTATACTAAAATGATTGTCCAACTATTATAGTTTTTGTTATTACTGTGTAATTAACGTGTTATTATTCATGACTAACCCCCAACTATGTCACAATCAACCCAAAATTGTCTCAAACGTTTGTGCTACATTTGTGCTGGCATTATTTCCTACAACTATTGTAGTTGTTATGTTATTACCATGTAATTAACGTGTTATTATTCATGACTAACCCCTAAACAAGTCAAAATCAACCCAAACTTGTTCCATACGTTTGTGCTACATTTGTGCTGACATTAATTTGTCCAACTATTATAGTTTTTATGTTATTTACGTGTAATTAACGTGTTATTATTCATGACTAACCCTTAAACCAAGTCAAAATCAACCCAAACATTTCCCATTCATTTGTGCTACTTTTGTGCTAAAATGATTGTCCAACTATTATAGTTTTTGTTATTACTGTGTAATTAACATGTTATTATTCATGACTAAACCCCAACTATGTCACAATCAACCCAAACTTGTCTCAAACGTTTGTGCTACATTTGTGCTGACATTATTTTCTCCAACTGGTGTAGTTTTTATGTTATTACCATGTAATTAACGTGTTATTATTCATGACTAACCCCTAACCCGGTCAAAATCAACCCAAACTTGTTCCATACGTTTGTGCTACATTTGTGCTGACATAATTTTGTCCAACTATTATAGTTTTTATGTTATTTACGTGTAATCAACGTGTTATTATTCATGACTAACCCCCAAACAAGTCAAAATCAACCCAAACGTGTCACATTAGTTTGTGCTGAAATTATTTTGTCCAACTGTTATAGTTTTTATATTATTACTGCGTAACTAACGTGTTATTATTCATGACTAACCCTTAAACCAAGTCAAAATCAACCCAAACTTTTCCCATTCATTTGTGCTACTTTTGTGCTAAAATGATTGTCCAACTATTATAGCTTTTGTTATTACTGTGTAATTAACGTGTTATTATTCATGACTAAACCCCAACTATGTCACAATCAACCCAAACTTGTCTCAAACGTTTGTGCTACATTTGTGCTGACATTATTTTCTCCAACTGGTGTAGTTTTTATGTTATTACCATGTAATTAACGTGTTATTATTCATGACTAACCCCCAACCCAGTCAAAATCAACCCAAACTTGTTCCATACGTTTGTGCTACATTTGTGCTGACATTATTTTGTCCAACTATTATAGTTTTTATGTTATTAACGTGTAATCAACGTGTTATTATTCATGACTAACCCCCAAACAAGTCAAAATCAACCCAAACGTGTCACATTAGTTTGTGCTGAAATTATTTTGTCCCACTGTTATAGTTTTTCTTTTATTACTGCGTAACTAACGTGTTATTATTCATGACTAACCCTTAAACCAAGTCAAAATCAACCTAAACTTTTCCCATTCATTTGTGCTACTTTTGTGCTAAAATGATTGTCCAACTATTATAGCTTTTGTTATTACTGTGTAATTAACGTGTTATTATTCATGACTAAACCCCAACTATGTCACAATCAACCCAAACTTGTCTCAAACGTTTGTGCTACATTTGTGCTGACATTATTTTCTCCAAATGGTGTAGTTTTTATGTTATTACCATGTAATTAACGTGTTATTATTCATGACTAACCCCTAAACAAGTCAAAATCAACCCAAACTTGTTCCATACGTTTGTGCTACATTTGTGCTGACATTATTTTGTCCAACTATCATAGTTTTTATGTTATTTACGTGTAATTAACGTGTTATTATTCATGACTAACCCTTAAACCAAGTCAAAATCAACCCAAACATTTCCCATTCATTTGTGCTACTTTTGTGCTAAAATGATTGTCCAACTATTATAGTTTTTGTTATTACTGTGTAATTAACGTGTTATTATTCATGACTAAACCCCAACTATGTCACAATCAACCCAAACTTGTCTCAAACGTTTGTGCTGACATTATTTTCTACAACTCTTATAGTTTTTATGTTATTACCATGTAATAAACGTGTTATTATTCATGACTAAACCCCAAACAAGTCAAAATCAACCCAAACGTGTCACATTAGTTTGTGCTAAAATTATTTTGTCCAACTGTTATAGTTTTTATGTTATTACTGCGTAACTAACGTGTTATTATTCATGAATAAACTCCAACTATGTCACAATCAACCCAAACTTGTCTCAAACGTTTGTGCTGACATTATTTTCTACAACTATTATAGTTTTTATGTTATTACCATGTAATTAACGTGTTATTATTCATGGCCAACCCCCAAACCAGTCAAAATCAACCCAAACTTGTCCCATACGTTTGTGCTACATTTGTGCCGACATTTTTTTTTGTCTGTTATCATTTTCATGATATAAACACGGTGTGGTTTTTAGGTTATTACCGCCTAATTAACGTGTTCATCACAATTAGCCCCGAACCAAGTCAAAATCATGGTTATGAATAATAACAATAATTACATTTTATCAACATAAAATGTTAATAACAAACTATGACAGAGAAAGATACGCAGCACAAATGTTTGGGACAAAGATTGGGGAGATTCCACCAGACGTTTAAGAGGTTGCCTACAGCCACAGCTCTTTACACGCGTGCAAGCCGCCCTTCAGGAAAAGTCACGCTGCTCTTTGAGACCAACTTGTGAGAGAGACGTCAGCGAGCGAGAGAGAGGAGATGTGGGAGGAGCTTGAGAGGAGGAGAAAGGGGTGTGGCCTAACCAGGAGGAGACGAGAAAGGAGGCGCCATGGCAACAAAACAGAACAGAAAGCAGGCAGGAGGACGAGAAGAAGGAGGAGGAGGAGGAGACTACTGGAGGACGTCTCCACACTTGGGAAGTGTCAGTGATGGAGAGACGGGTCGGAGGAGAGTTCGAGCAGCACTGGAACCGAGAGAAGCGCGCACACACACACACACACACACACACACATAACCGCACAAACAAACCCATTGTTGTTGACAAACACACACCGGGAGCCACAGGGGTCAGGTCAAAGGTCGGAGGTGTCGTAAGGTCAGGTAAGGTCAGGTAAGGTCAGGTAAGGTCAGGTAAGGTCAGGTAAGGTGTGGCGCCACATGGTGTGTGTGCAAAAGGTCAGGTAAGGTCAGGTAAGGTGTGGCGCCGCATGGTGTGTGTGCGTGTTACTTACAGCCCACATGGCGCACTCCTGGGTGTGTGCGGGGGGGGGAAGAAGATTCAAACAAGGATCATGTGACCACACCAGCATAAAGTTATGTTCCACACACATTCCGGCCTGGATAGAACATTCTAGATGAGCAGGTTACACAACAATATGTCTCTGAGGAGCGCCACCTAGGGGTGACACAAGGCAGGGCAGGGGCCGTCCTAGCTTCTTTCACGCCCCTGGCAAGTCCTCCTTGGGTGCCATTTTCTTAGAATTGTAACAACATTTCATTGTAATTGTAGCAATATTGGTGACATTTTATTATAATTGTAATAATAAAGGAGCCATTTTGTTATAATTGTAATAATATTGGTGCCATTTTATTATAATTGTAATAACATTTCATTATAATGGTAGCAATATTGGTGACATTTTATTATATTTCTAATAATATTGGTGCCATTTTATTATAACTGTAAAAATATTGGTGACATTTTATTATAATTGTAATAACATTTTATTATAATTGCAATATTGGAGCCATTTTATTAAAATTGTAATAACATTTCATAATAATGGTAGCAATATTGGTGACATTTTATTATAATTGTAATAATATTGGTGCCATTTTATTATAATTGTAATAATATTGGTGCCATTTTATTATAGTTGTAATAATATTGGTGCCATTTTGTTATAATTGTAATAATATTGGTGCCATTTTATTATAATTGTAATAATATTGGTGCCATTTTATTATAGTTGTAATAATATTGGTGCCATTTTGTTATAATTGTAATAACATTTTACTATAATTGTAATGATATTGGTGACATTTTATTATAATTGTAATAATAATGGTGCCATTTCGTTATAATTGTAATAACATTTTACTATAATTGTAATAATATTGGTGCCCTTTTATTATAATTGTAATAATATTGGTGCCATTTTGGTATAATTGTAATAACATTTTACTATAATTGTAATAATATTGGTGACATTTTATTATAATTGTAATAATATTAGTGCCATTTTGTTATAATTGTAATAAAATTTTACTATAATTGTAATAACATTGATGACATTTTATTATAATTGTAATAATAATGGTGCCATTTTGTTATAATTGTAATAACATTTTACTATAATTGTAATAATATTGGTGCCCTTTTATTATAATTGTAATAATATTTTACTATAATTGTAATAATATTAGTGCCAATTTATTATATTGTAATAATATTGGTGCCATTTTATTAAAATTGTAATAACATTTTATTACAATTGTAATACTTTTGGTGCCATTTTGTTATAGTTGTAATAATATTGGTGCCATTTTATTATAATTGTAATATTATCAGTGCTATTTTATTGTAATTGTAATATTATCGGTGCCAATTTGTTATAATTGTAATAATATTGGTGCCATTTTGCTATAATTGTAATATTATCGGTGCCACTTTTTTATAATTGTAATAATACTGGTGCCATTTTGTTGTAATTGTCATGATTTTAATAATATTAGGTATTTCGGTTTCTACGCTCCGTGATATCATCAAAAGGTTCAGAGAATGTGGATAAATCACTGCACGTAAGCAGCAATACCCGTGACCTTGGATCCCTCAGGCGGTACTGCATCAAAAAGCCACATCGGCGTGTAAAGGATATCACTACATGGGCTCAGGAACACTTCAGAAAACTACTGTCAGTAACCACAGTCAGTCGTTACATCTGTAAGTGCAAGTTCAAACTCTACTATGCAAAGCCAAAGTCATTTATCAACAACACCCGGAGACGCCGCCGGCTTCTCTGGGCCCGAGCTCATATAAGATGGACTGACGCAAAGTGGGAAAGTGTTCTGTGGTCTGACGAGTACAAATTTCAATTTGTTTTGGGAAACTGTGGACATTGTGTCCTCCGGACCAAAGAGGAAAAGAACCATCCAGACTGTTATTGATGCAAAGTTGAAAAGCCAGCATGTGCGATGGTATGGGGGTTCATTAGTGCCCAAGGCATGGGTAACTTACACATCTGTGAAGGCACCATAAAGGTACATGCAGGTTTTGGAACAACAAATGCTGCCATATAAGCGCCGTTTTTTTTTCATGGACGCCCCTGCTTATTTCAGCAAGACAATGCCAAGCCACATTCAGCACGTGTTACAACAGCGTGGCTTCGTAAAAAAAGAGTGCGGTTACTTTCCTGGCCCGCCTATAGTCCAGACCTGTCTCCCATGGAAAATGTGTGGTGCATTATGAAGCGTAAAATAGGACAGCGGAGACCCCGGACTGTTGAAGGACTGAAGCTCTACATAAAACAAGAATGGGAAAGAATTCCACTTTCAAAGCTTCAACAATTAGTTTCCTCAGTTCCCAAACGTTTATTGAGTGTTGTTAAAAGAAAAGGTGATGTAACACAGTGGTGAACATGCCCTTTCCCAACTACTTTGGCACGTGTTGCAGCCATGAAATTCTAAGTTAATTATTATTTGCAAAAAAATAAATAAAGTTTATGAGTTTGAACATGAAATATGTTGTCTTTGTAGCATATTCAACTGAATATGGCTTGAAAAGGATTTGCAAATCATTGTATTCTGTTTATATTTACATCGAACACCATTTCCCAACTCATATGGAAACGGGGTTTGTTCAACGTCTACTATCTTTTTTCTATACCGCCGCTTTAGAAAGTCCACGTTCAGTGCCAACGCACAACTGATCTTTTTGCAAGTTAAGAAGATTATTTCTCAAGTAAGGATTTGGTTTGTCTGTTTTGTCAACTTTTACACTTTTTTTTAAATTTCCCCCACATTACTTCTGCTTTTCTCCTCCTGTGTCGCACAAGCTTTGAACCGCCTTCTCCCTGGTGAGCGTCGCAGTTAATGACTGCAGCGAACACACACACACACACACACACACACACACACACACACACACACACACACACACACACACACACACACACACACCGCTCCCGCAGTAATGACCGCCAGCCCTGATGTGTGATCTGCATATTTCCCAGCACCCCTCTGAGCGTGGCGAGCACGTGACCTTTTCATGTTCTGCACACAAAGCGGACGCGCGCATTTCTAAATTGTCGGCGTCTCAAAGAGGAGAGGAGGACTCGCTGTTGGGATGAATAAAGTCTGCAGAAAGTCCTCCGCTGCTTGTAAACGCCATCGCCTCCGTTGTCAGCATTGTTATCGCCAAAATTGGGACTCACCCTTTCTTTTTTATTTGTGTATTTTTCATACAAACCCCGTTTCCATATGAGTTGGGAAATTGTGTTAGATGTAAATATAAACAGAATACAATGATTTGCAAATCCTTTTCAAGCCATATTCAGTTGAATATGCTACAAAGACAACATATTTGATGTTCAAACTCTTAAACTTTTTTTTTTTGCAAATAATAATTAACTTAGAAGTTCATGGCTGCAACATGTGCCAAAGTAGTTGGGAAAGGGCATGTTCACCACTGTGTTACATCACTTTTTCTTTTAACAACACTCAATAAACGTTTGGGAACTGAAGAAAATAATTGTTGAAGCTTTGAAAGTGGAATTCTTTCCCGTTCTTGTTTTATGTAGAGCTTCAGTCCTTCAACAGTCCGGGGTCTCCGCTGTCCTATTTTACGCTTCATAATGCGCCACACATTTTCCATGGGAGACAGGTCTGGACTGCAGGCGGGCCAGGAAAGTACCCGCACTCGTTTTATTACGAAGCCACACTGTTGTAACACGTGGCTTGGCATTGTCTTGCTGAAATAAGCAGGGGCGTCCATGATAACGTTGCTTGGATGACAACATATGTTGCTCCAAAACCCGTATGGAACTTTCAGCATTAATGGTGCCTTCACAGATGTGTAAGTTACCCATGCTTTGGGCACTAATGCACCCCCATACCATCACACATGCTGGCTTTTAAACTTTGCGTCGATAACAGTCTGGATGGTTCGCTTCCCCTTTGGTCCGGATGACACCATGTCGAATATTTCCAAACACAATTTAAATGTGGACTCGTCAGACCCCAGAACACTTTTCCACTTTGCATCAGTCCATCTTAGATGATCTCGGGCCCAGAGAAGCCGGCGGCGTTTCTGGATGTTGTTGATAAATGGCTTTCGCTTTGCATAGTAGAGATTTAACTTGCACTTACAGATGTAGCGACCAACTGTATTTAGTGACAGTGGTTTTCTGAAGTGTTCCTGAGCCCATGTGGTGATATCCTTTAGAGATCGATGTCGGTTTCTGATACAGTGCCGTTTGAGGGTCATTCAATGTTGGTTTCCGGCCATGCCGCTTACGTGGAGTGATTTCTCCAGATTCTCTGAACCTTTTGATGATATTATGGAGCGTAGATGTTGAAATCCCTAAATTTCTTGCAATGTCACTTTGAGAAAGGTTGTTCTTAAACTGTTTGACTATTTGCTCACGCAGTTGTGGACAAAGGGGTGTACCTCGCCCCATCCCTTCTTGTGAAAGACTGAGTATTTTTGAGGGATTGGTTTTGCTTCTTCTACGCCAAGGATGATTGGCACGAGCCAGACGTGAATGTAAGGACATGATTAATTTATTTAACATTATAATCCCAAACATAAAAACAAAGGGGAAGGCACATAGGGGGAGAATTAACTCGACTGTACTTCAAACAAAAACAGCACAATGGCATGATTATATAGAAAGGAACAAAAGATACTAACTGTGGCACAAACCAAACCAAAAACGTACGTGGTATAGACCGAACAACAACAGCGTGGCAAGGCATGAAGGTAGACGAGGGTCAGGTAGACTAGGATATGACACAAAGTTGCCAGGCCGAGGAACAGAAACCAAATGGCTTAAATAGCAGTGACATAATTAGCGACAGGTGTGAGGGCTGAGGACAGGGGGCGTGACTTGGAGACCAGGTGGAAACTAATGAGTTACTATGGAAACAAAACAAAACAAAACAAGGAAGTGCAAAACAGGAAACAAGAGTCCAAAAAACAACACAAAACCTGATTCACAGGCGTGACCGGAAGCTGTTTTTATAGCCAATCAACCTGTTCCCAATTAGCCTGCACACCTGTGGGATGTTCCAAATAAGTGTTTGATGAGCATATTTCAACTTTATCAGTATTTATCGCCACCTTTCCCAACTTCTTTGTCACGTGTTGCCGGCATGAAATTCTAAAGTTAATGATTATTTGCAAAAAACAAAATGTTTATGAGTTTGAACATCAAATATGTTGTCTTTGTAGCATATTCAACTGAATATTCTGTTTATATTCTGTTTATATTTACATCAAACACAATTTCCCAACTCATATGGAAACAGGGTTTGTACTTAATTCTCATTATTATTTATCATTTAATATAGACACATACATTTCAGAATTCTCTCTTGTTTTGAATGTATTTTTGTTAATAAAATATGAATTACTGGACCATGATTGCTGATTTTAAAAACACCAAAAGGGACAAGCGGTAGAAAATGGATGGATTTCAAGTGTATTTTTGTATAGTGTCCTTAGCATCATGTTGGTCAACATGGACTCCTGGAAGCATCTTCACTGAGGAAGACTTTGGTCGGATGGCAAACATCTTTTTGAGCGCCAGTGGTAAATAAAAATATGCGTGTTCATGTGGATTTAGTGACGGGCAAACACAGCAATAAGTGTCAGGTGAGTGCATGTGACACACACACGTGCACGCACACACGTGCACACGCGTGGTTGCTGTACAATACCTGGGATGAAATACTGTTCTCTAGCTAGTGGAGGGACACAAGAAGAGAGTGGAGGTAAAGGAAGTAAGGCAAACAGGTCACAGCCGATACTGGGATTGTAGGTGTGTGTGTGTGTGTGTGTGTGTGTGTGTGTGTGTGTGTGTGTGTCACCACTGCCAAAATGAGGGTGGTCCCAAAAAGGAGTTTTTTTTCAAATTGACTGTGTGTCGCTTTTAAAAATGCTCCCCCCTATGAAATAACAAGTGAAGTGAATTATATTTATATAGCGCTTTTCTCTAGTGACTCAAAGCGCTTTACATAGTGAAACCCAATATCTAAGTTACATTTAAACCAGTGTGGGTGGCACTGGGAGCAGGTGGGTAAAGTGTCTTGCCCAAGGACACAAGGGCAGTGACTAGGATGGCGGAGGCGGGAATCGAACCTGCAACCCTCAAGTTGCTGGCACGGCCACTCTACCAACCGAGCTGTAGTATGTATGTATTATTAATGTTGTAAATACACATCTTTATATATCTAGAAAGGTTGCTTCTAAAGAGGGAGGCATTTTTCTCAGGTCTAAGAAGGTACAAACTACATAAATGTGTGTGTGTGTGTGTGTGTGTGTGTGTGTGTGTGTGTGTGTCACCACTGCCAAAATGAGGGTGGTCCCCAAAAAGGAGTTGTTTTTCAAATTGACCGTGTGTCGCTTTTAAAAATGCTCCCCCCTATGAAATAACAAGTGTGTGTCAAAATTTGAAGTGCTCCCCCTCTGGCCAACATATGAAATAACAAGCGTGTGTAAGAAATTGCAATGAGCCACCTTTAGCAAAATTAATAAAAAATAAAAATAATACTATATATATGGAGACATACTGTAATAACTTGAAGATTAAAAAACAAATACAAAAAATAAAAACAATAAAAATAAAGAAATAATTAACTGAAAGCTTACCTTTGTTATATGTGCATAGTATGTATATATTATTAATATTGTAAATAAACGTCTTTATCTTTCTAGAAAGGCTGCTCCTAAAGAGGGAGGCATTTTTCTCAGCTCTCAAGAAGATAACAAATACAAAAGTGTGTGTGTGTGTGTGTGTGTGTGTGTGTGTGTGTGTGTGTGTGTGTGTGTGTGTCACCCCTGCCAAAATGAGGGTGGTCCCAAAAAGGAGTTGTTTTTCTAATTGACTTTTAAAAATGCTCCCCCCTATGAAATAACAAGTGTGTGTCAAAATTTGAAGTGCTCCCCTTCTGGCCAACATATGAAATAACAAGCGTATGTAAGAAATTGCAATGAGCCACCTTTGCAAAATTAATTAAAAAAAAAATATATATATATATATATATGTATGTATATAGAGACATAATGTAATAACTTGAAGATTAAAAAACAATTACAAAAAAATAAAATAAATAAAATTAATTAATTGAAAGCTGACCTTTTTTATACGTGCATAGTATGTATATATTATTAATGTTGTAAATATACTTCTTTATATATCTAGAAAGGCAGATCCTAAAGAGGGAGGCATTTTTCTCAGGTCTCAAGAAGGTCGGAAATACGAGTGTGTGTGTGTGTGTGTGTGTGTGTGTGTGTGTAGAGAAGGGGTGTCCAGACTTTTTCCACTGAAACTTTAAAGGCCTACTGAAAGCCACTACTAGCGACCACGCAGTCTGATAGTTTATATATCAATGATGAAATATTAACATTGCAACACATGCCAATTCGGCCGATTTAGTTTACTAAATTGTAATTTTAAATTTCGCGCCGAAGTATCCTGCTGAAACGTCGCGGTAAGATGACTCGTGACGTCACGCATTGTAGAGGACATTTTGTTCCAGCGATCGTTCCCAGCTATAAGTCATCTCTTTTCATCGCATAATTCCACAGTATTATGAATCTTGTGCAATTTGTTCAATGAATAATGGAGACGTCAAAGAAGAAAGCTGCAGGTGGGAAGCGGTGTATTGCGGCCGCCTTTAGCAACACAAACACAGCCGGTGTTTCATTGTTTACATTCCCGAAAGATGACGGTGAAGCTTTACTATGGAACAGAGCGGTCAAGCGAACACGGTTGGATTGAACCACACACACAAAGTACAGTGTATTATGCAGCCATCAGTTCGAAAGATCGTGTTTCAAAGACGGTCCCTTGTGAAGGGCAGAGATGGGCATCGCCACCACCCGTCGACTGGTGCTGAAGAAAGGTGCGGGGCCGACCTTCAGGTTGTACAGGTATGACCATATAATCTCACTAAAACACTAGTAACACAATAAGGGATTTTCCAGAATTATCCTAGTAAATTTGTCTAGTAACATCTGAATCGCTACCACTGTGTAGTGTTATTTTTCTTTCTAGTCCTTCACTCTCACTTTCCTCATCCATAAATCTTTCATCCTCGCTCAAATTAATGGGGAAATCGTCGCTTTCTCGGTCCGAATCGCTCTCGCAGCTGGTGGCCATGATTGTAAACAATGTTCAGATGTGAGGAGCTCCACAACCCGTGACGTCACGCGCACATCGTCTGCTACTTCCGGTACAGGCAAGGCTTTTTTATTCGCACCTAAAGTTGCAAACTTTATCGTGGATGTTCTCTACTAAATCCTTTCAGCAAAAATATGGCAATATGGCGAAATGATCAAGTATGAGATATAGAATGGAGCTGCTATCCCCGTTTAAATAAGAACATCTCATTTCAGTAGGCCTTTAAATATGTCAATTATTCATAACAACATTGATTTTAATCCTTTTTTTGAGCAAAGACAGATTAAAAAAAAATCCCACTAAAATTATGGGGCCTCCAAATAAGCCCTATAAATAAAAGTGTTTAAAGTAAGTCTTACATCTTTTTTTTTTTTTTACTTAAAAAAGCTTAAGTCTCTCGATCAATTTAACGTCCATGTGTCTATTGTAAGCTTTGTATTTTTTTTTTTTTTTTTTAAAGTTTTTAATTCCTTTTTTTTGGACATGGAACACTTTCTTTTATGAAAAACACAATATATGCAATATTTTTCTCCAAAAATATTGCAAAGTGGAATATTTGATGTGAAGTAATTGCAGCCTTAAATATGTGAATAATTAGATTTTATTATTATTTTTTGGGGAGCAAGGACAGTTTTTTTTTAAAAATCCCCCAAAAATAGTTGGGATCCAAATAAGCCCTATTCATAAAAGTTTTAAAAATAAGTCTTACATTTGTATTTTATTTGACTTAAAAAAAGCATAAGTCTCTACATCATCTTCACTTTTAGTTTGTATTTTTTTTAAAATGTTTTTTAATGCCTTTTTTTTGGGACATAAAACACTTTTTTAAATGAAAAACACACACAATATAAAATATTTTTCTCAAAAAAATTTAAAAGTGGAATATTTGATGTGAAGTAATTGCAGTCTTAAATATGTCAATAATTAGATTTTATTCTCTTTTTTTTTTTTCGGAGCAAAGACAGTTTTAAAAAAATCCCACAAAAATAGTTGAGATCCAAATAAGCCCTATTCATAAAAGTTTTAAAAATAAGTCTTACATCTGTATTTTATTTCACTTAAAAATGCATAAGTCTCTACATCAACTTCACTTTTAGTTTGTATTATTTTTTTAATGTTTTTTAATGCCTTTTTAAAAAAATGAAATACAGACAAAATATAAAATATTTTTCTCCCCAAAAATTTAGAGTGGAATATTTGATGTGAAGTAATTGCAGTCTTAAATATGTCAATAATTAGTTTTTAATTCTTTTTTTTTTTTTTTTTTGAGCAAAAGTGTTTAAAAAAATTCCACAAAAATTGTTGGGATCCAAACAAGCCCTATTCATAAAAATTTAAAAAATAAATCCTACATTTTTATTTTATTTTACTTAAATAAGCTCTATTCATAAAAATTTTAAAAATAAGTCATACATTTTTATTTTATTTTACTTAAATAAGCTCTATTCATAAAAGTGTTAAAAAAAAGTCATACATTTTTATTTTATTTTACTTAAATAAGCTCTACTCATAAAAGTCTTTAAAATAAGTCTTACATTTTTTTCACTTAAAAATGCTTAAGTCTGTAGATCAACTTCAGATCTATCTGTCGATTATAAGTTTGTATTATTTCTTAATGTCTTTTAATGCCTTCTTTTTTTACATAGAACAATTTTTTAATGAAAAACATAAAATATGCTACATTTTTCTCAAGAAATATTTCAAAGTGGAAAATTTAATGTGAAGTAATTTCAGCCTTAAATATGTCATTAATTTGATTTTAATTATTATTTTTTTTTGAGCAAAGACAGTTTAAAAAAAATCCACAAAAATTGTTGGGATCCAAATAAGCCCTACTGATAAAAGTGTTAAAAATAAGTCATACATTTTTATTTTATTTTACTTAAATAAGCTCTATTCATAAAAGTGTTAAAAATAAGTCATACATTTTTATTTTATTTTACTTAAATAAGCTCTATTCATAAAAGTGTTTAAAATAAGTCTTCCATTTTTTTCACTTAAAAATGCTTAAGTCTCTGGATCAACATCAGATCTATCTGTTGATTATAAGTTTGTGTTATATCTTAATGTCTTTTAATGCCTTTTTTTTTTACATAGAACAATTTTTTAATGAAAAACACATAAAATATGCTACATTTTTCTACAAAAATATTTCAAAGTGGAATATTTAATGTGAAATAATTGCAGCCTTAAATATGTCAATAATTTGATTTTAATTCTTTTTTTTTTTGAGCAAAGACAGTTTTAAAAAAAGCCACAAAAATTGTTGGGATCCAAATAAGCCCTACTGATAAAAGTGGTAAAAATAAGTCCTATATTTTTATTTTATTTTACTTAAATAAGGCCTATTCATAAATAGTGTTTAAAATAAGACTTACCTTTTTTTTTTTTTTTACTTAAAATTGCTTAAGTTTCTCGATGAACTTCAGATCTATTTGTCGTTTATAAGTTTGTATTATTTTTTAAATGTTTTTTCATGCCTTTTTTTTGACATAGACCCTTTTTTTTTAATTGAAAACACAAAATATGCAACATTTTTCTCAAAAACTGGAATATTTGATGTGAAGTAATTGGGTCCTTGATTAGGTCAATAATGAATAAAATTAATAACATTATTTTTTGTAGCAATAAAAAACAACTATGGCAGTTTTGAGTTATTAGAGTCAACATTGCGACTCTTTGCTCTTTTATTCCACTTTATTATGATTTTTTTTAAGAACGTGGGCTGTTAAAAAACTTTGGACGCCCCTGGTGCAGATCGAGAGAGAAAGGTGAGGGAACATAACAAGCAGGAAGACACGGAATGAGAAGACGGGAGCTTGTCGGTTCCGATATTATGGTGTGTGTGTGTGTGTGTGTGTGTGTGTGTGTGTGAATGTTCAGTCAGCGGAATAATAATGAGCCCCCGAGGTGTGTTTCGTACCTGAACAGCGGAACTTCTTGCTTTTGATTTGTCCGATTCGCTTGTTGGCGAGACGGCGAGGGCTGGTGCAGCGGGCGCCGCTCGTCTCGATGGGGTTGTCCTGCAGGTAGTCTGCCAGCCACTTCAGGTGGCAGTCGCAGATGAACGGGTTCTGGGCCAAGTGCCTAAAAGACACACACACACACACACACTGAGGTGGTAAAGTACAGCTGGTGAATGCTGTAGTTGAAGGATGCCGTACTCAAGTTGCAACCACCGGCACCTCCTACATAACAACACTGTGTTTAAAAAAGGAAATTACTGGTAATCAGGGGAATTTTAAGACACAAAAGTTGTTTTGGAATGTCCAGGAAGAGTGGAGTGTGAGGATGGTGGAACGGTTTTGAATCGGGTGTTGTTGAACTTTGAAAATCCCCATTCTTTCCAGTCGGAATTTCATGGAAATTTTTGGGAAAAGCAATAATTTTGTGATACAGTGCGTGAGACGTAGCACATTTATCCTAAGGGAACTGAGTGGGTTGGCGTTTGAATTTTGGGAATCGGTCGAGAAATTGGAAAGTAGTAAATGGGAATACCGGGAAAACGAATTTTTTTTGTGAGCAAAAAAAAACAAAAACAAAAAAATGCTTAAATGTCCTGACGAAGAGTAATGCTTTGATGGTGGAACGGTTGAAATCGGATTAAAAATGTGGAAAAAGAAGTCCACAGAAAGAAAGACGGTATTTAAAAGTGGGAAACTCCTGGTAATCTGGGAATTTTCAGAACCAGAAAAAGTTGTTTTGAATGTCCAGGAAGAGCGAAGTGTGAGGAAAGTGGAACGGTTTTGAATCGGGTGTTGTTGAACTTTAAAAAAAAAAATCCCCATTCTTTTCAATAGGAATGTCCTGTAAAATTTTCAAGAAATACAAGAATTTTGTGATACAGTACATGAGACGTAGCACATTTACCGTAAGGGAACTGAGTGGATTGGCGTTTGAATTCTGGGAATCGGTCGAGAAATTGGAAAGTAGTAACAGTTTGTTACGTAAAAAATGGGAATACCGGGAAAACGAAAAATTTTTGTAAGAAAAAAAACAAACAAAAAAAAAAACTTAAATGTCCTGACGAAGAGTAATGCTTTGATGGTGGAACGGTTGAAATCGGATTAAAAATGTGGAAGAAGAAGTCCACAGAAAGAAGGACGGTATTTAAAAGTGGGAAACTCCTGGTATTCTGGGAATTTTCAGGACCAGAAAAAGTTGTTTTGAATGTCCAGGAAGACTGAAGTGTGAGGATGGTGGAACGGTTTTGAATCGGGTGTTGTTGAACTTAAAAAAAAAAAAATCCCCATTCTTTTCAATAGGAATGTCCTGTAAAAGTGGATTGTGAGGATGGTGGAACGGTTTTGAATCGGGTGTTGTTGAACTTTGAAAATCCCCATTCTTTCCAGTCGGAATTTCATGGACATTTTTGGGAAAAGCAAGAATTTTGTGATACAGTACATGAGACGTAGCACATTTATCCTAAGGGAACTGAGTGGGTTGGCGTTTGAATTTTGGGAATCGGTCGAGAAATTGGAAAGTAGTAACAGTTTGTTACGGAAAAAATGGGAATACCGGGAAAACGAAATGTGGAAAAAGAAGTCCACAGAAAGAAGGACGGTATTTAAAAGTGGGAAACTCCTGGTAATCTGGGAATTTTCAGAACCAGAAAAAGTTGTTTTGAATGTCCAGGAAGAGTGAAGTGTGAGGATGGTGGAACGGTTTTGAATCGGGTGTTGTTGATCTTTGAAAATCCCATTTCTTTCCAGTCGGAATTTCACAGAAATTTTTGGGAAAAGCAAGAATTTTGTGATGCAGTGTGTGAGACGTAGCACATTTATCCTAAGGGAACTGAGTGGGTTGGCGTTTGAATTTTGGGAATCGGTCGAGAAATTGGAAAGTAGTAACAGTTTGTTACGGAAAAAATGGGAATACCGGGAAAACGAAAATTTTTTGGGAGCAAAAAAAAAAAAAAAAAAATGCTTAAATGTCCTGACGAAGAGTAATGCTTTGATGGTGGAACGGTTGAAATCGGATTAAAAATGTGGAAGTAGAAGTCCACAGAAAGAAGGACGGTATTTAAAAGTGGAAACCTCCTGGTAATCTGGGAATTTTCAGGACCAGAAAAAGTTGTTTTGAATGTCCAGGAAGACTGAAGTGTGAGGATGGTGGAACTGTTTTGAATCGGGTGTTGTTGAACTTAAAAAAAAAAATCCCCATTCTTTTCAATAGGAATGTCCTGTAAAAGTGGATTGTGAGGATGGTGGAACAGTTTTGAATCGGGTGTTGTTGAACTTTGAAAATCCCCATTCTTTCCAGTCGGAATTTCATGGAAATTTTTGGGAAAAGCAAGAATTTTGTGATGCAGTGTGTGAGACGTAGCACATTTATCCTAAGGGAACTGAGTGGGTTGGCGTTTGAATTTTGGGAATCGGTCGAGAAATTGG
This sequence comes from Nerophis ophidion, assembly GCF_033978795.1. NCBI lineage: Eukaryota > Metazoa > Chordata > Actinopteri > Syngnathiformes > Syngnathidae > Nerophis > Nerophis ophidion. Next base: position 91,630,853 of record NC_084611.1, read on the forward strand.
AAAGTAGTAACAGTTTGTTACGGAAAAAATGGGAATACCGGGAAAACGAAAATTTTTTGGGAGCAAAAAAAATTAATAAAAAATGCTTAAATGTCCTGACGAAGAGTAATGCTTTGATGGTGGAACGGTTGAAATCGGATTAAAAATGTGGAAGAAGAAGTCCACAGAAAGAAGGACGGTATTTAAAAGTGGGAAACTCCTGGTATTCTGGGAATTTTCAGAACCAGAAAAAGTTGTTTTGAATGTCCAGGAAGAGTGAAGTGTGAGGATGATGGAACGGTTTTGAATCGGGTGTTGTTGAACTTTGAAAATCCCATTTCTTTCCAGTCGGAATTTCACAGAAATTTTTGGGAAAAGCAAGAATTTTGTGATGCAGTGTGTGAGACGTAGCACATTTATCCTAAGGGAACTGAGTGGGTTGGCGTTTGAATTTTGGGAATCGGTCGAGAAATTGGAAAGTAGTAAATGGGAATACCGGGAAAACGAACATTTTTTGTGAGCAAAAAAAAACAAAAACAAAAAAATGCTTAAATGTCCTGACGAAGAGTAATGCTTTGATGGTGGAACGGTTGAAATCGGATTAAAAATGTGGAAGAAGAAGTCCACAGAAAGAAGGACGGTATTTAAAAGTGGGAAACCCCTGGTAATCTGGGAATTTTCAGAACCAGAAAAAGTTGTTTTGAATGTCCAGGAAGAGCGAAGTGTGAGGATGGTGGAACGGTTTTGAATCGGGTGTTGTTGAACTTTAAAAAAAAAAAAATTCCCATTCTTTTCAATAGGAATGTCCTGTAAAATTTTTAGGAAATACAAGAATTTTGTGATACAGTACATGAGACGTAGCACATTTACCGTAAGGGAACTGAGTGGATTGGCGTTTGAATTTTGGGAATCGGTCGAGAAATTGGAAAGTAGTAACAGTTTGTTACTGAAAAAATGGGAATACCAGAAAAACGAAAAATTTTTGTGAGCAAAAAACAAAAATAAAACTGCTTAAATGTCCTGACGAAGAGTAATGCTTTGATGGTGGAACGGTTGAAATCGGATTAAAAATGTGGAAGAAGAAGTCCACAGAAAGAAGGACCGTATTTAAAAGTGGGAAACTCCTGGTAATCTGGGAATTTTCAGAACCAGAAAAAGTTGTTTTGAATGTACAGGAAGAGTGAAATGTGAGGATGGTGGAACGGTTTTGAATCGGGTGTTGTTGAAGTTTAAAAAAAAAAAATCCCCATTCTTTTCAATAGGAATGTCCTGTAAAATTTTTAGGAAATACAAGAATTTTGTGATACAGTACATGAGACGTAGCACATTTACCGTAAGGGAACTGAGTGGGTTGGCGTTTGAATTTTGGGAATCGGTCGAGAAATTGGAAAGTAGTAACAGTTTGTTTCGGAAAAAATGGGAATACCGGGAAAACGAAAATTTTTGGGGAGCAAAAAAAAATAAATAAAAAATGCTTAAATGTCCTGACGAAGAGTAATGCTTTGATGGTGGAACGGTTGAAATCGGATTAAAAATGTGGAAGAAGAAGTCCACAGAAAGAAGGACGGTATTTAAAAGTGGGAAACTCTTGGTATTCTGGGAATTTTCAGAACCAGAAAAAGTTGTTTTGGAATGTCCAGGAAGTGTGAGGATGGTGGAACGGTTTTGAATCGGGTGTTGTTGAACTTTAAAAAAAAAAATCCCCATTCTTTTCAATAGGAATGTCCTGTAAAATTTTTAGGAAATACAAGAATTTTGTGATACAGTACATGAGACGTAGCACATTTACCGTAAGGGAACTGAGTGGATTGGCGTTTGAATTTTGGGAATCGGTCGAGAAATTGGAAAGTAGTAACAGGAATACCGGGAAAACTAAGATTTTTTGCAGTCTGTACGGGAAGTGATGTCAGTATGTACAGAGTCTGTACAGGAAGTGATGGCAGTATGTACAGAGTCTGTACAGGAAGTGATGGCAGTATGTACAGAGTCTGTATGGAAAATAATGGCAGTATGTACAGAGTCTGTATGGAAAATGATGGCAGTACGTACAGAGTCTGTATGGAAATGATGGCAGTACGTACAGAGTCTGTATGGCCCTCAGGGAGGAGAAGGTCCCCTTGGCGATGGTCTGCAGCTTGTTGTCATACAGGGACAGCAGGTTGAGGTTGTGAAGGTCCTGGAAGGCATCCACCCTCAGGCACGCTATCTTGTTAGCATTCAGCAACCTGCGGGACATCAGGGAAATACCACCTTCACTCTTGCTATTGCAGGAAAGTTTTGTTTCAAACTGTCATTTCTCAAAATAATATCAACAACTTATGATCGATGGATGAATCCGAAGTTGATCTATTGATATTTAAGTGTTGAAAGTCAGCACTGCTTGTAGGAGGAAAAGTCACCGCTGCTGTCCATGGTTACTTCAGATCTATATCTGAAGTTGATCTACAGATATTTTGGCGTTGAATGAAAAAATAAAATATTCATATAGTCATGGGTTGGAGGAGGGATGAGTGACGGCACAGAACCACAAGTGGGCAATATAACTCTATGTATTTATTTTATTTATAAACAATATAATTTAATAAATAATGAACAATATAATTTAAATGGCAAAGGAATGGCGTGTGTGAACTAGATCCAAGAAGGGATGTATGGTGGAACACTACGTGTATGAATAATTAGCTGTTGAGTATTACCATAATTGTTGGATGAGGAAGCAGACAAATCCACAGGGGCTATAGGCAAAAGGAGTCCGTGATCCAAGCGAGGTCCGTGGGGCAGAGAGAGAGGTCAATGGGTCCGTGTCCAGAGCAGGGGTCGAGGATCAAGGGAGGCAGTCCAAGGAAGCGAGACGCAAGGCTCGAATCCAAGGCAACGGAAGGAAAACAGGTACGCCAACAGAAGGCTATATTCCGGCGAGGGATGGCAGGTTGTGCAGGGTTTTGAAGGCAGGTCTGATTATCAACTCCAGGTGTGACTCCCGGACCGTGACACATATATGACTTTTTGTTTTTAATGCTTTATGGACTGAGACCCTTTTGGGTCCCTGGGACCTTTAGTGTGATTTTGTTTTTTAAAACTGCCATGGTTCAAAATAATAAAAAAAAATGAATCAAAAGCAATGTTGTTATGAATGAGTTCACTAATTTAAGGCTCAAATATTCCATTTTCAAAATTTTTTTAAGGAAAATGTTGCATATTTTGTGTTGTTAACAAAATAAAAGGCATAAAAATAAAAAATAAAATAAATATCATGGCAATGGATGGATCTGAAATTGATCTATAGATATTTAAGTGTTAAAGGTAAAAATAAAGTTCTGATATATGACTTTTTTTTTAAACACTTTATTGACTGAGACCCTTTTGGGTCCCCGGGACTTTTAGTGTGATTTTGTTTATTAAAACTGCCATCGTTCAAAAAAAAAAAAATGAATCAAAAGCAATGTTGTTATGAATGACTTCCCTAATTTAGGGCTCAAATATTCCATTTTCAAAAAATTTTTAAGGAAAATGTTGCATATTTTTTGTTGTTAACAAAATAAAAGGCATACAAATAAAATAGATATCATGGCAATGGATGGATCTGAAATTGATCTATAGATATTTAAGTGTTAAAGGTAAAAATAAAGTTCTGATATATGACTTTTTTAAACACTTTATTGACTGAGACCCTTTTGGGTCCCCAGGACTTTTAGTGTGATTTTGTTTATTGAAACTGCCATCGTTCAAAAAAATAATAATGAATCAAAAGCAATGTTGTTATGAATGACTTCCCTAATTTAAGGCTCAAATATTCCAATTTAAAAAATTGTTTTAAGGAAAATATTGCATATTTTGTGTTTTTAACAAAATAAAAGGCATAAAAATAAAAGAAACATCATGGCAATGGATGGATCTGAAATTGATCTATAGATATTTAAGTGTTAAAAGGTAAAAATAAAGTTCTAATATATTACTTTTTTTAAACACTTTATTGACTGAGACCCTTTTTGGTCCCCAGGACTTTTAGTGTGATTTTGTTTATTAAAACTGCCATCGTTCCAAAAAATGATAATGAATCAAAAGCAATGTTGTTATGAATGACTTCCCTAATTTAAGGCTCAAATATTCCAATTTAAAAAATTGTTTTAAGGAAAATATTGCATAGTTTGTGTTTTTAACAAAATAAAAGGCATAAAAATAAAATAAATATCATGGCAATGGATGGATGTGAAATTGATCTATAGATATTTAATTGTTAAATGTAAAAATAAAGTTCTAATATATGACTTTTTTTAACACTTTATTGACTGAGACCCTTTTGGGTCCCCGGGACTTTTAGTGTGATTTTGTTTATTAAAACTGCCATCGTTCCAAAAAATGATAATGAATCAAAAGCAATGTTGTTATGAATGACTTTCCTAATTTAAGGCTCAAATATTCCAATTTAAAAAATTGTTTTAAGGAAAATATTGCATATTTTGTGTTTTTAACAAAATAAAAGGCATAAAAATAAAATAAATATCATGGCAATGCCATCCATCCATCCATTTTCTACCGCTTATTCCCTTCATGGCAATGGATGGATCTGAAATTGATCTATAGATATTTAAGTGTTAAAAGGTAAAAATAAAGTTCTAATATATTACTTTTTTTAAACACTTTATTGACTGAGACCCTTTTTGGTCCCCAGGACTTTTAGTGTGATTTTGTTTATTAAAACTGCCATCGTTCCAAAAAATGCTAATGAATCAAAAGCAATGTTGTTATGAATGACTTCCCTAATTTAAGGCTCAAATATTCCAATTTAAAAAATTGTTTTAAGGAAAATATTGCATAGTTTGTGTTTTTAACAAAATAAAAGGCATAAAAATAAAATAAATATCATGGCAATGGATGGATGTGAAATTGATCTATAGATATTTAAGTGTTAAAGGTAAAAATAAAGTTCTAATATATGACTTTTTTTAACACTTTATTGACTGAGACCCTTTTGGGTCCCCGGGACTTTTAGTGTGATTTTGTTTATTAAAACTGCCATCGTTCCAAAAAATGATAATGAATCAAAAGCAATGTTGTTATGAATGACTTCCCTAATTTAAGGCTCAAATATTCCAATTTAAAAAATTGTTTTAAGGAAAATATTGCATATTTTGTGTTTTTAACAAAATAAAAGGCATAAAAATAAAATAAATATCATGGCAATGGATGGATCTGAAATTGATCTATAGATATTTAAGTGTTAAAAGGTAAAAATAAAGTTCTAATATATTACTTTTTTTAGCACTTTATTGACTGAGACCCTTTTTGGTCCCCAGGACTTTTAGTGTGATTTTGTTTATTGAAATTGCCATCGTTCAAAAAAATGTAATTTAATTTAAGGCTCAAATATTCCAATTTAAAAAAATGTTTTAAGGAAAATATTGCATAGTTTGTGTTTTCGCCAAAATAAAAGACATAACATTTTCTTTTTTTAAATAAAAAAAAACATTACTCTACTATGCAAAGCGAAAGCCATTTATCAACAACATCCAGAAACGCCGCCGGCTTCTCTGGGCCCGAGATCATCGAAGATGGACTGATGCAAAGTGGAAAAGTGTTCTGTGGTCTGACGAGTCCACATTTCAAATTGTTTTTGGAAATATTCAACATTGTGTCATCCGGACCAAAGAAGAAGCAAACCATCCAGACCGTTATCGACGCAAAGTTGAAAAGCCAGCATGTGTGATGGTATGGGGGTGCATTAGTGCCCAAGGCATGGGTAACTTACACATCTGTGAAGGCACCATAAAGGTACATGTAGGTTTTGGAACAACAAATGCTGCCATCTAAGCGCCGTTTTTTTTCATGGACGCCGCTGCTTATTTCAGCAAGACAATGCTGAAATATGTTACAACAGCGTGGCTTGGTAAAAAAAGAGCGCGGGTACTTTCCTGGCCCGCCTGCAGTCCAGACCTGTCTCCCATGGAAAATGTGTGGCGCATTATGAAGTGTAAAATAGGACAGCGGAGACCCCGGACTGTTGAAGGACTGAAGCTCTACATAAAACAAGAATGGGAAAGAATTCCACTTTCAAAGCTTCAACAATTAGTTTCCTCAGTTCCCAAACGTTTATTGAGTGTTGTTAAAAGAAAAGGTGATGTAACACAGTGGTGAACATGCCCTTTCCCAACTACTTTGGCCCGTGTTGCAGCCATGAAATTCTAAGTAAATTATTATTTGCAAAAAAAGATCAAGTTTATGAGTTTGAACATCAAATATGTTGTCTTTGTAGCATATTCAACTGAATATGGCTTGAAAAGGATTTGCAAATCATTGTATTCTGTTTATATTTACATCTAACACAATTTCCCAACTCATATGGAAACGGGGTTTGTACAAAGAATATGAACACCAGCAAAATGAGGTATCTAAAGTCGAGATCAGTCTCTAAAATGGTCACCCACCTCTCATGCTTTTGTCTTGCCTGGGCTCGAAACTGAAAGTTAACTCCATTAAACTAGACTTAATAATTTGTGTTTGTGTGTGCATGAATAACAACTAAAGTGTGTATCTTTTCAAGCAGAACAAAGGCCAGAATGAAGGATTTCTAAGGCACAGAGGCGGAAAATAAGACTTTTCCATCACACAGAGCTGGATCCCAATGGTGTAGAAAGGTGTGTGTTTGTGTGTTTACTCACAACAGCTGCAGAGAAAAGAGTCCCTCCAACAGCCCCTTGGAGATCTCCGTTATTTTATTCCCGTACAGGACTCTGTGGACAACAAAGACATCCAGAATGACATCAATACTCAGAAGCACATGCAAATCTTGTTTATGATTGGACTTTTCTGGGGATCTTTTGGTTGGACACCTTTTTGCTTACTCTATTACTGTATTGATTCAATTATAAAACATAAGCCTCTTTTTAGAGACTCCAAATCCCCACAAAAATTACTCTTTTTGAAAAAAACCCAACATGTTTTGTGTGTTTAGCATTTACTTGTATGACCCAATGCGAACGACCTTCCCTAGTCACGGTGCAAACAAATGAAAAAGAAAAAAACAATCATATCAACACAAAATGTCACAGGTTACACAACCTGCTCACTGACCGTAGTGGATATTGTAAAACACGTCATAATACAATTCTAAAATTATTACAAAAACAGGAAATTTTGACTGAATGTGACAAATGACAACAACCATCATAAACACTTTTGAATATGTAACTAAACATTAATATTTCTATAACGGCTGCATGTTTGACACACTAATTTATGCAGTGACACAATTGTATTAACATTATTTTTATCTATTTTTACATGGGGAAAAAAAAACAACTGTAAAAATTTAAGAAAAAATTGCAAAAAATGTTTAAGTCTTGAGAAAAATCTGAAATAATCTAACTCCATCCATCCATTTTCTACCACTTATTCCCTTTTGAGGTCGCTGGCGCCTATCTCAGCTACAATCGGGCGGAAGGCGGGGTACACCCTGGACAAGTCGCCACCTCATCGCATGTTCTAACTAATAATTAATATCAATATAGTCTGTATGGCCCTCAGCTCTTACTGGATCGGCTGCGAACTGATCCAGTGAGAGCTGGAGATCCTGGCCAGATGAAACCAGGATTAGGTCCCTGCAAAAAGCAGAGACCTAATCCTGGAGCCACCAAACCAGATACCCTCTAAGCCCTGACTGTGCCTAGAAATTCCATCCATAAAAGTTATGAACAGAATGGGTGACAAAGGACAGTCTTGGTGGAGTCCAGCCTTCACTGGAAACGGGTCCGACTTACTGCCGGCGATGCGGACCAAGGTCTGACACTGATCCTACAGGGAGCGGACCGCCACAATCAGACAGTTCGATACCCCATACTCTCTAAGCCATCCCCACAGGACTTCCTGGGGTACACAGTCAAATGCCTTCTCCAAGTCCACAAAGCACGTGTAGACTGGTTGGGGCAAACTCCAGTTGGAGATCCTGGCCAGATGAAGCCATCAGGACCACATCATCTTCAAAAAGCAGAGACCTAATCCTGGAGCCACTGAACCAGATACCCTCTAAGCCCTGACTGCGCCTAGAAATTCTATCCATGAAAGTTATGAACAGAATGGGTGACAAAGGGCAGTCTTGGCGGAGTCCAACCTTCACTGGAAACGGGTCCGACTTACTGCCGGCAATGCGGACCGAGGTCTGACACTGATCCTACAGGGAGCGGACCGCCACAATCAGACAGTTCGATACCCCATACTCTCTAAGCCATCCCCACAGGACTTCCTGGGGTACACAGTCAAATGCCTTCTCCAAGTCCACAAAGCACATGTAGACTGGTTGGGGCAAACTCCAGTTGGAGATCCTGGCCAGATGAAGCCATCAGGACTACATCATCTTCAAAAAGCAGAGACCTAATCCTGGAGCCACTGAACCAGATACCCTCTAGGCCCTGACTGTGCCTAAAAATTCTATCCATAAAAGTTACGAACAGAATGGGTGACAAAGGGCAGTCTTGGCGGAGTCCAACCTTCACTGGAAACGGGTCCGACTTACTGCCGGCGATGCGGACCGAGGTCTGACACTGATCGTACAGGGAGTGGACCGCCCCAATCAGACAGTCCCATACCCCATACTCTCTGAGCCATCCCCACTGGACTTCCTGAGGTACACAGTCGAATGCCTTCTCTTAGTCCACAAAGCACATGTAGACTGGTTGGGGAAAACTCCAGTTGGAGATCCTGGCCAGGACTTCCTGGGGTACACAGTCAAATGCCTTCTCCAAGTCCACAAAGCACATGTAGACTGCTTGGGGCAAACTCCAGTTGAAGATCCTGGCCAGATGAAGCCATCAGGACCACATCATCTTCAAAAAACAGAGACCTAATCCTGGAGCCACTGAACCAGATACCCTCTAAGCCCTGACTGTGCCTAGAAATTCTGTCCATAAAAGTTACAAACAGAATGGGTGACAAAGGGCAGTCTTGGCGGAGTCCAACCTTCACTGGAAACGGGTCCGACTTACTGCCGGCGATGCGGACCGAGGTCTGACACTGATCCTACAGGGAGCGGACCGCCACAATCAGACAGTCCCATACCCCATACTCTCTGAGCCATCCCCACTGGACTTCCTGGGGTACACAGTCAAATGCCTTCTCCAAGTCCACAAAGCACATGCAGACTGGTTGGGGCAAACTCCAGTAGAAGATCCTGGCCAGATGAAGCCATCAGGACCACATCATCTTCAAAAAACAGAGACCTAATCCTGGAGCCACTGAACCAGATACCCTCTAAGCCCTGACTGTGCCTAGAAATTATATCCATGAAAGTTATGAACAGAATGGGTGACAAAGGGCAGTCTTGGCGGAGTCCAACCTTCACTGGAAACGGGTCCGACTTACTGCCGGCGATGCGGACCGAGGTCTGACACTGATCCTACAGGGAGCGGACCGCCACAATCAGACAGTCCCATACCCCATACTCTCTGAGCCATCCCCACTGGACTTCCTGGGGTACACAGTCGAATGCCTTCTCTTAGTCCACAAAGCACATGTAGACTGGTTGGGGCAAACTCCAGTTGGAGATCCTGGCCAGGACTTCCTGGGGTACACAGTCAAATGTCTTCTCCAAGTCCACAAAGCACATGTAGACTGCTTGGGGCAAACTCCAGTTGAAGATCCTGGCCAGATGAAGCCACCAGGACCACATAATCTTCAAAAAACAGAGACCTAATCCTGGAGCCACTGAACCAGATACCCTCTAAGCCCTGACTGTGCCTAGAAATTCTGTCCATAAAAGTTACAAACAGAATGGGTGACAAAGGGCAGTCTTGGCGGAGTCCAACCTTCACTGGAAACGGGTCCGACTTACTGCCGGCGATGCGGACCGAGGTCTGACACTGATCGTACAGGGAGTGGACCGCCCCAATTAGACAGTTCCATACCCCATACTCTCTGAGCACTCCCCACAGGACTTCCTGGGGTACAAAGTCAAATGCCTTCTCTTAGTCCACAAAGCACATGTAGACTGGTTGGGGCAAACTCCCATGCACCCTCAAGAACCCTGCCCAGAGTATAGAGCTGGTCCACAGTTCCACGACCAGGACGAAAACCACACTGTTCCTCCTGAATCCGAGGTTGGACTATCTGGCGTAGCCTCCTCTCCAGTACACCTGAATAGACCTTACTGGGAAGGCTGAGGAGTGGGATAGTTGGAACACACCCTGCGGTTCCCCTTCTTAAAGAGAGGAACCATCACCTCGGTCTGCCAATCTGCCAGTGCTTTTACAACTGATATACATAACTATCTACAGAATAATACACAGCTGACCCAGTATCTGACTTTTCCGTATGTTGGTGGAAAAAGTTTGAACTATCCCTGAACTAACGTATTAAAAGTATGGATGTTTAGAGTTGAGGATCGATACCACAGCATAAAGATGTGGTATCAGCGGGATGGATCCTTGGGTTTGGATTCACACATCACCCGTCAGCAGGAACGTGGGTGTCCCTTTTTATTGTGTCGCCTCCGTTCTGCAAGTCAGCGTTTACTCAATGGTTGATTGAGGAGAGACGAGGACTCCTTTCACACAGAACGTCTCCCTCATGTCCTGGTTCTGGTCCTCTGTGGTTCTTCCCAAAACAAGGTTCAGATTTCTCCTAAAATGTCAGCTCCTATCAGATTTATTCCATCGGCCAGCGTTTTCTCCAAATGTTTAGGAGTCAAAGTGAGGTCGGGGTCTGCAGAAACATTTGCCGTTGGCTTCTTCGTCTTTGTTTGGCGTGTGCTTGTCAGATGTTTTGCATTCTTCTCCCAGTTTATGGTCAAAACACACCGAGATAGACTTGTTGGGAAGCAACCTGGTTTTCTCTCTTCTGGCCAGACTTTCGACAACAGGGATGTCGAACTTGTTTTCCTGGAGGGTTGTTTGGAACAGTGACGATAATCCTTTAATAGTCTTCTAACACCATTGGGTTCTATATTCTAAATGGGTTAAAAATGGGTTACCGTATTTCCTTGAATTGCCGCCGGGTATATAGTATGCGGCCTGCCTAAAATTACTGCCGGGTCGGACTCGTTTCGCAAAATATTTAGCGCATGCTTACCATTACTGCCGGCTCAGGATTAACGCCGGGTCAAACTGGTTTCGCAAAATATTTTTTTTATTAGCGCATGTCTAGAATTTCCGCAGGGTCAAACTCGTCACGTCACGAGTGACACTTCACCTGTCATCATTTTCAAAATGGAGGAGGATGATTTCAATCATTTGAAATCGCATAAAGGGAAGAACATTAGGAGTTATTCAGTAGGATTTAAGGTCCAAACGATTGAATATGCTAAAAAGAACAGTAAGCAGCTATGTTTTATTAATATACCATAGCTGCGTGTCAAATATGAGTCATTGAATATGCTAAAAAGAACAGTAAGCAGCTATGTTTTATTAATATACCGTAGCTGCGTGTGTCAAATATGAGTCATTAAGAGGCTCCCGCCTCCTGGTGGTAGAGGGCGCTAGTGATCCTTCTTGCGACTACTCGGCTGCAGAAGAAGTGACAACAAGCAGCAAGAGTGAGCAGCGATCCTTTATTTTTTCCTCTCGCTTGCACTTTTAACATGGAGGATTACATATCTAAAATAAAACCGTTTTCTAAACTGGACTTTCAATGGAAGCAGGAGGTAATAAAGGAAGATCTCCATGGAGACAGAGAGACTTTTAAAACTGAAGAAAGATAAGGAAGACTTCTATAAACAAGTTATCGATGCTTTTGATTAGAAGGAGCTGCGCATGGACTTCATTTATAAGTAAAGGTAAGACCATAATAACGTTTTTTTGTATTAAATGTGCTTTTCATGATGGTATCCTTACATCACACTCAAATTTAAAAGGGCAGGCCTAAATTTACCGCATGCTTATGGTAAGCACCGGAGTGAGAAGAGGTTTTAAATTACTTAGCGGAAATACGGTATACTTGTATAGCGCTTTTCTACCTTCAAGGTACTCAAAGCGCTGTGACACTATTTCCACATTCCACGTTAGAATGGTGTGGCGGGCCAGATTTGACCACCGTGCCAAGGGGGTGTGTCAGTGGAGGTTTGAAGTCAAAGGTCAGGTCAGAGAAGAATCGAATTTCTAAAAGTCTTGGTCAGATGAAAAAAAAAAGAGGATTGAGGCGGGAAGTAGGACACCTGAATTCACTAATTAAAGGGGACCCGTTATGCAAAACCACCTTTTCTTACCTGGTTTTTGTGTACCCCTACTTTCCGGACCGTATGGCGCACCGGATTATAAGGTGCAAAAAAGGGTCATACTATGATAACACTTTGGTCAAAATGATACAGATGACTTTATGACAGTCTATTTTTTTGTGGGCAGTCTTATTGACGTGCCTCCATTTTGACAAGGTCATCTTTGTTGTAGCGGTGTAGCGTGCAAGGACGGGAGTGGAAGAAGTGTCAAAAGATGGCGCTAACTGTTTTAATGACGTTCAGACTTTACTTCAATCAATAATAGGAGCAGCATCTCCTCATCCGTGACTCACTTGTGCAACAACAACAACGCCCGAAATATGTCCCGTGACCGGAACTCTCTAATAACTAAAGTTCCTTGGGTGTATAATGTGAACTCACTACACCGGTATGTTTTAGTGCTTTCATGGCGAGTTTACTGACCGATATAAGTAAGAAGATTACACTACTTTTTATTAGAAATGGAAACAGCGGAGGATGAACGTCACATAACAAGAAGACAGAGAAAAAGAAGATTATGGACTACACAGGCCGACAGGCGCACATTTTCAGGACTTATACAGATCCCAAATACAGATCAGCAGGTACTAGAAGGTAAGATAACTTGCTTTTTGCGTAATATTGCAAAACAAAACACCAGATAATATGTCTTACCTTATACACACAGCATAATAATACTCCTATGTTGAAGCACAGTACAATCCATCAAGTGGTGTGGCTTCATAGCTTACCAAAGGCCTACAAAAACATTTTGATAGATTTTTTTGGTGCCGTGTGTAATGTTCTATATTTTCAATGGAACATGTAAAATGTTGATGTTGTTTACTGGTGTCATATTGCAGTCTACACATATCTCTTATGTGTGACTGCCATCATATTGCAGTCTACACGTATCTCTTATGTGTGACTGCTGTCATACTGCAGTCTAAACGTATCTCTTATGTGTGACTGCCATCATATTGCAGTTTACACCAATCTCTTATGTGTGACTGCCATCATATTGCAGTTTACACCAATCTCTTATGTGTGACTGCCATCATATTGCAGTCTACACAGATCTGTTATGTGTGACTGCCATCATATTGCAGTCTACACCTATCTCTTATGTTGGACTGCCATCATATTGCAGTCTACACGTATCTCTTATGTGTGACTGCCATCATACCGCAGTCTACACGTATCTCTTATGTGTGACTGCCATCATATTGCAGTCTACACGTATCTCTTATGTGTGACTGCCATCATATTGCAGTCTACACGTATCTCTTATGTGTGACTGCCATCATATTGCAGTCTACACGTATCTCTTATGTGTGACTGCCATCATATTGCAGTCTACACGTATCTCTTATGTGTGACTGCCATCATATTGCAGTGTACACATATATCTTATGTGTGACTGCCATCATATTCCAGTTTACACGTATCTCTTATGTGTGACTGCCATCTACTGATCACACTTATAATTTCACCATGTACCAAATAAAATAGCTTTGAGGTCGGTAAGCACAACCATAATTATTCCGTACATTAGGCACACCAGGTTATAGGGCGCACTGTTGAGTTTTGAGAAAATGACAGGCTTTTAGGTGCGCCTTATAGTCCAAAAAGTTCAGGTACTTGGGCTCTGTGTAAGTCTCGAAAGTTCGAAGTCAAACCACGCAGGCGTGCCAGAGATATTTATAAAACAATCTTACTTTACGTCATAGATCTTTCAAACGAGCTGTTTGGAATTTGCTAATTGTGTAGTAGAAATGTACGGCATTGTAGTTCAACACCGTGGTCTGTATCCTCTTGTTGTGGGGCAGACTGGCTTGTAGATGCACATGCACCCTCTCTATTTCTAACACAAAGCAGGGTATAGTTCTAACTTATATCTGTTGGTAGAATTGTAAAAACTACAACAAAGACAACGGGGAGACTTCCCGTCCAAGGTTTCTTGTTGTCCCCATTGGGTGGAGTTTTTCCTTGCCCTGATGTGGGTTCAGAGCCAAGGATGTCGTGGTGGCTTGTGCAGCCCTTTGGGGCATTCGTGATCAATAAACTGTGCCCGACTGACGTAGGACGTAACATTTAGGAACGATACACAGACAAAATCACCAGTTCCTATCCAAATACGTCTGAAGGAGTCTTGAGGACCGCGTGGCCGGCCCGAGAACTGCTGGCGTGGAGTACTTACAGAGAGTTGAGGGACCGCAGGCCTTGGAAAGCGTCGGACGCCAACTCCGATATCTGATTGTTACTCAGGTCTCTGTGAAAAGCAGCAAGACAGAAGTGAAGAAAGCGGAACACGTCGGCTGGATCTGATATGGTTTCCGGATCGACTCACATTCTTCGCAGTTTCTTGTACGGCGAGAAGGCGCCCGTGGGTATCACCTTGATGGCGTTCTGCTCCAGTCGGCTGGAACCAAACGTACACAGACCGGTGAGGAACAGCGTTTACAATCTCCTTTTGGATAAGCCTGTGCCAAGGTCTAGAGAGACGCTCATATCAACAAGTCAGCATTTTCATCGGACTTGCAAAGTCAGAACTATTTCACTGACTCGGTTTTCCGTTTGTGTTTTTTTACCTCGGATCATGCACTGGTCTAGTGGTTTAGTCCTGCTTCTGCAAGGTTTTGATGACATTTGGCGAGGTACTAAGGATTCTGAGAAGGATCCAGGAAACGGGATTCGTAGAATCAGCTGATATATTCATCATTTCAGTACTTCATCATCAATGGACGTCCATGTTTATTCATTTTGACCACCCCGTCTATTAGTGGTGGACTGACGGCTCCAAATAGCGGTGGTGTGTTTTATGTGCACCACCATATTAGTGGTAGTCCAGCAGGCATGCTCGTATTGTGGAAAAGCCCAACAACTCACACGGTGCCCACAGATTTGATCCCGCCGGAAGCGTTCCGAATATCAAAACGTTCGGCTGAAACCGCCGCAATCGTGAACTCGCAAGAAAGAGTATTATAAAAGATTCCAAATTAAAATCCCGCCATGTTTTTCCCACTGAAAATGAACGGGTTCTCAACCGATTCCAACCACTCCTCTGTCAACACCTTCCACTCATCTCAGGCAATCAAAGTATATTTTTCCCAAGATATAAACAAAAATTCCAGGCATTTCCAGATTTTCCAAAGCCCCATAGTTTTTTTTCGCAGTCCACATTTTTCAGCCAAATCCAACCATTCCAACATCAAAACATTCCTTTCAGTTGGGCCAACTAAATATCCTATTTTTTCTTTCCTTACAAACTCCAGGTTTTCCCGAAATTCCAGGAATTCTGAAGTACCACTTCTCAATTCAAACTGTTGCTACGGCAACACTTTTCAACCGATTCCCAAGATTGCAACACGAACCAGTTCATATCGTCTAGGAAATATGTGCTAGTATCAATAGTTTCTAAAATTCCTGTTTTTCCCGAATTTCCAGGATTTCCAAAATATCACTTCTCAATTCAATAGCATTAAAAGATTACAGTTGGTACAAAATGCGGCTGCTAGACTTTTGACAAGAACAAGAAAGTTTGATCACATTACGCCTGTACTGGCTCACCTGCACTGGCTTCCTGTGCACTTAAGATGTGACTTTAAGGTTTTACTACTTACGTATAAAATACTACACGGTCTAGCTCCAGCCTATCTTGCCGATTGTATTGTACCGTATGTCCCGGCAAGAAATCTGCGTTCAAAAGACTCCGGCTTATTAGTGATTCCTAGAGCTCAAAAAAAGTCTGCGGGCTATAGAGCGTTTTCCGTTCGGGCTCCAGTACTCTGGAATGCCCTCCCGGTAACAGTTCGAGATGCTACCTCAGTAGAAGCATTTAAGTCTCATCTTAAAACTCATCTGTATACTCTAGCCTTTAAATAGACGTCCTTTTTAGACCAGTTGATCTGCCGCTTCTTTTCTTTTTCCTATGTCCCCCCCTCCCTTGTGGAGGGGGTCCGGTCCGATGACCATGGATGAAGTACTGACTGTCCAGAGTCGAGACCCAGGATGGACCGCTCGTCGGGACCCAGGATGGACCGCTCGCCTGTATCGGTTGGGGACATCTCTACGCTGCTGATCCGCTTGAGATGGTTTCCTGTGGACGGGACTCTCACTGCTGTCTTGGAGCCACTATGGATTGAACTTTCACAGTATCATGTTAGACCCGCTCGACATCCATTGCTTTCGGTCCCCTAGAGGGGGGGGGGGGTTGCCCACATCTGAGGTCCTCTCCAAGGTTTCTCATAGTCAGCATTGTCGCTGGCGTCCCACTGAATGTGAATTCTCCCTGCCCACTGGGTGTGAGTTTTCCTTGCCCTTTTGTGGGTTCTTCCGAGGATGTTGTAGTCGTAATGATTTGTGCAGTCCTTTGAGACATTTGTGATTTGGGGCTATATAAATAAACATTGATTGATTGATTGAATTCGAACTGTTACAACGTCACTATATTATCAAAAATTCCTGGTTTTCCCTAAATTCTAAAATTTCCAGGAAATTCCCATTTAAATTAATTCCAAGTTCTACAATGCCCAACATTCTCAAAACTTTTTTTTTTTTTACCTGATTCCAGATACACTGAAGTCAAAACATGTTTTCCATTTCCCCAAATTCCCGGTTTTTCCAGGAATTTCTTCCAATTGACAATGAATGGGCAATATTCAAACTTCTGCATAGCCCGCACTACTTGTCTGATTCGAACCGTTCCGCCGTCCACACACTCCACTCACCCTGGACTTTGAAGCATTCTTATGGCAAAAATAACATCACAGACCTGTCAAACGAGTCCAATACCAGAAACAGATCCCAGTCCAAATCGTCAGTGGTTTTAAAGCTGTCCCCAGGAGGAAGTTATTTGTCAAATTTAATTAAGTCACAACAATAACATTCCTGAAGTCAGTATTTACAACCTTACTAGTGTTCACTTCACAGCCAAAGATGGTTCATCTAGTTATTGACATTATTTACACATTACTTCGTCTGTTTCAGTTACTATATTATTTAGTCACTACAGTAATTACAACTTGTGTTCACATCCACAGGAACAACATGGGTTAGCCTACTCTATACAGTATTTACAACCTTGCTGGTGTTCACTTCACAGCCACAGACGGTTCATTTACTTATTGACATTATTTACACATTACTTCGTCTGTTTCAGTTACTATATTATTTAGTCACTAAAGTAATTACAACTTGTGTTCACATCCACAGGAACAACATGGGTTAGCCTACTCTATACAGTATCTACAACCTTGCTGGTGTTCACTTCACAGCCACAGACGGTTCATTTACTTATTGACATTATTTACACATTACTTCGTCTGTTTCAGTTACTATATTATTTAGTCACTACAGTAATTACAACTTGTGTTCACATCCACAGGAACAACATGGGTTAGCCTACTCTATACATTATTTACAACCTTGCTGGTGTTCACTTCACAGCCACAGATGGTTCATCTACTTACTGACATTATTTACACATTACTGTGTCTGTTTCAGTCACTAAGTTATTTGGTCACTACAGTAATTACAACTTGTGTTCACATTCACAGGAACCACATGGGTTAACCTACTCTATACAGTATTTACAACCTTGCAAGTGTTCACTTCACAGCCACAGATGGTTCGTCTAGAGTTTGACACTATTTACACATTACTTTGTCTGTTTATTTAGTCACTACAGTCATTACAACTTGTGTTCAAATCCACAGGAACAACATGGGTTAGCCTACTCTATATAGTATTTACAACCTTGCTGGTGTTCATTTCACAGCCACAGATGGTTCGTCTAGTTATTGACATTATTTACACATTACTATGTCTGTTTCAGTCAGTATGTTATTTAGTCACTGCAGTCACTACAACTTTTTATTTAATCACTACAGTCATTACAACTTGTGTTCACATCCACAGGAACCACATGGGTTAGCCTACTCTATACAGTATCTACAACCTTACTAATGTTCACTTCACAGCCACAGTTGGTCCATCTAGTTATTGACATTATTTACACATTACTGTGTCTGTTTCAGTCACTACAGTAATTGTGTTCACATCCACAGGAACCACATGGGTTAGCCTACTCTATACAGTATTTACAACCTTGCTGGTGTTCACTTCACAGCCACAGATGGTTCATCTACTTACTGACATTATTTACACATTACTATGTCTGTTTCAGTCAGTATGTTATTTAGTCACTGCAGTCACTACAACTTGTGTTCACATCCACAGGAACAACATGGGTTAGCCTACCCTATACAGTATTTACAACCTTGCAAGTGTTCACTTCACAGCCACAGATGGTTCATTTACTTATTGACATTATTTACACATTACTTCGTCTGTTTCAGTTACTATATTATTTAGTCACTACAGTAATTACAACTTGTGTTCACATCCACAGGAACAACATGGGTTAGCCTACTCTATACAGTATTTACAACCTTGCTGGTGTTCACTTCACAGCCACAGATGGTTCATCTACTTACTGACATTATTTACACATTACTGTGTCTGTTTCAGTCACTAAGTTATTTGGTCACTACAGTAATTACAACTTGTGTTCACATTCACAGGAACCACATGGGTTAACCTACTCTATACAGTATTTACAACCTTGCAAGTGTTCACTTCACAGCCACAGATGGTTCGTCTAGAGTTTGACATTATTTACACATTACTTTGTCTGTTTATTTAGTCACTACAGTCATTACAACTTGTGTTCAAATCCACAGGAACAACATGGGTTAGCCTACTCTATATAGAATTTACAACCTTGCTGGTGTTCATTTCACAGCCACAGATGGTTCGTCTAGAGTTTGACATTATTTACACATTACTTTTTCTTTTTATTTAATCACTACAGTCATTACAACTTGTGTTCAGATCCACAGGAACCACATGGGTTAGCCTACTCTATACAGTATCTACAACCTTACTAATGTTCACTTCACAGCCACAGTTGGTCCATCTAGTTATTGACATTATTTACACATTACTGTGTCTGTTTCAGTCACTAAGTTATTTGATCACTACAGTAATTACAACTTGTGTTCACATCCACAGAAACCACATGGGTTAGCCTACTCTTTACAGTATTTACAACCTTGCAAGTGTTCACTCCACAGCCACAGATGGTTCATCTACTTATTGACATTATTTACACATTACTTTGTCTGTTTATTTAGTCACTACAGTCATTAAAACTTGTGTTCACATCCACAGGAACCACATGGGTTAGCCTACTCTAATGAGTATTTACAACCTTACTAGTGTTCACTTCACAGCCACGGATGGTCAATCTAGTTATTGACACTATTTACACATTACTTTGTCTGTTTATTTTGTCACTACAGTCATTACAACTTGTGTTCACATCCACAGGAACCACATGGGTTAGCCTACTCTGTAGAGTATTTACAACCTTACTAGTGTTCACTTCACAGTCACAGATGGTTCATCTACTTATTGACATTATTTACACACTACTTTGTCTGTTTATTTCGTCACTACAGTAATTAAAACTTGTGTTCACATCCACAGGAACCACATGGGTTAGCCTACTCTATTCAGTATTTACAGCCTTACTATTGTTCACTTCACAGCCACAGATGGTCCATCTATTTATTGACACAATTTAATCATTACTGTGTCTGTTTCAATCACTGTGTTATTTAGTCACTACAGTAATTACAACTTGTGTTTACATTCACAGGAACCACATGGGTTAGCCCACTCTATACAGTATTTACAACCTTGCTAGTGTTCACTTCACAGCCACAGATGGTTCATCTAGTTATTGACATTATTTACACATTACTTTGTCTGTTTATTTAGTCACTACAGTCATTATAACTTGTGTTCACATCCACAGGAACCACATGGGTTAGCCTACTCTATACCGTATTTACAACCTTACTAGTGTTCACTTCACAGCCACAGATGGTTCATCTACTTATTGACATTATTTGCACATTACTTTGTCTGTTTATTTAGTCACTACAGTCATTACAACTTGTGTTCACATCCACAGGAACCACATGGGTTAGCCTACTCTTTACAGTATTTACAACCTTGCTAGTGTTCACTTCACAGTCACATATGGTTCATCTACTTATTGACATTATTTACACATTACTTTGTCTGTTTATTTAGTCACTACAGTCATTACAACTTGTGTTCACATCCACAGGAACCACATGGGTTAGCCTACTCTAATGAGTATTTACAACCTTACTAGTGTTCACTTCACAGCCACAGATGGTCAATCTAGTTATTGACACTATTTACACATTACTTTGTCTGTTTATTTAGTCACTACAGTAATTACAACTTGTGTTCACATCCACAGGAACCACATGGGTTAGCCTGCTCTATACAGTATTTACAACGTTGCTACTGTTCACAGCCACAGATGGTTCATCTACTTATTGACATTATTTACACAGTACTCTGTCTGTTTATTTAGTCACAACAGTAATTAAAACTTGTGTTCACATCCACAGGAACCACATGGGTTAGCCTACTCCATACAGTATCTACAACCTTACTAGTGTTCACTTCACAGCCACAGATGGTCATTTAGTCATTATTACTTTGGCATGTTTGGTTTTCTGGCTCTGACATGAGCCTTCCTGGCAAATTTCTGAGCAGCTTGCATTTTTCTTTTTGTTTCTGCTTCAGTGGATTCTTGCTGGGCTTTTATAGCCAATTTCTGTCTTTGACTCCAACTCCACTTCCAACTGCTCCAAATGCAAATATCATAGAGTACAGTGTTTACTTTATTAGCTAACTTCCTTTATCTGAATAACATTTTGTGATTAATAGCATGAAATAACACATGTTGTATTGTTTATGTTTCAAAATGATTCAACTATTCAATGTCAAAATATAAAGCGTAGACATAATGGACATAAGGACATCCCTGCTATACTGGAGGACATCCCTACTGAACTGGAGGACATCCCTACTGAACTGGAGGACAACCCTGCTATACTGGAGGACAACCCTACAATACCGGAGGACATCTTTACTACACTGAAAGACATCCCTACTGAACTGGAGGACATCCTTATTATACTGGAGGACATCCCCACTGTGCTCGAGGACATCCCTACTGAACTGGAGGACATCCTTATTATACTGGAGGACATCCCCACTGAACTGGAGGACAACCCTACTATACTGGAGGACATCTTTACTATACTGGAGGACATCCCTACTGTACTGGAGGATATCCCTACTAGAGGACATCCATACTGTACTCGAGGACATCCCTACTGAACTGGAGGACATCCCTACTAGAGGACATCCTTGCTGTACATAAGGACATCCCTACTGAACTGGAGGACATCCCTACTGTACTCGAGGACATCCCTACTGAACTGGAGGACATCCCTACTGTACTCAAGGACATCCCTACTATACTGGAGGACATCCCTTCTGAACTGGAAGACATGCCTACTATACTGGAGGACATCCCTACTGTACTGGAGGACATCCTTATTATACTGGAGGACATCTTTACTATACTGGAGGACATCTTTACTATACTGGAGGACATCCTTATTATACTGGAGGACATCTTTACTATACTGGAGGACATCCCTACTATACTGGAGGACATCCTTACTATACTGGAGGACATCTTTACTATACTGGAGGACATTCTTATTATACTGAAGGACATCCCTACTGAACTGGAGGACATCCCTACTGAACTGGAGGACATCCCTACTGAACTGGAGGACATCCCTACTGTACTCGAGGACATCCCTACTATACTGAAAGACATCCCTACTGAACTGGAGGACATCCCTACTATACTGGAGGACATCCCCTACTATACTGGAGGACATCCTTATTATACTGGAGGACATCTTTATTATACTGGAGGACATCCCTACTGTACTCGAGGACATCCCTACTGAACTGGAGGACATCCCTACTAGAGGACATCCTTGCTGTACAGGAGGACATCCCTACTGTACTCGAGGACATCTTTACTATACTGGAGGACATCCCTACTATACTGGAGGACATCCCTACTATACTGGAGGACATCTTTACTATACTGGAGGACATCCCTACTGTGCTCGAGGACATCCCTACTGAACTGGAGGACATTCTTATTATACTGAAGGACATCCCTACTGAACTGGAAGACATTCTTATTATACTGAAGGACATCCCTACTGAACTGGAAGACATCCCTACTATACTGGAGGACATCCCTACTGTACTGGAGGACATTCTTATTATACTGAAGGACATCCCTACTGAACTGGAAGACATCCCTACTATACTGGAGGACATCCCTACTGTACTGGAGGACACCCACACCTCAGTCAGTCCAAAGCCAGGCTCCTTTTAAAGTTGCGAGTGCAACTCTGCCACACCGAGTAAAGGAGCCCAGTTTTCCCAAACCGATTTGATCTGCCGCCTCTTTCAGACGCAGCTTCTAATTCCTGCGTCCTCCTCCCTTCATTACTGTCCTCAATCAGAGAGGAGCTGCATGGCCGCCATTTCTCATTTCACAGTTGTGTGCTTTTATTGCAGCGCAGCCGGCGACTCGACTGCTCAACCAGCCCGAGAGTCGACTGCTCAACCAGCCCGAGAGTCGACTGCTCAACCAGCCCGAGAGTCGACTGCTCAACCAGCCGGCGACTCGACTGCTCAACCAGCCCGAGAGTCGACTGCTCAACCAGCCCGAGAGTCGACTGCTCAACCAGCCCGAGAGTCGACTGCTCAACCAGCCCGAGAGTCGACTGCTCAACCAGCCCGAGAGTTGTTGTGGAAAATGTGTTTGTGCCGCTTACATTTCAGTGATGGTCTCCGGGAGGTTGGTGGGTATTTCCGTCAGACCTTTGCCTCGGCAGTCCACGATGTTGTTGCTGCAGGTGCACGACTCCGGGCACTGCAAGACGCTGCAGGACGAAGACGACGTCTGGTAACCTAGGGCCGGGGACGACCACCGTGTTAGAGCCAGGCGCTAGTTGGGCATAGGCTATAGCATTTTAAATTTTGTGTAGTTCAGGGGTCACCAACCTTTTTGAAAGCAAGAGCTTATTCTTGGGTACTGATTAATGCCAAGGGCTCCCAGTTTGATACACACTTCAATAAAATGCCAGAAATAGCCAATTTGCTCAATTTACCTGTAATAAATAAATCTATATATATAAAAAAATGAGTATTTCTGTCGTCGTACATTTTTTTTGTGGGGCGGTATAGCTCGGTTGGTAGAGTGGCCGTGCCAGCAACTTGAGGGTTGCAGGTTCGATTCCCGCTTCCGCCATCCTAGTCACTGCCGTTGTGTCCTTGGGCAAGACACTTTACCCACCTGCTCCCAGTGCCACCCACACTGGTTCAAATGTAACTTAGATATTGGGTTTCACTATGTAAAGCGCTTTGAGTCACTAGAGAAAAGCGCTATATAAATATAATTCACTTCACTTTTTCCTTTTACGGAAGTTTTTTTGTAGAGAATAAAAGATGGAAAACACCCTTAATTGAACGGTTTAAAGAGGAGAAAACAGGAAAAAAATGAAAACTTTATTTTGAAACATAGTTTATCTTCAATTTCGACTCTTTAAAATTAAAAATTCAACCGAAAAAAATGAAGAGAAAAACTAGCTAATTTGAATATTTTTGAAAAAATAAAAAAAAGAATTAGTAATTTTTCCTGATTAAGACTAATTTTAGAATTTTGATGACATGTTTTAAATAAGTTAAAATCCAATCTGCACTTTGATAGAATATATAACAAATTGGACCAAGCTATATTTCTAACAAAGACAAATCATTATTTCTTCTAGATTTTTTAGAGCAAAAATGTCAAAATAAATTCAAAAGACTTTGAAATAAGATTTAAATTTGATTCTACAGATTTTCTAGATTTGTCAGAATATTTTTTTGAATTTTAATCATAAGTTTGAAGAAATATTTCACAAATATTCTTCGTCGAAAAAACAGAAGCTAAAATGAAGAATTAAATTAAAATGTATCTATTATTCAGTACAATAAAAAAATAAATGTACTTGAACATTGATTTAAATTGTCAGGAAAGAAGAGGAAGGAATTTAAAAGGTAAAAAGGTATATGTGTTTAAAAATCCTAAAATCATTTTTAAGGTTGTATTTTTTCTCTAAAATTGTCTTTCTGAAAGTTATAAGAAGCAAAGTAAAAAAAATAAATGAATTTATTTAAACAAGTAAAGACCAAGTCTTTCAAATATTTTCTTGGATTTTCAAATTCTATTTGAGTTTTGTCTCTCTTAGAATTATCGGACAAAGTGAGAGCAGCTTGCTAGTAAATAAATACAATTTAAAAAATAGAGGCAGCTCACTGGTAAGTGCTGCTATTTGAGCTATTTTTAGAACAGGCCAGCGGGCGACTCATCTGGTCCTTACGGGCGACCTGGTCTTGGTGACCCCTGGTGTAGCAGATATGTTGGGCACTGGGGTGTCCAAAGTGCCAGCAGCAGATACTTTTTTCAAGGCTGCTTTGAAAAATACGATAATGTTCCAAAAAAAACCAAACAAATAAATATCACAAAGAGCAAAAATGAGCAATGTAGGAAGAGAATGCAGGCAATTTTCCTACTTAAATACTAGCATTGCTTAAAGATGAATACAAACTTATACTGGACTGATAAACCTGACATTGATCTCCTGAAGACCTGATACCTGATCTCCAGATTTAAGCACTGAAAGTTCAAATAATATATATGGATATATGACCTTTTTTTAAAGAACTTTATTAGTGGGACCTTTTTGGATCTCTGAGACCTTTAGTGTGATTTTATTTTTTTTAAACTGTCATTGTTCAAGAATAAAAACTTGTAATCGACCGATAGACCTGAAGTTGATCTTGAGATTATGTTAGATGTTATGTTATGTTAGATCCACTATGGACTGGACTCTCACACTATTATGTTAGATCCACTATGGACTGAACTCTCACACTATTATGTTAGATCCACTATGGACTGGACTCTCACACTATTATGTTAGATCCACTATGGACTGGACTCTCACTATTATGTTGGATCCACTATGGACTGGACTTTCACTATTATGTTAGATCCACTATGGACTGGACTCTCACTATTATGTTAGATCCACTATGGACTGGACTCTCACACTATTATGTTAGATCCACTATGGACTGGACTCTCACACTATTATGTTAGATCCACTATGGATTAGACTCACACTATTATGTTAGATCCACTATGGACTGGACTCTCACACTATTATGTTAGATCCACTATGGACTGGACTCTCACTATTATGTTAGATCCACTATGGACTGGACTCTCACTATTATGTTAGATCCACTATGGACTGGACTCTCACACTATTATGTTAGATCCACTATGGACTGGACTCTCACTATTATGTTAGATCCACTATGGACTGGACTCTCACTATTATGTTAAATCCACTATGGACTGAACTCTCACACTATTATGTTAGATCCACTATGGACTGGACTCACACTATAATGTTAGATCCACTATGGACTGGACTCACACTATTATGTTAGATCCACTATGGACTGGACTCTCACTATTATGTTAGATCCACTATGGACTGGACTCACACTATTATGTTAGATCCACTATGGACTGGACTCTCACTATTATGTTAGATCCACTATGGACTGCACTCTCACTATTATGATAGATCCACTATGGACTGGACTCTCACTATTATGTTAGATCCACTATGGACTGGACTCTCACTATTATGTTAGATCCACTATGGACTGGACTCTCACTATTATGTTAAATCCACTATGGACTGAACTCTCACACTATTATGTTAGATCCACTATGGACTGGACTCACACTATTATGTTAGATCCACTATGGACTGGACTCTCACTATTATGTTAGATCCACTATGGACTGGACTCTCACACTATTATGTTAGATCCATTATGGACTGGACTTTCACTATTATGTTAGATCCACTATGGACTGGACTCTCACTATTATGTTAGATCCACTATGGACTGGACTCTCACTATTATGTTAGATCCACTATGGACTGGACTCTCACTATTATGTTAGATCCACTATGGACTGGACTCTCACACTATTATGTTAGATCCACTATGGACTGGACTCTCACACTATTATGTTAGATCCACTATGGACTGAACTCTCACTACTATGTTAGATCCACTATGGACTGAACTCTCACTATTACGTTAGATCCACTATGGACTGGACTCTCACTATTATGTTAGATCCACTATGGACTGGACACCCTTAAGTCGTGGTACCAACAGCGCCTCTGCTGGTCGGCACCAGGTATCACGTTCTATTGTGCACAGGTAGGCGTCCACCTGGACTTACCTGTGCAGACAAACTCCTTCTTCTGCACCTCCGCCACGTTGTGTCCCCTCAGGTGTGGGGGTGACATGCACTGAGTGTAGAGGCCCAGGCGGGGGCGCTGTCTCAGCCACTCAGACAGCCAGGCCACGTGACAATCACACTGCAGGTTGTTGGAGTGCAGCCGGCTGCAGGACACACACATGTCACTCAATTTATACGTGTGTGTGTGTGTGTGTGTGTGTGTGTGTGTGTGTGTGTAGCTCACAAGGTCCTGAGCTTGGGCATGTGGTTGAAGCTGGCGACTGACAGGCGACTGACGTTGTTGTTGTTCAGTGTGCTGCAAGCAGAGAGAGAGTCAGTCCACCTTCTTAATCCTTTAATTAATATTTCATTTTAAATAGACTTTTAAATGTTTTTTTCCCGCAACCTGAGTTTCAACTCTGGCCACACTACACACAGTACAGTTAAATACACACACAGTACAGTACAGTAAATACACACAGTACAGTTATACACACACAGTACAGTTAAATACACACACAGTACAGTTAAATACACACACAGTACAGTTAAATACACACACAGGACAGTTAAATACGCACACAGTACAGTTAAATACACACACAGTACAGTACAGTAAATACACACAGTACAGTTAAATACACACACAGTACAGTTATATACACACAGTACAGTTAAATACACACACAGTACAGTTAAATACACACACAGTACAGTTAAATACACACACAGGACAGTTAAATACGCACACAGTACAGTTAAACACACACACAGTACAGTTAAACACACACACAGTACAGTTATATACACACACAGTACAGTTATATACACACACAGTACAGTTAAATATACACACAGTACAGTTAAATACACACACAGTACAGTTATATACACACACAGTACAGTTAAATACACACACAGTACAGTTAAATACACACACAGTACAGTTATATACACACACAGTACAGTTAAATACACACATAGTACAGTTATATACACACACAGTACAGTTAAATACACACACAGTACAGTTAAATACACACACAGTACAGTTAAAGACACACACAGTACAGTTAAATACACACACAGTACAGTTAAATACACACACAGTACAGTTAAATACACACACACAGTACAGTTAAATACACACACAGTACTGTTATATACAGACACAGTACAGTTAAATACACACACAGTACAGTTAAATACACACATAGTACAGTTATATACACACACAGTACAGTTAAATACACACACAGTACGGTTAAATACACACACAGTACAGTTATATACACACACAGTAGAGTTATATACACACACAGTACAGTTAAATACACACACAGTACAGTTAAATACACACACAGTACAGTTAAATACACACACAGTACAGTTATATACACACACAGTACAGTTAAATACACACACAGTACAGTTATATACACACACAGTACAGTTAAATACACACACAGTACAGTTAAATACACACACAGTACAGTTAAATACACACAGTACAGTTAAACACACACATAGTACAGTTATATACACACAGTACAGTTAAACACACACATAGTACAGTTATATACACACAGTACAGTTAAATACACAAAGTACAGTTAAACACACACATAGTACAGTTATATACACACAGTACAGTTAAATACACACAGTACAGTTAAACACACACACAGTACAGTTAAATACACACAGTACAGTTGCACACACAGTAGAGTTAATACACACACAGTACAGTTAAATACACACACAGTACAGTTAAATACACACACAGTACAGTTAAATACACACACAGTACAGTTAAATAAACACACAGTACAGTTAAATACACACACAGTACAGTTATATACACACACAGTACAGTTAAATACACACACAGTACAGTTAAATACACACACAGTACAGTTAAACACACACAGTACAGTTAAATACACACACAGTACAGTTAAATACACACACAGTACAGTTAAACACACACAGTACAGTTAAATACACACACAGTACAGTTAAATACACACACAGTACAGTTAAATACACACACAGTACAGTTATATACACACAGTACAGTTAAATACACACACAGTACAGTTAAATACACACACAGTACAGTTAAATACACACATAGTACAGTTATATACACACACAGTACAGTTAAATACACACACAGTACAGTTAAATACACACACAGTACGGTTAAATACACACACAGTACAGTTAAATACACACACAGTACAGTTAAATACACACACGGTACAGTTAAATACACACAGTACAGTTATATACACACACAGTACAGTTAAATACACACACAGTACAGTTAAATACACACACAGTACAGTTATATACACACACAGTACAGTTAAATACACACACAGTACAGTTATATACACACAGTACAGTTAAATACACACACAGTACAGTTATATACACACACAGTACAGTTAAATACACACACAGTACAGTTATATACACACACAGTACAGTTAAATACACACACAGTACAGTTAAATACACACACAGTACAGTTATATACACACACAGTACAGTTAAATACACACAGTACAGTTAAACACAAAGTACAATTAAATACACACACAGTACAGTTAAATACACACAGTAAAGTTAAACACACATTACAGTAAATATACACGGTACAGTTAAATACACACACAGTACAATTAAATAGACACAGTAGAGTTAAACACAAAGTACAATTTTATACACACAGTACAGTTAAATACACACAGTACAGTTAAATATACACAAAGTACAGTTATATACACACATTATAGTTAAATAGACACAGTACAGTTACACACACAGTACAATTAAATACACATAGTACAGTTATATACACACAGTACAGTTATCTACACACAGTACAGTTGAACACACAGAGTACACTTAAAAACACACAGTACAGTTAAATACACACAGTACAGTTAAATGCACACAGTACAGTTAAACACACACAGTACAATCAAACACACACAGTACAGTTAAATACACACATGGTACAGTTAAACACACAGTACAGTAAAATACACACAGTACAATTAAACACACACAGTACAGTTAAATACACACAGTACAGCTAATACACACAGTACAGTTAAACACACACATAGTACAGTTATATACACACAGTACAGTTAAATACACACATAGTACAGTTAAACACACAGTACAGTAAAATACACACAGTACAGTTAAACACACACACAGTACAGTACAGTAAATACACACAGTACAGTTAAACACACACACAGTACAATACAGTAAATACACACAGTACACTACAGTTAAAGACACACAGTACAGTTAAATACAGTTAAGTTAAGTACAGTACAATTAAATACACAGAGTACAGGTAAATACACACAATACAGTTAAGTAGAGTTAAGTACAGTAACAAAGTGATACTCACAGTACTTCCAGGTCGCGTAATGCTCGGAATGCTCCGTCTTCAATACAGCTGATGTGGTTGTAGTCCAGCTGGCTGCACACACACACACACACACACACACACACACACACACACACACGCACACACACAACAACAAAACAGACAAGTTAACACAACAAAGTAGATCACTGTCACTGCTTCTCCTGTTGTCTGCTGAGCTCTTTGGTCTTTCCCTCATACTTCCTGTATGCACTCCCTCTTCTATACCAACCTCTTTCTCTACCTATGCACACACACACACACACACACACACACACGCACAAACACACGTTGCCGTGTTCGATCTTCTAACATTTGCGTGACATTTCAACAGAGTCATCTTCA
Source organism: Nerophis ophidion (assembly GCF_033978795.1). Lineage (NCBI taxonomy): Eukaryota > Metazoa > Chordata > Actinopteri > Syngnathiformes > Syngnathidae > Nerophis > Nerophis ophidion. Next base: position 91,661,183 of record NC_084611.1, read on the forward strand.
ACAAACAGATCCATATTCACCAGGAAAGAACATTTTAGGCGGAAAAAAATGACCGGCAATGATCTGCAATCATCCTAACTTTGACTCAGGCAACACACACAGACAGACACACACACACACACACACACACACACACACACACACACACACACACACACACACACACACACACACACACACACACACACACACACACACACACACACACACACACACACACACACACACACACACACACACACACACCAAGTTGTTGTTCAGAACTTGTGGGGACCACCCTTTCTACAGGTTGTGGAGGTATAAAAAAATGAGGTAACAGGGCCACTGCCCAGTTAGCTCATACACGTCTTTAAATCTCTGGATTGATGAAGTAATGTGCTGATCATACTTACTGGGGACCCTGGGGAAAAAGAGTTAATACGGTTCATGGGGACCAAATTTCAATCATTTTGCATAATTCACACAAATTTGTTCGTGACTACTGAGGACCATTTAAAAAAAAAAGTTCAAATTAGATGTTCAACATGTTTACTTTTCAGTAAACATGTTTTATGGGCAAAAGCTTAAAAATCACTTAGGCATCTTCAGAATGGGTCTGACGATCTTTTAAAAAGGTTATGTTCCCATACCCTCAGAGGTCTCCTGAAGGTGACTGTGTAAACAGAACAATGCCACCATTAAGTCAGCATTGCCAGATCACACACGCTCGCACACACGCACGCACGCACGCACACGCATACACACACACACACAGACACACACACACCAAGTTGTTGTTCAGGACTTGTGGGGACCACCCTTTCTACAGGTTGTGGAGGTACAAAAAAATGAGGTAAAATGTCCACTGCCCAGTTAGCTCATACATGTCTTTAAATCTCTGGATTGATGAAGTAATGTGCTCATCATACTTACTGGGGACCCTGGGGAAAAGAGTTAAATTGGTTCATGGGGACCAAATTTCAATCATTTTGCATAATTCACACAAATTTGTACGTGACTACTGAGGACCATTAAAAATAATAATAAATAAATATGACATGGTCCTAAGAATCCAGCACTACAGCTGTCCTCTTATAGGAAGTTTCATCACTTAAATGTGAAAGCAAATCCTGCATCTTCTGTGACATTACTGAAAACTGCTATTTAGCATTCATGAAATTGTCTGCAACTCCAACTACCATTCATAGAAGGATGGACAATTCTGAATGTGTATCATACTTTAAGGTAGTAATGTTTTATAATCATGCTGTATGAAAATGTCATCCTAAGGAACACTAAACCAGAATTAAACCTCAAACTAACCAGTAAACATGTTTGATGGGCCAAAGCTTAAAAATCACTTAGGCGCCTTCAGAATGGATCTGACTATCATTTAAAAAGGTTTCCCTTAGAGGACCTGTTTTTTTGGTCCCCACAATGTCAGAAGTCCCCTAAAGGTGACTGTGTAAATAGAGCCATGTCCCCATTAAGTCAGCATTGCCAGAACACACACACACACACACACACACACACACACACGCACACACACCATGTTGTTGATCAGGACTTGTGGGGACCACCCTTTCTACAGGTCGTGGAGGCATAAAAAATGAGGTAAAATATCCACCGCCCAGTTAGCTCATACACGTCTTTAAATCTCTGGATTGATGAAGTAATGTGCTGATCATACTTACTGGGGACCCTGGGGAAAAAGAGTTAATGTGGTTCATGGGGACCAAATTTCAATCATTTTGCATAATTCACACAAATTTGTACGTGACTACTGAGGACCATTTAAAAAAAAAAGTTCAAATTAGATGTTCAACATGTTTACTTTTCAGTGATTTATGGGCAAAAGCTTAAAAATCACTTAGGCGTCTTCAGAATGGATCTGAATATCATTTAAAAAGGTTTCCCTTTAGGGCACCTGTTTATTGGGTCCCCACACCGTCGGAAGTCCCCTAAAGGTGACTGTGTAAACAGAGCCATGTCCCCATTAAGCATTAACAGAACACACACACACACACACACACACACACACACACACACACACACGGTTATTAATGAGCAGTCAATCCAGCAGGCAGGAGGCACATGACATTTAAGGCAATTGAATATTGATGCACACACAAATTGAGCTGTGCACCTTTGTAAACATGGAGGGCGATACACACACACACACACACACACACACACACACACACACACACACACACACACACACACACACACACACACACACACACACACACACACACACACACACACACACACACACACACACACAAACTTACAGGTTCTTGATTTCCACAGCTCCCCTGAAGGCTTTCCTAGGCACCCCTTGAATCTGGTTCTCGCTGAGATCACTGCACGGAGAGAAAAAGAAGAAGGGGAGAAAAGATGGAGGGTCATTAGAGCAGAGCACCTTTGGGGAAACACGACAGAAAAGTCCCACAATCCCTTCAAGTCTACTTTCTGTATGGCCAGACACAGTTCTATGTTCATCATGAAGTCCCACACCACCTTTAGGGGGCACTAGTGATCTCCCCTTCCACCAGAGTCCTGCAACTCCACTCATGTTCACATTTGGAATTTCATGTCTGCAAAATGTTTCAAAAAAGCTGGCACACGTGGCAAAAAAGATTGACAATGCTCATCAAACGCTTATGTGGAACATGCCACAGGTGAACGGGCTAATTGGGAACAGGTGGGTGCCATGATTGGGTATAAAATCAGCTTCCATGAAATGCTCAGTCGTTCACAAACAAGGACGGGGCGAGGGTCACCACTTTGTCAACAAATGCCTGAGCAAATTGTTTAAGAACAACATTTCTCAACAAGGAATTTAGGGATTTCACCATCTACGCTCCGTAATATCAGCAAAAGGTTCAGAGAATGAGGAGAAATCACTGCACGTAAGCCATGATATTACACACATTGGCTTCCTCAGGCGGTACTGCATCAAAAAGCCACATCGGTGTGTAAAGGATATCACCACATGCACTCAGAAACACTTCAGAAAACCGCTCAGTAACTACAGTTGGTCGCTACATCTGTAAGTGCGAGTTAAAACTCTGCCATGCAAAGCCAAAGCCATTTATCAACAACACCCGGAAACGCCGCCGGATTCGCTGGGCCCGAGATGGACTGATGCAAAGTGGAAAAGTGTTCTGTGGTCTGACAAGTCCACATTTCAAATTGTTTTTGGAAACTGTGGACGTCGTGTCCTCCGGAGTAAATAGGAAAAGAACCATCCGGACTGTTCTAGGGTGAAAGTGTAAAAGTCAGCATGTGTGATGGTATGGGGGTGTATTAGTGGCCAAGGCATGGGTAACTTACACATCTGTGAAGGCACCATTAATACTGAAAGGTACGTACAGCTTTTGCAGCAACATGTGTTGCCATCCAAGCAACATTACTGTGGACGCCCCTGCTTATTTCAGCAAGACAATGCCAAGCCAGGTGTTACAACAGCGTGGCTTCATAGTAAAAGAGTGTGGGTACTAGACTGAGATTAATAATTTTACATTAAAAAGTAATAATTTCACGAGAAAATACTGCAATATTACAGAAACAGAAAGAATATGAGAAATTGTTCCCAAATTTATTCGAAAAAAGTTGACACTTCGTGAGAAAAAGACTGCATTTAGTTAATTATTTAAATTTTTTGTTTGTAATTCTTTTTCATTCTTCATTATTTACTTCAAGTTATTACATAATGTCTCTCTATATAGATATATATATATTTTGAAGTTAATTTCTGCCAAAGGGGGCACATTTCAATTTGTTACACACACCTGTTATTTCATATGTTGACCAGCGGGGGAAGCGCTTTTAAAACCGACACACAGTCAATTTGAAAAATCCCTCCGTTTTGGGGGGAGGATGAGTAAAAAAAATATTCAGTCTAAGGCTGGACTTCTGAGGAGGGGGTCAGACTGAGACCAGAAAAAAAACAACCTCAATAGCCATAGCACACACAAACAAGTTACAAAGAATACACAAGACTTGCAACAGAGTCAATGTGAAAAATCCCTCCTTTTTGGGACCACCCTCATTTTGATAGATGTCACCAGAAATGAGACATTGTCTATTAGATGCAATGTTATTGGGACCATAATATTTTATTAGAGCGTATCAAAATACGAATTGGTCTGTCAGACTCAGCCCTGTCATGGTTTAACTCTTATCTTACTGATAGGATGCAGTGCGTCTCCTATAACAGTGTGACCTCGGACTATGTTAAGGTAACGTGTGGAGTTCCCCAGGGTTCGGTCCTTGGCCCTGTACTCTTCAGCATCTACATGCTGCCGCTAGGTGACGTCATACGCAAATACGGTATTAGCTTTCACTGTTATGCTGATGACACCCAACTTTACATGCCCCTAAAGCTGACCAACACGCCGGACTGTAGTCAGTTGGAAGCGTGTCTTAATGAAATTAAACAATGGATGTCCGCTAACTTTTTGCAACTTAATGCCAAAAAAACGGAAATGCTGATTATCGGTCCTGCTAGACACCGACCTCTATTTAATAATACAACTTTAACATTTGACAACCAAATAATAAAACAAGGTGACTCTGTAAAAAATCTGGGTATTATCTTCGACCCAACTCTCTCCTTTGAGTCACACATTAAAAGCGTTACTAAAACGGCCTTCTTTCATCTCCGTAATATCGCTAAAATTCGCTCCATTTTGTCCACTAAAGACGCCGAGATCATTATCCATGCGTTTGTTACGTCTCGTCTCGATTACTGTAACGTATTATTTTCGGGTCTCCCCATGTCTAGCATTAAAAGATTACAGTTGGTACAAAATGCGGCTGCTAGACTTTTGACAAGAACAAGAAAGTTTGATCATATTACGCCTGTACTGGCTCACCTGCACTGGCTTCCTGTGCACTTAAGATGTGACTTTAAGGTTTTATTACTTACGTATAAAATACTACACGGTCTAGCTCCAGCCTATCTTGCCGATTGTATTGTACCATATGTCCCGGCAAGAAATCTGCGTTCAAAAGACTCCGGCTTGTTAGTGATTCCTAGAGCTCAAAAAAAGTCTGCGGGCTATAGAGCGTTTTCCGTTCGGGCTCCAGTACTCTGGAATGCCCTCCCGGTAACAGTTCGAGATGCTACCTCAGTAGAAGCATTTAAGTCTCATCTTAAAACTCATTTGTATACTCTAGCCTTTAAATAGACCTCCTTTTTAGACCAGTTGATCTGCCGCTTCTTTTCTTTCTCCTATGTCCCCCCCTCCCTTGTGGAGGGGGTCCGGTCCGATGACCATGGATGAAGTACTGACTGTCCAGAGTCGAGACCCAGGATGGACCGCTCGTCGGGACCCAGGATGGACCGCTCGCCTGTATCGGTTGGGGACACCTCTACGCTGCTGATCCGCTTCAGATGGTTTCCTGTGGACGGGACTCTCGCTGCTGTCTTGGAGCCACTATGGATTGAACTTTCACAGTATCATGTTGGACCCGCTCGACATCCATTGCTTTCGGTCCCCTAGAGGGGGGGGGTTGCCCACATCTGAGGTCCTCTCCAAGGTTTCTCATAGTCAGCATTGTCACTGGCGTCCCACTGAATGTGAATTCTCCCTGCCCACTGGGTGTGAGTTTTCCTTGCCCTTTTGTGGGTTCTTCCGAGGATGTTGTAGTCGTAATGATTTGTGCAGTCCTTTGAGACATTTGTGATTTGGGGCTATATAAATAAACATTGATTGATTGATTTATGTCATCACTTGTTCACACCTCCTCATATGGAAGTTTCTTTTCCTTCCACAATACCAGAAAAGAAACTGGACCACTGGACAGTTAGAGAAAAACGGCTGGACCGCCCTGGCTAATCCAGGCCACGGTCCAGACAGACTTTTCACCCGGGACTCACCCCTGCTGACACTTGGTGACCTGCTGTGCTAATCGGCTAACGGCTAATGCGCCCCCCCCCCCCCGACATTCCTCACATTCCTGAGTCTGCCAACACACAATTAGTGAGAACCTCAGGTTCTTCTGATGAATCTTATTATGTTCATTTAGACAACTATCACATTTTACTCCTAAAGCCCGGGGCTCTTTAGCGCCGCCCTGGTGGCTCGCTTGAGCTTTTTTTTATAAATAGGATTAAAAATGGAAAAAGATGGAGGGGGAATTTTTTGTTTGTTTGTTTAAAAATGTCAACATTTTACAGGAATTTTATATCATGATAAAAGTTGGAATTTTACTCAATAACAGTTGCAATTTTACAAGAAAAGCTTAACTTTTTGGCAATTTTATGAAAAGAGTCGTAACTTCACTCGACAAAAGTCACAATTTTATGAGAAAATTGAACATTTTGGCAATGTTATAATAACAATCGGAATTTTACTTGGCAAAATGATGACAAAAGTCATCATGTTACTCCAAAAATTTTCATTGTTTTTTTTACAAGAACAACAAAACAATTGGGAGTATTGGGAGGTGAGGGGAGCAGTGAGCAGCAGCAGTGGCCACGCCCAGGAATCATTATTTGGTGATGTAACCCCCAATTCCCACCCTTGACACTGAGTGCCAAGCAGTGTGTGGACTGTGACCCAAACAGTTTGTTTACATGTAAAATCTCCCTTTCCTTCTTTGTCTCATTTTGTCCACCAAACTTTATATACTGTGCGTGAATGCACAAAAGTGTTTTTGACGATGTGCAAACTTACACACACGCTGACAGACATGTGATTGACATTTGGGGTAAAAAGTAAAGCTTCTAAGGTCTCTGCAGAGCCTCTTCAGCATTCACAGGGGCGAAAAGCCACTTAGTTAGGAAACGGACTTCTCAGGGCCTTAAGGAGGATTTTCCTCCTCCGTTTGCCTCCCAGGCATCTTCTCCCATTCCATCGTCTTCTCAAACACTCAAGACCAAATGTCAATAAAAGTAACTTCCCCTTTCCCCCCAAATCGCTTTATGTTCACACCTCCTCATATGGAAGATACTTTTCCTTCTTCATGTCTCAAGAAGGCTAGAAATAAAACACACACACACACACACACACACACACACACACACACACACACACACACACACACACACACACACCACACAGTATACATATACATACACTTATATATATATATATATATATATATATATATATATATATACATACCCCAAATACATATATACATATACACATATAGACACACATATATATACACCTATGTACATATATATGTGTACATTAACCGGAAGTAGAAGTGTCATTCTGTTCTCTAGCCATCCATAGCGTTTCTACTCGTATGGATTCTTCATTCATCACTCCAAGCAACGCTTGTAAGTTTTACAATACAACTAAAACCATTCTTACTTCCTGATCCGCTCCGTGTTTGATACCTTTAGGTTTTTTTGTCATGCATATTGGTACGTGCTACGGTAACAAAACTAGCATTACCGGCATTAGCTAAAATGTACGTTTACAATTGTCCGTGTTGGTGTTATGGACTTACGGCGGCATTTTGTTGTATCATTTTTAGTTTCACAAATTCTAGCCAGTGGGTCCGTGATGATGATGACTTCTGTTTTGTTCGATCCGCCGTTTTACTGCCGCGTTACAGACAGCGTTTGGAAACAATTAGGGTACGTAAATAAACATTCTGTGTAAAAAAGTAATTTCACAAGGTATATTATATGGAAAAAAAATTTTTTTCCCTCAAATTTAGTGGGTGTGGCTTATACACCTGTGCACTCTATAGTCAGGAAAATGCGGTCGTTAAAATTGACATTGAAAGGTTTGAAATAAAAAAAAAACAGGACAATTTTGGGAATTAGTAGTTCGGACTGAAGTTGATTTGAGGAAAGAATGTAGTGGATCCATGACCATAACTTCTGTTTTGTTTAATCAGCCGTTTTACTGCCTTACAGACACTGTTTGGAAACAGTCAAGGTATGTAAATAAACATTTACAGAATCTTTCTGTGTAAAAAACTAATTTCGCAAATTTTTGCGAGTTATAGTTGGGTGCGGCTAATATGCTGAAAAATATCCTTTTTTCCTCTAATTTAGTGGGTGTGGCTTATACACCTGTGCGCTCTATAGTCAGGAAAATGCGGTCGTTAAAAATGACATTGAAAGGTTTAAAATACAAAAAAAACAGGACATTGTTTGGAATTAGTAGTTCGGACTGAAGTTGATTTGAGGAAAGAATGTAGTGGGTCCATGACCATGACTTCTGTTTTGTTTAATCAGCCGTTTTACTGCCTTACAGACACTGTTTGGAAACAATTACGGTATGTAAATAAAAATTTACAGAATCTTTCTGTGTAAAAAACTCATTTCGCTAATTTTTGCGGGTTATAGTCAGGTGCGGCTAATATGTGGAAAAATATCCTTTTTTTCCTCAATTTAGTGGGTGTGGCTTATACACCTGTGCGCTCTATAGTCAGGAAAATGCAGTCATTAAAATTGACATTGAAAGGTTTAGAATACAAAAAAAAACAGGACATTGTTTGGAATTAGTATTTGGGACTGAAGTTGATTTGAGGAAAGAATGTAGTGGATCCATGACCATGACTTCTGTTTTGTTTAATCAGCCGTTTTACTGCCTTACAGACACTGTTTGGAAACAATTAAGGTATGTAAATAAACATTTACAGAGTCTTTCTATGTATATAACTAATTTCACAAGGTATATATCTGCGGCATATAGTCGGGTGCGGTTAATCTATGTAAAAATGTACTTTTTTTCCTCAAATTTAGTGGGTGTGGCTTATACACCTGTGCGCTCTATAGTCAGGAAAATGCGGTCGTTAAAATTGACATTGAAAGGTTTAAAATAAAATAAAAAACAGGACAATTTTTTGAATTAGTAGTTCAGACTGAAGTTGATTTGAGGAAAGAATGTAGTGGATCCATGACCATGACTTCTGTTTTGTTTAATCGCCCGTTTTACTGCCTTATAGACACTGTTTGGAAACAATTACGGTATGTAAATAAACATTTACAGAATGGTTCTGTGTAAAAAACCCATTTCGCAAATTTTTGCGAGTTATAGTCGGGTGCGGCTAATATGCGGAAAGATCTCCTTTTTTTCCTCAAATTTAGTGGGTGTGGCTTATACACCTGTGCGCTCTATAGTCAGGAAAATGCGGTCGTTAAAATTGACATTGAAAGGTTTGAAATACAATAAAAACAGGAAATTTTTTGGAAATAGTATTTCGGACTGAAGTTGATTTCATGAAAAATATTTATAAATAAATATTTAATAAGAATATTTAATGCATTCTTAACTCCCTGAAAACTTTTAGTCCTAATTAAATGACATAAGCATTTAACTTAAAGTGTTTGTAACCGGGGTTACCTTTTCTTCTTTGAGTGGGTTTCTCTCACCTCTGGTGGCCTAAAAAGTGTTTGTGTGTGTGTGTGTGTGTGTGTGTGTGTGTGTGTGTCAGAGTCAGGTCCCTTGTGTGAAGAGCTTAGTGCTGCTTTTCTAAAGACCCTTTTCACACTGAGAGGGGCTTTTGACGCCCTGCGTGTCTTAGAGGGGACCTGCCTATGAAAGGGCGCCACTCAATTCACACACATGCACCCCTTATCATCATGCACACACACACACACACGCAAACACACACACACACACGCACACGCACACACACTCGAATTTCCGACCTTCTTAGACCTGAGAAAAATGCCTCCCTCTTTAGGAGCAGCCTTTCTAGATATATAAAGAAGTGTATTTACAACATTAATAATACATACATACTATGCACATATAAAAAAGCTCGTTGTGAAAAATGAGTTAGCAAAATAAGTCAAAATTTTACTCAATGCAAGTCAATATTTTACAAGAAAAACTGAACAGTTGTGCAATATTATGATACAAGTTGGAATTTTGCTCAATAACAGTCACAATTCTAAAAGAAAATGCTTTACATTTTGGCAATTTTATGAAAAGAGTCGTAATTTTACTCGACAAGTCACATTTTTAGAAGAAAACTTTAAAAATATTGGCAATATTCTAATATTAATCTGAATTTTCTAAGGCAAAAATGATGACAGAAGTCATAAGTTTACTCAAAAAATGTCATTATTTTACAAGAACAACAAAACAATTGGCAATATTGTAATAAAAGTCGGAATTTTATACGACAAATATCCCCATTTTGCAATAAAAAGTAATAATTTTACAACAACAAAAAAACTTCACTGATGAAACTAATTGCTGTCGTAATTTTACTCAGCACAAGTCAACATTTTACAAGAATTTTATATTATGATAAAAGTTGGAATTTTACTCAATAACAGTTGCAATCTTACAAGAAAAGCTTAACATTTTGGCAATTTTATGAAAAGAGTCGTAATTTTACTCGACAAGTCACATTTTTAGAAGAAAACTTTAAAAATGTTGGCAATATTGTGATAATAATCTGAATTTTCTAAGGCAAAAATGATGACAGAAGTCATAAGTTTACTCAAAAAATGTCATTATTTTACAAGAACAACAAAACAATTGGCAATATTGTAATAAAAGTCGGAATTTTATATGACAAATATCCCCATTTTGCAAAAAATAATTTTACAAAAAAAAAACTTCACTGATGAAACTAATTGCTGTCGTAATTTTACTCAGCACAAGTCAACATTGTACAAAAATGTTATATTATGATAAAATTTGGAATTTTACTCAATAACAGTTGCAATTTCACAAGAAAAGCTTAACATTTTGGCAATTTTATGAAAAGAATCGTAATTTTACAAGACAAAAGTCCCGAATTTATTAGAAAACTTAATTCTTTTGGGGCAATTATAAAATAACAATCGGAATTTTACTTTGCAAAATGATGACAAAAGTCATAAGTTTACTCAACAAAAATGTCACTATTTTACAAGAACAACAAAAACAATTGCCGATATTGTGATAATAGTCTGAATTTTATACCACAAATGTCCCCATTTTGCAACAAAAAGTAATAATTTTATGAGAAAATATTGCAATATTACAGAAAGAATATGAGAATTGGTTCCCAAATTTATAAGAAAAAATGTCGACACATTGTGAGAGAAAGACTACTTTTAGTTATGTTTTATATATATTTTTTTATTACTTTGTGTGTAATTGTTTTTTAATCTTCCTTTTTTACTTCAAGTTATGTCTCTATATACATATTTATTTAAATTAATTTTGTCCATTTCAATTTGTTACACACACTTGTTATTTCATATGTTGACCAGAGGGGGGAACACTTTTAAAACCGACACAAAGTCAACTTGAAAAAATCCTTCTTTTTGAGGGGAGGATGAGTTAAACAAATATACAGTCTAAGTCTGAGACCAGGAAAAAAAAAACAATTGCCATAACACGCACTAAAAACAAATGACAAAGAATACACAAGACTTGCAACAGAGTCAATTTTGACAAATCCCTCCTTTTTGGGGACCACCCTCATTTTGACCAGCAGGGGTGCAAATGAGACATTGTCTATTAGATGCAATGTTATTGGGACCATGAAGCGCTTTGAGTCGCTTGAGAAAAGCGCTATATAAATATAATTCACTTCAATTTATGTTAACACCTCCTCATATGGAAGATACTTTTCCTTCTTCATGTCTCAAGAAGGCTAGAAATACAACACACACACACACACACAGACACAGACACACACACACACACACACACACACACACACACACACACACACACACACACACACGGAAAGCGAGGCTGCCGTGTTTACTGTTGAACAGTTTCTAGTCCACCTTTTGTCCGCATCCTCACTGCCACGAGATGCTTCCCTTGTGGGACCCACCAGGAGTTCCCGTGTGCGTGTGTGTGTGTGTGTGTGTGTGTGTGTGTGAGGCAGGCAGAGTGCAGGTCAAAGTTGGCAGAGCTGTATACTAATCATCTTGTTCAAAGCCCTTTGGCAGACCTTAATCCTATTAGGTCGGAGAATGTGTGAATGGGCAGAACTGGAAAGAGTAAAAATGTTGGGGCTGATGTATGGGATGCAACGGTGTGTGTGTGTGTGTGTGTGTGTGTGTGTGTGTGTGTTTGTGTGTGTGTGTGTGTCCAAGCGGCGTAATGAAGTGGACCCCCAAAGATCACATTTGTGTGAGCAATTAGGGCGAGAAAGAGCGCTCCAAAAAAAGATAAAAGAGAGAAAGGGGGAGGAGTCTTCTGGAAAAACAATCCATTATTCAAAAGTGCTTTTTAACCATAGTTTATATTGTGTATACCATATTTCCTAATTGATTTAAAACCTCTTCTCACTCCGGCACTTACCAAAGGCATGCGGTAAATGCGCTTATAAATTTGAGTGTGATGTAAGGATACCATCATGAAAAGCACATTTAATAAAAAAAAATGTTATTATGGTCTTACCTTTACTTATAAATGAAGTCCATGCGCAGCCGCTTCTGATCAAAAGCATCGATAACTTGTTTATAGAAGTCTTCCTTATCTTTCTTCAGTTTTAAAAGTCTCTCTGTCTCCATGGAGATCTTCCTTTATTACCTCCTGCTTCCATTGAAAGTCCAGTTTAGAAAACAGTTTTATTTTAGATATGTAATCCTCCATGTTAAAAGTGCAAGCGACAGGAAAAAATTAACTCTTGCTGCTTGTTGTCACTTCTTCTGCAGCCGAGTAGTCGCAAGAAGGATCACTAGCGCCCTCTACCACCAGGAGGCGGGAGTCATTTAACGACTCACATTTGACACACGCAGCTACGGTATATTGATAAAACATAGCTGCTTATTGTTCTTTTTAGCATATTCAATAGCTTGGACCTTAAATCCTACTGAATAGCTCTTAATCTTCTTCCTTTTATGCGATTTCAAATGATCGAAATCAGCTGATGACAGGTGAAGTGTCACTCGTGACGTGACGAGTTTGACCCTGCGGAAATTCTAGGCATATGCTAATTATTTGGCGAAACGAGTTTGACCCGGCAGTAATTCTAGGCAGACGCATACTATATACCCGGCGGCAATTCAAGGAAATACGGTATTGCACATATTGCAAAACCCCAAAAGCGGTGAAGTTGTCAACTTGTCCATCCATCCATTTTCTACCGCTTATTCCCTCTTGTGTAAAAGGTAAATAAAAAGAGAATACAACAAATCCTTTTCAACTTATATTCAATTGAATAGACTGCAAAGACAAGATATGTCATCATTATTTTTTGCAAATGTTAGCTCATTTGGAATTTGATGCCTGTGACATGTTTCAAAAGAGCTGACACAAGTGGTAAAAAAGACTGAGAAAGTTGAGGAATGCTCGTCAAATGCTCATATGGAACATGCCACAGGTGAACAGGCTAATTGGGAACATGTGGGTGCCATGATTGGCTATAAAAAGAAGCTTCCGTGAAATGCTCAGTCGTTCACAAACAAGGACAGGGCGAGGGTCACCACTTTGTCAACAAATGCCTGAGCAAATCGTTTAAGAACAACATTTCTCAACAAGGAATTTAGGGATTTCAACATCTGCGCTCCGTAATATCATCAAAAGGTTCAGAGAATCTGGAGAAATCACAGCACATAAGCCATGAAATTACGCACTTTGTATCCCTCAGGCGGTACCGCATCAAAAAGCCACATTAGTGTGTAAAGGATATCACCACATGGGCTCAAGAACACTTCAGAAAACCACTGTCAGTAACCACAGTCAATCTCTCCATCTGTAAGTGCAAGTTAAAACTCTACTATGCAAAGCCAAAGTCATTTATCAACAACACCCGGAGACGCCGCCGGCTTCTTTGGGCTACTACTGGTGCCATTTCGTTGTAAATGTCATGATATTAATAATATTAGCCTTTTCGAATTCTACGCTCCGTAATATCATCAAAAGGTTCAGACGATGTGGAGAAATCCCTGCACGTAAGCAGCAATGCCGGTGACCTTGGATCCCTCAGGCGGTACTGCATCAAAAAAAGCCACATCGGCGTGTAAAGGATATCACCACATGGGCTCAGGAACACTTCAGAAAACCACTGTCAGTAACCACAGTCAGTCGTTACATCTGTAAGTGCAAGTTAAAACTCTACTATGCAAAGCCAAAGTCATTCATCAACAACACCCGGAGACGCCGCCGGCTTCTTTGGGCTACTACTGGTGCCATTTCGTTGTAATTGTCATGATATTAATAATATTAGGCTTTCCGGCTTCTACGCTCCGTAATATCACCAAAAGGTTCGGACAATGTGGAAAAAATCACTGCACGTAAGCAGCAATGCCCGTGACCTTGGATCCCTCAGGCGGTACTGCATCAAAAAAAGCCACATCGGCGTGTAAAGGATATCACCACATGGGCTCAGGAACACTTCAGAAAACCACTGTCAGTAACCACAGTCAGTCGTTACATCTGTAAGTGCAAGTTAAAACTCTACTATGCAAAGCCAAAGTCATTCATCAACAACACCCGGAGACGCCGCCGGCTTCTCTGGGCCCGAGCTCATCTAAGATGGACTGATGCAAAGGGGGAAAGTGTTCCGTGGTCTGACGAGTCCACATTTCAAATTGTTTTTGGAAACTATGGACGTTGTGTCATCCAGACCAAAGAGGGACAGAAACATCCGGATTGTTCTAAGATGAAAGTGTTGTAGTCAGCATGTGTGATGGTATGGGGGTGTATTAGCGGCCCAAGGCATGGGTAACTTACACATCTGTGAAGGCACCATTAATGCTGAAAGGTACATACAGCTTTTTGGGAGCAACATATGTTGTTATCACGGACGCCCCTGCTTATTTCAGCAAGACGACGCCAAGCCACGTGTTACAACAGCGTGGCTTCATAGTAAAAGAGTGCGGGTACTAGACTGGCCTGCCTGTAGTCCAGACATTGAAAATGTGTGGTGCAATATGAAGTTACTACATTATATCAATACTTGCAGTGTGTATATTGTACATATTACATATTGTTATGAAGGTGTCGTTTACTACATGATATTTATATTTGCAGTGTGTATATAAGACGTCGCTGGAGGGTTTTTGAAGTACTTTTAGAGACTTTGAAGGCTACAACAACGACTTTCATTAGCTTATTATATTATTATTAGGGCTGGGCAACGATTAAACATTTTAATCGAAGTTATTCGCACTATTTCTCCGATTAATCGCGATTAACTGCATTGTATACACAAAGCCCAATAATGAATTCAAAAGTAGTGTGTAGTGCACCTTTATTGGAATATTCTCCCACATGAACAAAAGCGCCAAAACATTTGTTGTCCAAACACAATTTAAATCAGTCCTTGTTAAACAGTAGCAGTTAAATAGCAAATTTTATGAAAATCAACTCCAAAAATGTAAATACAAACATTTAAGCTTATTGCCACTGCCAGGGTATTTAAGTTATCCTGTTTGTTATGGAAAATAAATATAATCTACATACAAATCTCTGAGCCACAATCATAACATCTGAACAGGCAATTTCTGAGGTAACAGCAGAAACATTTTTTTTTGATCAGGGATCTTATGTTTAAAAAACCTATATTATAGGTAGTGGGCTGTTTTAGGGAATTTTGGATCAAATTATCCGTAGTAGCAATATTAATAATGTTGTGTTTATTCTGCGTAGTGCACTTAAAATAATTATGACCATATCTAGGAATTGATATGATGGGAATTTTCCGATTGTTTGCTTGGTGCTTTGATAAACTGAAGGCATCATATACATGGTACTATATTGTGATGTTATGAGCCAGGGACAAAAAGAACTACCCTACCCAGCATGCAACAGGACTGACGAGCATGTGCGGTAGCCCGGTATAGGTTGTGTCGCCATCTTGTATGTTGTGATATGCACGCTCTGAAAGCAAACGTTAAGAAGTCAGCCAACACTCCTGGTCTGCATTATTCATAAATAGACAGACAACACATATACTCCGCTGCTTCACAGGCCGCTGGATGTAGCCGGCAAAGTATTCCCATGCTAGCTAGCCGCTCTAGCAAGCACGCCTCATTCAGTCCAAAACGGCCCGATCTATCGACATCCAGAATTGTCTGGCGGTCGTAAGTGATCCCGGAGTGACCACGCTGTAAGCCAGCCAGGAAATTTGCAGAATTGTCCGGTATTTTTGCCAAATGTTCCATCTTTACCAAGAGCCCCTCCACGCCATCTTGTTAAGAAAAGGCGTTAACAAAATAAAAGCATGTAAACAACATAAGCAAATGTGCAATAAAATAATTGTCGGCGTTAATAGATTGATGAGTTAGCTCGTAATTAACGCGTTCATTTTCCCACCCCTAATTATTATTATAAAAACAATGTGTGTTTTTCATAATGGTTGAGACAACTTTCCAAAATAAGAGCACTTCCCCTTTAAAAGCGAGAATACGCAGCAGACTTGAGGACACTTCTTTCACTCTCTGTCCTCTAAACTAATATTGACTGGCCTGATGAATGGCAGATGTGTGTGTGTGTGTGTGTGAGTGTGTGTGTGTGTGTGTGTGTTCCCCATTCGTCCTCACGCTTCACACACATTTTAAATGGCAGGTAAGACGGTTGCCTTGGTTACCGGCCCTGGAGCCGGACACTTAGTAGGGTGTCCCCCATGTCTGGTGACCAGGCTGGCAAGACGTGTGTGTCTTTGCTGCATTGCGACATTCCTCCTCAACACCATGATCGGGGGAGGAACTTCCTTTTTTTTTTTTTTTTGGGCGGATAAAGTCAAGCAAGCAAGGACCTCGACAAAAGTAAGACGACAATACGCGGACGAAGCAGAGACAAGGCGAAATTGCAAGGCCCCCAGGACATTCTGTCACGTGTTGTGCGTACTGGAACTCCTTTTAGAGGCGGCCTCACTGATGTTGACTGGGGAACTTCTGCATAAATAGAGGAACCCAGGAGCTGTACCTTAGAGTGTAGGGCGAGACAGGGACTAAGTGTGTTGCCTCTTTTTGCACTGCTCTCCACATCTAAACATTGGAACTATTTAACTGGGCTCAACAAAATTGACAAGATCTTGGGTTTGGGGGAACCTGCTTGTCGTGACGAAGCGGTTGTTGCTGGACACACCACGGACTCTTGGGAGAAGAAGGAGGGCCGTGTGACAGAAAATTGTGAAAACAGGACATCTGCTGATTGGAGTAAGCGTTGCTCTGGTTTGTCCACAAATTGGAAGTTGCTGGCAGTCTTCAAAGTACCACAAAGCTGCCACAAATGATTGGACGATTCGGGAAGAACTGTGGATTACATCGGACTGTCTAGTCCGGTGCGGCTAATGGGAGGAATTTTTTCAGAATTTTTCCCCTCAAATTTAGTGGGTGCGGCTTATACACACTTTGTAGTCTGGAAAATATGATAATCTTCCACCAAATGGGGGAACATGTTATTTTCTAGACTAACAGATACTACATTGCTTCATTTAAAAACAATTTAGGTATGTAAATAAACATTTCTGGGGCTGAGGTCGCTGAGGTAGTTAAAAAGCTCCTCGGTGGCAAGGCCCCAGGGGTGGACGAGATCCGCCCGGAGTTCCTTAAGGCTCTGGATGCTGTGGGGCTGTCTTGGTTGACAGTTTTTGAGGACCAGTCATAGACAAATTTAGAGTGAAAAGCACATTTTATTTTCACTCGCATACAAATCTTTTTAACTTGGATTGTTTCCCTGGCTTCGAGACTCTCTCGGAGATCACTGCAAGCCAAGACACAACAAACTCCATTTTTTTGTCTCTCATGGACGCACACCTGTTGTTGTGGACTTTGGACTAGCGACGGCGAATACATCAAGGCCGCGGAACAGAGACACACTATGGGCTTATACACACACACACACATACACATCCACAAAAAAAATATACGCCACACATACACCCCCCTGCCCCCCAATCCAACACCCTCGATGCAATTCCCGTAGGGGTGATGAATGGATGGTCAGCGCCTGAGAGCTGCGACCTACCACCATGACCTTGAACTACGGGCGGTATATAGCTCGGTTGGTAGAGCGGCCGTGCCAGCAACTTGAGGGTTGCAGGTTCGATTCCCGCTTCCGCCATCCTAGTCACTGCCGTTGTGTCCTTGGGCAAGACACTTTACCCACCTGCTCCCAGTGCCACCCACACTGGTTTAAAAATGTAACTTAGATATTGGGTTTCACTATGTAAAGCGCTTTGAGTCACTAGAGAAAAAGCGCTATTTAAATATAGTTCACTTCACTTCACACACACACACATCCACAAAAAAAATATACACCACACATACACCCCCCTGTCCCCCAATCCAACACCCTCGACGCAAATTCCCGTAGGGGTGATGAATGGATGATCAGCGCCTGAGAGCTGCGACTTACCACCATGACCTTGAACTACCTTCCCTCTGTTGCTAGATATCTGGAGATGTATGTTGTAATATGTATATGTGCTTTGCTATGGAGGTTTTTTCTCACTCCGAACTGGGCCCCCTTAGGAGCCCAGTCTGGGTTGTATTTTTTTATTCATCCTTCCCCAGCGTTGACCTTTTTCCCATCTTTTACGGGCCGCCTTATGGCGACCCATCAGCGTTCTTGTTCTGTAACCATGTACACTGTTTGTTTGTCTCATCTTGAACAGGTTTGTGCTGAAAACAAAGTTTCGTTGTACTTGTTGCAATGACAATAAAGACCTACCTACCTACCGGGCTTTCTGCTCCGCTGCTCCCAGTCTGTGGAACGCTCTCCCTGACAACCTGAGGGCACCTCAGACTGTGGATGCTTTTAAAAAAGGTTTAAAAACCCATCTTTTTAAAAAAAAACCTTTCTATAGACATGGATGCTGGTTGTAGCCTTTGGGCTGTTTCTAGTTTTATATTTTATTTATTTTTTATTATTACTATTTTTTTTACACTGTGGCACTTGGAGGTTGTTTGCTCAACGTAAAGTGCTTTTTACAAATCAAATCTATTATTATTATTATTGTTATTACCTACCTCCATGCCTTCTCCTCATGAGCAAAATTGAACTCTTGTCTCTGCCTGATTCCTTGCTTCTTGTCTGTTTAATAATGACATCAGTGTTTGACCCTGACGGACTAAAAACTAATTTCCTGCATGAAATCTACTTTTCAACCATTCGGCTTTTACGCGTACAAAGTTGTCTCCGTATGTAACTCGCCAATCTTGCGGCGATGGCGTCATGAACCGGTGGAAACAAAGCAAAACAAAGATCTTGCAGATCATTACTTCTCTTTTCAGCCCAGAGACAGATTAGTCAGCGGTCTGCATGAACATGACATCATACCAATGTTTGCGCTGGTAATTATAGGGCAGGGAGGATACATCTGCGGGTGGTGCTCACACGCCTGCACACAGGATGGATGGCAATGGATGGATGCTCAGTAATGATACGTTGCACCACACCATCGTCTGATCCACTTCTATGACGCTGCTGAGGCTTGGGATGCCCCAACACACACACACACACACACACACACACACATTTTTACAAGAAAGAGGTGGAAATATTTTATACAAATACCTTTGATGGAAATGGTAAGTACTTTTCGGACTATAAGGCGCACTTAAACCCATTTCATTTTCTCAAAACTAGACAGTGCGCCTTATAACACGGTGCGCCGTATGTAAAGAATGATTCTGGCTGTGCTTACCGACGTCGAAGCGATTTTATTCAGTGCATGATGTAATGATAAGTGTGAACAGTAGATGGCAGTCACACATAAGAGATAGGTGTAGACTGCAATATGATGGCAGTCACACTTAAGAGATACGTGTAGACTGCAATATGATGGCAGTCACACTTAAGAGATACGTGTAGACTGCAATATGATGGCAGTCACACATAAGAGATATATGTAGACTGCATTATAATGGCAGTCACACATAAGAGATACGTGTAGACTGCAATATGATGGCAGTCACACATTAGAGATACGTGTAGACTGCAATATGATGGCAGTCACACATAAGAGATACGTGTAGACTGCAATATGATGGCAGTCACACTTAAGAGATACGTGTAGACTGCAATATGATGGCAGTCACACATAAGAGATACGTGTAGACTGCAATATGATGGCAGTCACACTTAAGAGATACGTGCATACTACAATATGATGGCAGTCACACATAAGAGATACGTGTAGACTACAATATGGAGGCAGTCACACATAAGAGATAGGTGTAGACTGCAATATGATGGCAGTCACACATAAGAGATACATGTACACTACAATATGATGGCAGTCACACATAAGAGATACGTGTAGACTGCAATATGATGGCAGTCACACATAAGAGATACGTGTAGACTGCATTATAATGGCAGTCACACATAAGAGATACTTGTAGACTGCAATGTGATGGCAGTCACACATAAGAGATACGTGTAGACTGCAATATGATGGCAGTCACACATAAGAGATATGCGTAGACTGCAATATGATGGCAGTCACACATAAGAGATATGCGTAGACTGCAATATGATGGCAGTCACACATAAGAGATACATGTAGACTGCAATATGATGGCAGTCACACATAAGAGATACGTGTAGACTGCAATGTGATGGCAGTCACACATAAGAGATACGTGCAGACTGCAATGTGATGGCAGTCACACATAAGAGATACATGTAGACTGCAATATGATGGCAGTCACACATAAGAGATACATGTAGACTGCAATTTGATGGCAGTCACACATAAGAGATACTTGTAGACTGCAATATGATAGCAGTCACACATAAGAAATACGTGCCGACTGCAATATGAAGGCAGTCACACATAAAAGATACGTGTAGACTGCAATATGATGGCAGTCACACATAAGAGATACGTGTAGACTGCAATACGATGGCAGTCACACATAAGAGATAGGTGTAGACAACAATATGATGGCAGTCACACATAAGAGATACATGTAGACTGCAATATGATAGCAGTCACACATAAGAAATACGTGCCGACTGCAATATGAAGGCAGTCACACATAAAAGATACGTGTAGACTGCAATATGATGGCAGTCACACATAAGAGATACGTGTAGACTGCAATACGATGGCAGTCACACATAAGAGATAGGTGTAGACAACAATATGATGGCAATCACACATACGAGATACATGTAGACTGCAATACGATGGCAGTCACACATAAGAGAAAGGTGTAAACTGCAATATGATGGCAGTCCCACATAAGAGATACGTGTAGACTGCAATATGATGGCAGTCACACATAAGAGATACGTGTAGATTACAATATGATGGCAGTCACACATAAGAGATACGTGTAGACTGCAATATGATGGCAGTCACACATAAGAGATACGTGTAGATTACAATATGATGGCCGTCACACATAAGAGATACGTGTAGACTGCAATATGATGGCAGTCACACATAAGAGATACGTGTAGCCTGCAATATGATGGCAGTCACACATAAGAGATACGTGTAGCCTGCAATATGATGGCAGTCACACATAAGAGATACGTGTAGCCTGCAATATGATGGCAGTCACACATAAGAGATACGTGTAGACTGCAATATGATGGCAGTCCCACATAAGAGATACGTGTAGCCTGCAATATGATGGCAGTCACTCATAAGAGATACGTGTAGACTGCAATATGATGGCAGTCACACTTAAGAGATACGTGTAGACTGCAATATGATGGCAGTCACACATAAGAGATATATGTAGACTGCATTATAATGGCAGTCACACATAAGAGATACGTGTAGACTGCAATATGATGGCAGTCACACATTAGAGATACGTGTAGACTGCAATATGATGGCAGTCACACATAAGAGATACGTGTAGACTGCAATATGATGGCAGTCACACTTAAGAGATACGTGTAGACTGCAATATGATGGCAGTCACACATAAGAGATACGTGTAGACTGCAATATGATGGCAGTCACACTTAAGAGATACGTGCATACTACAATATGATGGCAGTCACACATAAGAGATACGTGTAGACTACAATATGGAGGCAGTCACACATAAGAGATAGGTGTAGACTGCAATATGATGGCAGTCACACATAAGAGATACATGTACACTACAATATGATGGCAGTCACACATAAGAGATACGTGTAGACTGCAATATGATGGCAGTCACACATAAGAGATACGTGTAGACTGCATTATAATGGCAGTCACACATAAGAGATACTTGTAGACTGCAATGTGATGGCAGTCACACATAAGAGATACGTGTAGACTGCAATATGATGGCAGTCACACATAAGAGATATGCGTAGACTGCAATATGATGGCAGTCACACATAAGAGATATGCGTAGACTGCAATATGATGGCAGTCACACATAAGAGATACATGTAGACTGCAATATGATGGCAGTCACACATAAGAGATACGTGTAGACTGCAATGTGATGGCAGTCACACATAAGAGATACGTGCAGACTGCAATGTGATGGCAGTCACACATAAGAGATACATGTAGACTGCAATATGATGGCAGTCACACATAAGAGATACATGTAGACTGCAATTTGATGGCAGTCACACATAAGAGATACTTGTAGACTGCAATATGATAGCAGTCACACATAAGAAATACGTGCCGACTGCAATATGAAGGCAGTCACACATAAAAGATACGTGTAGACTGCAATATGATGGCAGTCACACATAAGAGATACGTGTAGACTGCAATACGATGGCAGTCACACATAAGAGATAGGTGTAGACAACAATATGATGGCAGTCACACATAAGAGATACATGTAGACTGCAATATGATAGCAGTCACACATAAGAAATACGTGCCGACTGCAATATGAAGGCAGTCACACATAAAAGATACGTGTAGACTGCAATATGATGGCAGTCACACATAAGAGATACGTGTAGACTGCAATACGATGGCAGTCACACATAAGAGATAGGTGTAGACAACAATATGATGGCAATCACACATACGAGATACATGTAGACTGCAATACGATGGCAGTCACACATAAGAGAAAGGTGTAAACTGCAATATGATGGCAGTCCCACATAAGAGATACGTGTAGACTGCAATATGATGGCAGTCACACATAAGAGATACGTGTAGATTACAATATGATGGCAGTCACACATAAGAGATACGTGTAGACTGCAATATGATGGCAGTCACACATAAGAGATACGTGTAGATTACAATATGATGGCCGTCACACATAAGAGATACGTGTAGACTGCAATATGATGGCAGTCACACATAAGAGATACGTGTAGCCTGCAATATGATGGCAGTCACACATAAGAGATACGTGTAGCCTGCAATATGATGGCAGTCACACATAAGAGATACGTGTAGCCTGCAATATGATGGCAGTCACACATAAGAGATACGTGTAGACTGCAATATGATGGCAGTCCCACATAAGAGATACGTGTAGCCTGCAATATGATGGCAGTCACTCATAAGAGATACGTGTAGACTGCAATATGACCCGAGTAAACAACACCGAAAATGTTATATTGAAAATATAGAACATTACACACAGCGCTCAAAAATCTATGAAAATGTTTTAGTATGACTTTGGTAAGCTATGATCCACTCGATGGATTGTACTGTGCTTCAAAATAGGAGTATTATTATGCTGTGTGTATAAGGTAAGACATATTATCTGGGATTTTGTTTCAAATAAAGATGCTGCTGATGTGTATTTGGCATCTGCATAAGTCCTGAAAAATTGCACCCGTCCGCGTTTGTAGTCCGAGCCGACGACGTAGTCGATAAGCAACTTTTTTTCCTCTATCTTCTTGTTTTGTGACATTCATCCTCCCGTGTTGCCATTTCTAATAAAAAGTAGTGTAAAGTTCTTACTTATATCTGCCAGTAAACTCGCCATGAAAGCACTAAAACATACCGGTGTAGTGAGTTCACATTATTCACCCAAGGAACTTTAGTTATTAGAGCGTTCCGGTGGGACGGTTTTTCACGGGACACATTCTTGTTGTTGCACTAGTGAGCCACGGATGAGGAGATGCTCTGTTTTTGATTTACTGAAAATGTCGTAGAAAATATAAAAAAACACAATTTCACAGTAAAATGTTGCAAATGTAAAGTTGTTCACTGTAAAACGGACAGTCTAATTAAAACAATTGATATCCATCCATCCATCCATTTTCTACCGCTTATTCCCTTTCGGGGTCGCGGGGGGCGCTGGCGCCTATCTCAGCTACAATCGGGCGGAAGGCGACTGCCATGTGGCCCTCAATGAAAACTACTTTGACATGTAAGGTTCAAACCCTGATGACATTTATTAAACATACAAGAAGCAAGGAATCATGCAAAGACAGAGTTCAATTTGGCTCAATGAGGAAAGACGTATTGGGACTGTACTCTAGTTACAGAACCAACCTATGCTCTAAAGTCCAGCCCACGTGCTCCTCTATTTATTTGGAAGGTCCCTGGTTAACATTAATGAGGTTGCCGTAAAAGGAGTGGCCCCACATTTCATGCAAAGCAGCTTCCAGTACGCACAATACGTGACAGAATGTGCCGGGGTTCTTGTGGGCTCCAGTACTCTGGAATGCCCTCCCGGTAACAGTTGGAGATGCTACCTCAGTAGAAGCATTTAAGACCCATCTTAAAACTCATTTGTATACTCTAGCCTTTAAATAGACCCCCTTTTTAGACCAGTTGATCTTCCGTTTCTTTTCTTTTCTGCTCCCCCCACTATTATGTTAGATTCACTATGGACTGGACTCTCACTATTATGTTAGATCCACTATGGACTGGACTCTCACACTATTATGTTAGATCCACTATGGACTGGACTCTCACTATTATGTTAGATCCACTATGGACTGGACTCTCACTATTATGTTAGATCCACTATGGACTGTACTCTCACTATTATGTTAGATCCACTATGGACTGGACTCACACTATTATGTTAGATCCATTATGGACTGGACTCTCACTATTATGTTAGATCCACTATGGACTGGACTCACACTATTACGTTAGAACCACTATGGACTAGACTCTCACTATTATGTTAGATCCACTATGGACTGGACTCTCTCACTATTATGTTAGATCCACTATGGACTGGACTCTCACTATTATGTTAGATCCACTATGGACTGGACTCTCACACTATTATGTTAGATCCACTATGGACTGGACTCTCACTATTATGTTAGATCCACTATGGACTGGACTCTCACTATTACGTTAGATCCACTATGGACTGGACTCTCACACTATTATGTTAGATCCACTTTGGACTGGACTCTCACAATATTATGCTAGATCCACTCGACGTCTATTGAACCGGTCGCCCCAGGGGGGAGTACCCACATCTGCGGTCCTCTCCAAGGTTTCTCATTGTCCCATTGGGTTAAGTTTTTGCTTGCCCTGATTGTGGGATCAGAACCGAGGATGTCGTTGTGGCTTGTGCAGCCCTTTGAGACACTTGATTGTGATTGCCTTGTCTCTGCCTCGTCTGCGTGCTGTCGTCTTGTCTTCGTTGAGGTCCTTGAAGTCCTTGGCTGGTAGCGGGCTCAGACTAACAAAAAAATCTGCGGCGAAGCAACCCCTCATGTGCCGTGGCTGATAACAAGTTTTGTCCTTGCACAGATAGAAAAGTACAATTTGAGCACAATAACTAATAACTATAACAACGGCCTTTAAGCATAAAAGTTGTGTGATAACCTGAACATAATTATTCTAACACTGCAATTACACGTAGCGAGAATATCCGTCTTTCTCACGCAGGCGACTAACCTCCGCCGCGGCCGACACGGTACACAAACACCACTTGTGGAAAATTCTGCAGCTAAACCATTTGCGGCCCACAGGTCATTTTTTAACGGCACATTGTAAAAATAGTATTAAAAAAAACGTACAAACATAAAAAGTGTTATAAAAGAGCCAACAGGTGAAATGTAACAAGAAAATGTTGCAATGTTGACTCTAATAACACAAAGCTGCCATGCAGGCTGTTTCTTTCTTTAAAAAATAATAATGAATCAAAATCAATGTCATTATGAATTATTGACCTATTCAAGGCTCAAATCACGTCACATTAAATATTACACTTTGAAACATTCTTTGGGGAAAATGTTACATATTTTGTGTTTGCTATGTAAAAAAGTACGCTGTTTTGTTTTAAAAAGGGCCTAAAATAAACAAACAAAAAACATAAACAATAATAAAACTTACAATCTGAAGTTGATCTGGAGGTTATTGTGTTAAAAGTAAACAGTTAATAAAATTGACAATTTATTTTTTAACACTTTAATGAGTAGGACCCTTTTGGATCCCCAATAATTGTTGCGTAATTTGAAATATGTAAGAAAAAAAATGTTTTTAAGTGTCATTGCTAAAAAAATAAAATAATAATGAATAAAATCAATGTTATGAGTTGTTGACCTTTTTAAGGCTCCAATTATTATATAATCCCAAATATTCCACTTGAAAATTTTATTGGGTGAAAATATTACATATTTTGTGTTTTTTATTTCATTTTATTCGGTGAAAATATTACATATTTTAAATGGGTTGTACTTGTATAGCGCTTTTCTACCTTCAAGGTACTCAAAGCGCTTTGACACTACTTCCACATTTACCCATTCACACACACATTCACACACTGATGGAGGGAGCTGCCATGCAAGGCGCCAACCAGCACTCATCAGGAGCAAGGGTGAAGTGTCTTGCTCAGGACACAACGGACGTGACGAGGTTGGTACTAGGTGGGAATTGAACCAGGGACGCTCGGGTTGCGCACAGCCACTCTCCCCACTGCGCCACGCCGTCCGTTTTGTGTTTTTTTTTATTTTACTGGGTGAAAATATTACATATTTTATGTTTTTTTTTATTTTACTGGGTGAAAATATTGCATATTTTGTGTTTTTCATATTTATTTTATTGGGTGAAAATATTACATATTTTGTGTTTTTTATTTTATTGGGTGAAAATATTACATTTTTTGTGTTTTTTTATTTTATTGGGTGAAAATATGACATATTTTGTGTTTTTTTATTTTTATTTTATTGAGTGAAAATATTACATATTTTGTGTTTTTTTTATTATTGGGTGAAAATATTACATATTTTGTGTTTTTTATTTTTATTTTATTGGGTGAAAATATTACATATTTTGTGTTTTTTTTAATTGTATTTTATTGGGTGAAAATATTACATATTTTGTGTTTTTTTTATTTTATTGGGTGAAAATATTACATTTTTGGTGTTTTGTTATTTTTATTTTATTGGGTGAAAATATTACATATTTTTTTTTTTTTTTTTTTTATTTTGTTGGGTGAAAATATGACATATTTTGTGTTTTTTTAATTTGATTGGGTGAAAATATTACATATTTTGTGTTTTTTTATTTTTATTTTATTGGGTGAAAATATTACATATTTTGTGTTTTTTAATTTTTACTTTATTGGGCGAAAATACTACATATTTTGTGTATTTTTTATTTTATTGGGTGAAAATATTACATATTTTGTGTTTTTTTTTATTTTATTGGGTGAAAATATGACATATTTTGTGTTTTTTTTTATTTTATTGGGTGAAAATATTACATATTTTGTGATTTTTCCATGAAAAAACAGGGTTTTCTTTGACAAAAAAGAGCATACAACTTAAATCTTTAATAACGTTATATTGACAGATAGACCTAATGTTGATCTAGAGATTTAAACCTTGGATAACAATAAAAATAATAATACTGAATAATGACACATTTTTTATATTTTTTGGACCAAAACCCTTTAGAGTCAAGCCTGAGTGGAGGCCAAAATGTATATTTTTTGTACATATATTGTATTGGTTTTTAACATAAAAAATATCAAATTGGCCCCCGCGTGCTTTGATTTTTCAGTGTGTGGCCCTCAGTGGAAAAAGTTTGGACACCCCTGCTCTACTCAGACTATGGATGTGTGTGTGTGTGTGTGTGTGTGTGTGTGTGTGTGTGTGTGTGTGTGTGTGAAGAGCAACAGCAGCTCAGCACTAAGACCAAACAGCCGTGTCCCAAACCAAAGCACGGCGTGGAGACGCGAGAACCACAGCTAAAAGAGCTGGACGCCCTTGCCAGACCGCATGACATCATATCCTGTTTCCCTTTTACACGCTCGGCGCATAATGGTGTAGATAAATAGCGAGGGCGCATACCTCCACGTGTGTTTCTACGCCCGCGTCTTTGACCTGATCGGCCGCAAACTCTGTGACCCCCAGTGAGATGGAGTCGCCTCCTTCTAAACGTCTGCAGACAAACTGCACAACACAGCTTGTCTCAGATGTCAGTCATTCAACTCCAGAGCTGGTGCGATGAAGAAAGGATGAAGACATTTCAAGCGGGAGTGCAGACATGAAGGAGTTCAGGGAATCAGACTCAGAATCATCTTTATTGGCCGACACACATTGGTCAATTGTTTACGATTAACTATTAACTACAGATACAAACAAGGACTCTGTGGAGAGTCGGCGGGGAAGGGCACGCTGGAGCCCGGCCCAAGATGGCGGCAAGGAGGCAAATACAAACAAGGACTCTGTGGAGAGGCGGCGGTGCAGGGCATGCTAGAGCCCTGCCCAAGATGGCGGCAAGGAGGCAAATACAAACAAGGACTCTGTGGAGAGGCGGCGGGGCAGGGCACGCTAGAGCCCTGCCCAAGATGGCGGCAAGGAGGCGGAGAATGCGGCGGAGCGACGCTGCCGCAGTCTAATTAAGGTGCATGGATCGCGCACCGCCAGACAATCAACATATCTCCTCACATTGTATGAAAGGGAAGAAGGAGGAGATATCGGGGCTGAAGGAGTTGGAAAGCCGGCAACAGCGACCGAGAAGCAAGAGAGAGCAAGACACGAGAGACGGAGACTCGGCCGACTAAAGAGCGGACGGGAGAGCGAGAGACGGAGACTGAGACATGGAGGAGCGAGCAGCGCAAAAGACTACCTTCATTGAAAAATAAAAGAGTCGAACCTGCTCAAAAGCCATGTCCTTCCTGGGTGGTCCACTGAACCAGCCAAGCTCCTTCTTCACCACAACGGATCGGTACAGCGTCCGCATTACTGAAGACGCCGCGTCGATCTCACCATTCACTCTTCCCTCACTCGTGAGCAAGACTCAGAGGTACTTGAACTCCTCCACTTCGGGCGAGATCTCATCCCCAACTTGGAGATGGCACGCCACCCTTTCCCGGGCGAGAACCATGGACTCTGAATTGGAGGTGCTTATTCTCATCCCAGTCGCTTCACACTCGGTCCAGTGAGAGCTGAAGATCCCGGCCAGATGAAGCCATCAGGACCACGTCATCTGCAAAAAGCAGAGACCTAATCCTGCATCTACTGTACCGTAGTGGGTGTGGCTAATGCACCTGTGCGCTCTATAGTCAGGAAAATGCGGTCGTTAAAATTGACATTGAAAGGTTTAAAATACAGAAACAAACAGGACATTGTTTGGAATTAGTATTTGGGACTGAATTTGATTTTAGTAAAGAATGTAGTGGATCCATGACCATGACTTCTGTTTTGTTTGATCAGCCGTTTTACTGCCTTACAGACACTGTTTGGAAACAATTAAGGTATGTAAATAAACATCAACAGAATCTTTCTGTGTAAATAACTAATTTCACTAATGTTTGCGGCTTATAGTCGGGTGCGGCTAATATATGGAAAAATATACTTTTTTTCTCAAATTTAGTGGGTGTGGCTTATACACCTGTGCGCTCTATAGTCAGGAAAATGTGGCAGTTAAAATTGACATTGAAAGGTTTATAATTTAAAAAAAAACAGGACATTGTTTGGAATTAGTATTTGGGACTGAAGTTGATTTGAGGAAAGAATGTAGTGGATCCATGACCATGACTTCTGTTTTGTTTAATCAGCCGTTTTACTGCCTTACAGACACTGTTTGGAAACAATTAAGGTATGCAAATAAACATTAACAGAATCTTTCTGCGTATATAACTAATTTCACTAACGTCTGCGGCTTATAGTCGGGTGCGGCTAATATATGGAAACATATACCTTTTTTCTCAAATTT
The DNA here is from genome assembly GCF_033978795.1 of Nerophis ophidion. Lineage (NCBI taxonomy): Eukaryota > Metazoa > Chordata > Actinopteri > Syngnathiformes > Syngnathidae > Nerophis > Nerophis ophidion. Next base: position 91,691,090 of record NC_084611.1, read on the forward strand.
AGTGGGTGTGGCTTATACACCTGTGCGCTCTATAGTCAGGAAAATGCGGTCGTTAAAATTGACATTGAAAGGTTTAAAATACAGAAACAAACAGGACATTGTTTGGAATTAGTATTTGGGACTGAAGTTGATTTGAGGAAAGAATGTAGCGGGACCATGACCATGACTTCTGTTTTGTTTGATCAGCCGTTTTACTGCCTTACAGACACTGTTTGGAAACAATTAAGGTATGTAAATAAACATTTACAGAATCTTTCTGGGTAAAAAACCCATTTCGCTAATTTCTGCGAGTTATAGTCGGGTGCGGCTAATATGCGGAAAAATATCCTTTTTTTTCTCAAATTTAGTGGGTGTGGCTTACACACCTGTGCGCTCTATAGTCAGGAAAATGCGGTCGTTAAAATTGACATTGAAAGATTTAAAATACAAAAAAAAAAACACAACATTTTTTGGAATTAGTATTTCTGACTGAAGTTAAGGAAAGACTTTACTGGGTCCATGACCATGACTTCTGGTTTGTTCAATCAGCCGTTTTACTGCCTTACAGACACCGTTTGGAAACAATGAGGGTATGTAAATATTTTTTTGTGTGTAAATAACTCATTTCACAATGTATACCTGCGGCTTATAGTCAGGTGCGTCTAATATATGGACATAAAATTATAGTGGGTGTGGCTTATCTCTTGCAATTGTGGGTGTGGGTGTGGCTTATCTCTTGCAGTTGTTGAACTAAGCATCTTTGGGATGTTGCAGAATCTTCAAAATTCTGGATTTTCACGACTCTAACAACTAATTATTCCAAAATAATGTCTTAGCGGGTTTAAAAAGGATGTTTTTCTTCATTTTTGGTCATGCCGCTGAAGCTCCCCTGAAGTCCCGTGACACTTTGAAAAGCCGTTTGCGGCGTATTATTATTCCTGTTCTCCCTTTTCCTGAAACGTCCGTTGGAGAAATATGAAACAAGATCCTCTTTTCCCCCGGAGGGAAAGTTCTCTGTGTGACTGACAGCTGAGTGGCGGGAGACAGCCTCTCAGCTTGAGAGGAACTTGTCAAGAATGAAGGGAAAAGTAGCGTGTGTGTGTGTGTGTGTGTGTGTGTGTGTGTGTGTGTGTGTGGTTCAATCACACAAGAGTAGATGCAAGGACAAGATATTTAAAGTTCACACCGAGAAACGTTGTTATTTTTTGCAAATATTAGCTCATTTGGAATTTAAAGCCTGTAGCATGTTTCAAAAAAGCTGGCACAAGTGGCAAAAAAGACCGGGAAA
>NC_084611.1:91702356-91709856 GCF_033978795.1 Nerophis ophidion
AAGCAGTGCCTTTAAGGCACGCCCCCAATATTGCTGTCAGGGTGGAAATTGGGAGAAATTCGGGAGACTGGTTGTCCTGGGAGATTTTCGGGAGGGGCCCTGAAATACGGGAGTCTCCCGGAAAAAACAGCAGGGTTGGCAAGTATGGTCCCCATACCGTCTGAAGCCCCCTAAAAGTGTGTAAACAGAGCGATGTCCCCATTAAGTCAGCATTGCCAGAACACACACACACACACACACACACACACACACACACACACACACACACACACACACACACACACACACACACACACACACACACACACACACACACACACACACACACACACACACACACACCAAGTTGTTGATCATGACTTGTGGGGACCACCCTTTCTACAGGTTGTGGAGGCATAAAAAAATGAGGTAAAATGTCCACTGCCCAGTTAGCTCATACACGTCTTTAAATCTCTGGATTGATGAAGTAATGTGCTGATCATACTTACTGGGGACACTGGGGGAAAAGACTTCATATAGTTCATGAGAACCAAATTTCAATCATTTTGCATAATTCACACAAATTTGGATATTGTAGCGTCCCGGAAGAATTAGTGCTGCAAGGGCTTCTGAGTATTTGTTCTATTGTGTTTATGTTGTGCTACGGTGCGGATGTTCTCCCAAAATGGGTTTGTCATTCTTGTTGGGTGTGGGTTCACAGTGTGGCGCATATTTGTAACAGTGTTAAAGTTGTTTATACTGCCACCCTTCAGAGTGACCTGTATGGCTGTTGATCAAGTATGCCTTGCATTCACTCATGTTTGTGTAAAAGTCGCACATTTTATGTGACTGAGCCAACACGCTGTTTGTATGGAGGAAAAGCGGACGTGACGAAAGGTTGTAGAGGACGCTAAAGGCAGTGCCTTTAAGAAACGCCCCCAATATTGCTGTTAGGGTGGAAAATGGGAGAAATTCGGGAGACTGGTTGTCCTGGGAGATTTTCGGGAGGGGCACTGAAATACGGGAGTCTCTCGGAAAAAACAGCAGGGTTGGCAAGTATGGTCCCCATACCGTCTGAAGTCCCCTAAAAGTGTGTAAACAGAGCGATGTCCCCATTAGGTCAGCATTGCCAGAAAACACACACACACACACACACACACACACACACACACACACACACACACACACACACACACACACACACACACACACACACACACACACACACACACACACACACACCAAGTTGTTGATCAGGACTTGTGGGCACCACCCTTTCTACAGGTTGTGGAGGCCTAAAAAAATGAGGTAAAATGTCCACTGCCCCGTTAGCTCATACACGTCTTTAAATCTCTGGATTGATGAAGTAATGTGCTGATCATACTTACTGGGGACCCTGGGGGAAAAGACTTCATATAGTTCATGAGAACTAAATTTCAATCATTTTGCATAATTCACACAAATTTTGCTATTGTAGCGTCCTGGAAGAATTTCTGCTGCAGGTGCTTCTGGGTATTTGTTCTATTGTGTTTATGTTGTGCTACGGTGCGGATGTTCTCCCGAAATGGGTTTGTCATTCTTGTTGGGTGTGGGTTCACAGTGTGGCGCATATTTGTAACAGTGTTAAAGTTGTTTATACTGCCACCCTCAGAGTGACCTGTATGGCTGTTGATCAAGTATGCCTTGCATTCACTCATGTTTGTGTAAAAGTCTCATATTTTATGTGACTGAGCCAACACGCTGTTTGTATGGAGGAAAAGCGGACGTGACGAAAGGTTGTAGAGGACGCTGAAGGCAGTGCCTTTAAGAAACGCCCCCAATATTGCTGTCAGGGTGGAAATTGGGAGAAATTCAGGAGACTGGTTGTCCTGGGAGATTTTCGGGAGGGGCCCTGAAATACGGGAGTCTCCCGGAAAAAACAGCAGGGTTGGCAAGTAGGGTCCCCATACCGTCTGAAGTCCCCTAAAAGTGTGTAAACAGAGCGATGTCCCCATTAGGTCAGCATTGCCAGAAACACACACACACACACACACACACACACACACACACACACACACACACACACACACACACACACACACACACACACACCAAGTTGTTGATCAGGACTTGTGGGCACCACCCTTTCTACAGGTTGTGGAGGCCTAAAAAAATGAGGTAAAATGTCCACTGCCCCGTTAGCTCATACACGTCTTTAAATCTCTGGATTGATGAAGTAATGTGCTGATCATACTTACTGGGGACCCTGGGGGAAAAGACTTCATATAGTTCATGAGAACTAAATTTCAATCATTTTGCATAATTCACACAAATTTTGCTATTGTAGCGTCCTGGAAGAATTTCTGCTGCAGGTGCTTCTGGGTATTTGTTCTATTGTGTTTATGTTGTGCTACGGTGCGGATGTTCTCCCGAAATGGGTTTGTCATTCTTGTTGGGTGTGGGTTCACAGTGTGGCGCATATTTGTAACAGTGTTAAAGTTGTTTATACTGCCACCCTCAGAGTGACCTGTATGGCTGTTGATCAAGTATGCCTTGCATTCACTCATGTTTGTGTAAAAGTCTCATATTTTATGTGACTGAGCCAACACGCTGTTTGTATGGAGGAAAAGCGGACGTGACGAAAGGTTGTAGAGGACGCTGAAGGCAGTGCCTTTAAGAAACGCCCCCAATATTGCTGTCAGGGTGGAAATTGGGAGAAATTCAGGAGACTGGTTGTCCTGGGAGATTTTCGGGAGGGGCCCTGAAATACGGGAGTCTCCCGGAAAAAACAGCAGGGTTGGCAAGTAGGGTCCCCATACCGTCTGAAGTCCCCTAAAAGTGTGTAAACAGAGCGATGTCCCCATTAAGTCAGAATTGCCAGAACACACACACACACACACACACACACACACACACACACAGTTAAACAAAAAGTCATTCGAAGCTGTCCAAATTTCACTTAGGATTACTTTTTATTTGATTGACGGGTATCTTTTTCGCTGAAATTTTTTTTTGTTTTTTTTTGACAAAAAGTTTCCTCTTGATTAGTCCATAATGTTTCTTCACCCAAAACATGTGTGTGTGTCTCAGCCTGTGTTGATGTACACTTTTCCCGGCGGTAATGACAATCTCAAACAAAACATTCCAGATGCAGAGGAACAATTTCACCACACCTAGTGTGTGTGTGAAAATTATTGGTATTAACTAATAACATGATACAGTAGAGGGAGGGAGTCATATCGCCCCATTCCTCAGTGGATCTCGCGTGAGAGGAAGAGGGCAGGTCAGTCGAGTTAGTTCAGTCTAATCTGCAGAAAATGACGCAGTACTAGTAATGGTTGGAATTGGCAGAAATCAGGAATCCTACACTCTACTGCCATCTGGTGGCTGAAGTGGATAGTGAAAATTTGTCACGTTTCGCGTGTCAGGTAAACCGTGACTTACGTGGGGCCGAACTGTGGATATTTCCACGTATTGCATTCAGAAGATAAAAATAATATTTTTTTGTCAAATATCCTGCATGGAAATAAGATTTTTGTTCAAATAAATATTTGTTCAGTTTCAAATGAATGGATTTTTTCTGTTAACTCAGACTTTAAAGGACTTATAAGGACTTAGGTTGGCAACAATGAGGGCGTCTTCTTATTCTCTGGCCGAGCGGGAGTGTGTGAGGTGTGTCGCCACAATGCAGACCCCAAACTACCATACAGAGTTGTAACCACAAGCTCTATTGACATGAGTCCCATTATAATGTGTTCATCACCCCTGTGTGTGTTGAGACCTCGGGAGCGCTCATGCCGCCCACTTGTGCGCAGAAGCGTGGCGTTGGGCTCTGTCGGCGGGAGAATGAAGTCATTTTTTCAATGCGGGGCTAAGCGCCGTGTTACTGCCGCCTCATTTGGCTCCTGTGGGCCACCGTAGTCGCCCCGTCTGGTCGCCATGGCACGGCCAGGGAACACAGACGGGAATGTCCCTGCCGAGCACACTGCCAGTTCTGCCATCAGCACACACACACACACACACACACACACACACACACACACACACACACACACACACACACACACACACACACACACACACATCAACTTTTACCTTGAAAATAATTTTTTGTCATAAATATCATGTTTTCCTTGAAAATTAACTTCCATCTATCCATCCATTTTCTACCGCTTACCTTGTAAATGATTTTTTTTCTTGGAAATCATTTTTTGTCTCGAAAATCATTTTTTGTCTTGAAAATCATTTTATGTCATGAAAATCAACGTTTACCTTGAAAATCAACTTTTACTTTGAAAATAATTTTTTTCTTGAAAATCAACTTTTTACCTTGAAAATATTTTTTTTGTCTTGAAAATCTAATCTTACATTGAAAATCCTTTTTTGTCATGAAAATCAACTTTTACTTTGAAAATATTTTTTTGTCATGAAAATCATGTTTTCCTTGAAAATGAACTTAAAAGTTGAAAATCATTTTTTCTTCTTGAAAATCAACTTTTACCTTGAAAAAATATTTGGTCATGCAATTTATGTTTACCTTGAAAATATTTTTTTTTCTTGAAAATCAACTTTTACCCTGAAAACCTTTTTTTGTCATGAAAATTATGTTTTTTCTTGAAAATCATTTTTTCCTTGAAAATCATTTTTTGTCTTGAAAATCAACTATTACCTTGAAAATTAATTTTTACCTTGAAAATCATTATTTGGTCTTGAAAATCAAATCTTACCTTGAAAATTAATTTTTACCTTGAAAATCATTTTTTGTCATGAAAATCAACTTTTACCTTGAAAATATTTTTTGTCATGAAAATCATGTTTTCCTTGAAAATTAACTTAAACGTTGAAAATAATTTTTTCTTCTTGAAAATCAACTTTTACCATGAAAACATTTTTGGTAATGAAATTTATGTTTACCTTGAAAATATTTTTTGTCTTGAAAATCAACTTTTACCCTGAAAACCTTTTTTTGTCATGAAAATCATGTTTTTTCTTAAAAAATCATTTTTTTCCTTGAAAATAATTTTTTGTCTTGAAAATCAACTATTACCTTGAAAATTAATTTTTACCTTGAAAATCATTATTTGGTCTTGAAAATCAAATCTTACCTTGAAAATTAATTTTTACCTTGAAAATCATTATTTGGTCTTGAAAATCAAATCTTACCTTGAAAATTAATTTTTACCTTGAAAATCATTTTTTGTCATGAAAATCATGTTTTCCTTGAAAATTAACTTTTAGCTTGAAAATCATTTTTTGTCTTGGACATAATTTTTTGTCTTGAAAATCATTTTATATCATGAAAATCAACTCTTACTTTGAAAACATATTTTTTCTTGAAAATCAACTTTTACCTTGAAAATTTGTTTTGTTATGAAAATCATGTTTTCCTTGAAAATGAACTTAAACGTTGAAAATCATTTTTTCTTCTTGTAAATCAACTTTTACCCTGAAAACCTTTTTTTGTCATGAAAATCATGTCTTTCTTTTTTTTTTTTTTCTTTTTTTCTTTCTTCTTTGTCATAAAAAAGGGACGTTTTTGTCATGAAAAAGTGAGGTTTTTGTGGTTTTTGGACTAATTGTGAGTGTATATTGTGTTTTTTATGTTTTTTTTTTATAAAAAAACCACGGCCCGGTGGTTGGGGACCACTGCTTTAAGGCAACACTTGCCTTAACCTTAAAAAATTTGAATTTGAGGCCTGAATATGTTTATATTACATATATGTTATATTGTTCAATATTATGGTAAACCTTAGGTCTACTTTTTGTGCCTTTATTTGCAGTCTCCTTTCCATCCTTTGTAACTTAGCTACTCTGGGGAACAATCTCCCTTCTGGGTCATAAAGTCGTGTCAGAAGGCAGGATAAACTTTAAGTTAAATTCAAAGTCAAAGTTAAGCACATTCCTTTGGCCATCAATAAAAATACTCTGAGAGATGAAAAAAACACTTTTTGTCTTCGTTAATATAAATGTTTTTTTGGGGGGTAAAACGTCCTGCTGGTCTTTTGTTTGCCACATCCTCATTTTCTGTGTTTACTGTAAACATCTCCATGTATGACTGTCATGTCACAGCAGTCATACGCCACACACACACACACACACACACACACACACACACACACACACACACACACACAATTGTTTATATATATATATATATATATATATATATATATATATATATATAGTACATATCTAAATATTATTTTTTGTATTTTTACCTATTAACCTATTTTTTAAATTTTATTTGTATTTGTATTTCATTTGTATCGCTTTTTTTTCTATATGATCAACTATTATGATCCTCTTCTCCAAGGTGACGTGGATCCAAACAGGACCAAAAACTGAACAGGGGGCAAGTGATCTAGGGAGAGTCTCAATTGCTCCTGGTCTAAAAACGGCGTGGTGTCACATAGCGGAGCGTCCACTGAGGTGCTGACCTCTCACAGGGTCCAACATCATTAGCGCGTCTAGGACTGTCGCACACTTAAAAAAAAAAACATTTTAAAATAACAAAATCAACAACCCTTCTTTAATATCTTAATCATCGTCATGATACACTTACACAGTGGCCATATATATATATATATATATATATATATATATATATATATATATATATATATATATATATATATATATATATATATATATACACACACACATACATATATATATATATATACATATATATATATATATATATACATACATACATGCATATACATATATATACATACATACATATATATACAAACATATATAAGCAGAAATATATATATATATACATATATATATATATATATATATACATATACAGTATATATACATATATAGATGTGTAACTTAATGAAGTTGCACACACAGCAAGCAGCTGTCACTTCCCATAACATCACTTTATTAGCTGCTCAATGAGCTCAGCGAGAGACAAGAAGCACATCACAAGATCCGTGCTGGTGTCCAAAACCAGACCGCTTCATCACTGACCCGTGCCAGACCGGAGCAACAAGTCCACACACGAAATGAGGACAACAGCAAAGTTGCACGAATGGATTTGTAAAGTGAAGTCAAAATACTGGGAGAACAAGGAATATTTGGGAGACTACACAATGCTCCGAAGTGCTTCAAATCGGATCTTTTGGCGTCAGATTCAGGGTCACATCAGGAGGTAGTCCTGAATGAAAATTGAGGTCGCGGAGGGGGTGCTGGAGCCTATCCCAGCTGCAATCGGGCATGGATGGCGTGTACACCCTGGACAAGTCGCCACCTCATTACAGGGCCAACACAGATAAACAACATTCACACACTAGGGACCTTTTATTGTTAAGTAAAGGATATTAAATGAGCTCAAATCTAGCTACAAACATAATGATGCAATACGAACATAGCCTAAATAGCATGTTAGCAGTGATTAGCATGCAGTGACCAGGTCAACAACGTCAACAAAGCTCACCTCTGCGCATTCAGGCACAGCATAAAACATTTGGTGGACAAAAATATACAAAAAAGGAGTGGAATTTAAAACACGTCTTTCTGTGGCATGGA
>NC_084611.1:91714856-91722356 GCF_033978795.1 Nerophis ophidion
ATCTGTCCCAGGTTTTCAATGGGAAACCTGCTCCAGGCTGGGATGGAGGGTTAGGACTGTAAGGGCCTGATGTACTGAAGGTTACCTCAGACCTGGGCGAAATAGGGGCCACATTAGGATTAAGACGTTCTACATCATTAGGGACCGAATGTCCCTTTGGGACAGAGGACCCTATTGTATTTCTAAGGTTTTATTATTATTATACCACTGCCTATTTGAGCTGTAATTTGACCCCCTTATCATGCTTCAAAACTCACCAAATTTAACACACACATTAGGGTTGTCCTGATCCGATATTTGGATCGGAACGGTCGCCGATATTTGCCAAAAAATGCGCATCCAGATCTAGTTAAAAAAAAAAAAAACGGTTCGCGTTTTCCTTTTCTGCTGGTCCCTAAGTTCCGTTCTGCATTTTCCAGCACACGTTCAACACATCCACATGTCTGTGTTCTAACCGTTAAGACGGCCATGTGAATTAAAAGTTACCAGTAAAAATGTCAGCTCTGTGGGATTATTTTACCCTACAAAACGAAAAAATGAAGAGGTGGAGTGCAAAACATGCCACAATAAAGTCAAACGTGGTGGTAAAGCTGTAAGATATTTTAATGACTCTTGAGAGTGAGAGGCTTTTTAGCGCAGCCTCACTCATCATTGATGAACACAGGAGCAGGCTGACACCTGAGCATCTTAAATTACTCGTCTTCTTTAGAAAGAATCTCCCCATTATGCTCGGACTTCAATTGTTTGCACCGCCTGACTGGGGCAAACAATTGAAAGGAGTGTGTATATATATATATATATATATATATATATATATATATATATATATATATTTTTTTTTTTTTAAGATTACACTTATTCAAGAGCTAGTATCGATGCTGAGTTATAGACATTTTATCCCACTCATATTTTTTTTGTGTTTTGCTTTTTTTTAATAATGTTTACAGCATTATTTGTACTTTGTACTGTTCACTTTTTTACTGTTTAATGATGCCATTTATGTTTGTCATGTATAATTTTTTCTATTTTGTGTTTATCCTTGAATACCAACCATTGTGTATTATTCAAACTCACCTAATTCAGCTGGTTAGTTGTTATCAAGAGTACTAAAACACTTTTCAACATTAATCTGACAACTAAGTAAGCTAAATAACTTTAAACTTTAATACATGTTTGGATAGGCCAGTATCGGCCAGTATCTTTATCGGATCAGAAGTACAAAAACAATATCTGTATCGGATCGGAAGTGCAAAAACCTGGATTGGGACATCCCTAACACACATCAGGACTGGCGAAAATTGCGATCTAATCAAAAAGCCAAAACCCAAAATTGCACTCTAGCGCCCCCTAGGAAAAAACACAGACACAACTGCTTGTAACTTCCATTAGGAATGTCGGAGAGACATGACACAACAAACTTCTACGTAGGTCTGACTTAGACCTAGATTTCATACACTGACCTCCTTCAGCAAAAATCAACAGAAAGTTGGCAAAAACCCCTTCAAAACATATGTTTCCTAAAAAAATGTAATTTTTGCCTCTGTGAGCTGTAATTTGACCCCCTTAAAATGTTTCAAAACTCACTAAAGTGGACACACACATCAGGACTGCCAAAAATTGTAATCTAATAAAAAACAAACAAACCCCAAAATTCAAAATTGCGTTCTAGCGCCCCCTAGGAATAAAACACAGACAAAACTGCTCCTATGAAGAAAACACAGACACAACAGCTCGTAACTTCTGGTAGGAATGTCGTAGAGACATGAAACAAAAACCGCTATGTAGGTCTCACGTAGACCTAAATTTCATTAATTGACATCCTTCAGCAAAAATCAACAGGAAGTTGGCAATTACCCCTTCAAAACAAAAGTATTGTAAAAACCATCACCTTTTTTCAAACATTATCTCCTCCGAGCGCGTTTGTTGTGTCGGCTTCAAACTCGCACAGGAGAGAGAGTGAACCCTTCTGATTAAAAGTTGAGAATAGAGTTTTAATAACTGCGCCGGTTTTCATTTTACGAGCCTTCAAAGAACTGCTGCGCTGATGCTGCCGCGCTGCTGCCGTCTCAAGATGGCCGCTTAAAAGCAGGAAGCACCAGCGTGACCACACCATGCAGAGAAGGTAGGTACTGTGCGGGTAAAGATATATTGTCTGGGTGAAAGAAGGAGGCACCAGTTTGACTCCAGGATACAGAGAAGGTAGGTAATGCGCATATTGTAGGTGTTTCTTACAATTTGCATTCATGTTTAGCGGTTTGTTACATTTTTGTTGTGTGTTGCTTGATTGTAAAATATGTGTATTGAAAAGCTGGTCTGAGAAATAATTAACATGTTGTTAATATTCAATGTTTTATTGTTCTTAGTTAATATTGTAAATCCCACCTTCATGTACATTTTGGGTGTCCAATCAGTAAAATCTCATTTTGTAGGTGTTTATTAAACTTTTCATTCATATTTAGTTTTTGTTTTTTTGTTGTGTTTTGCTTGGTCTAAGAAGTAATAAATGTTCATACATTGTTAATATTAAGTGTTTTATTGTTCGTAGTTAATATTGTAAATCCCACTTTCTTTATTTTCATGTACATTTTGGGTGTCCCATTCAGTCAAAAATATCATTTTGTAGGTGTTTATAACACTTTGCATTCACACTTTGCTGTTTTTTTTACATTTTTGTCGTGTTTTGCTTGGTCTGAGAAGTAAAAGATGTTCATATTTGTTAATATTCAGTGTTTTACTGTTCATAGTTAATATTGTAAATCTCACTTTCATGTACATTTTGGGTGTCCAATCAGTAAAATATCATTTTGTAGGTGTTTATTAAACTTTGCATTCATGTTTTGCTGTTTTTTTTACAATTTTGTCGTATTTTGCTTGGTCTGAGAAGTAAAAGATGTTCATGTGTTGTCAATATTCAGTGTTTTATTGTTCGTAGTTAATATTGTAAATCCCACTTTCTTTATTTTCATGTACATGTTGGATGTCCCATTCAGTCAAAAATATCATTTTGTAGGTGTTTATTAAACTTTGCATTCATATGTTGCGGTTTTTTTACATTTTTGTTGTGTTTTAGGTGGACTGAGAAGTAAAAAAATGTTCATATGTTGTTAATATTCAGTGTTTTATTGTTCATAGTTAATATTGTAAATCCCACTTTCTTTATTTTCATGTACATTTTGGGTGTCCCATTCAGTCAAAAATATAATTTTGTACGTGTTTATTACATTTTGCATTCACACTTTGCTGTTTTTTACATTTTTGTCGTGTTTTGCTTGGTCTGAGAAGTAAAAGATGTTCATGTGTTGTCAATATTCAGTGTTTTATTGTTCGTAGTTAATATTGTAAATCCCACTTTCTTTATTTTCATGTACATGTTGGATGTCCCATTCAGTCAAAAATATCCTTTTGTAGGTGTTTATTAAACTTTGCATTCATATTTTGCTGGGGTTTTTTTTTAGAATTTTGTCGTATTTTGCTTGGTCTGAGAAGTAAAAGATGTTCATATGTTGTCAATATTCAGTGTTTTATTGTTCGTAGTTAATATTGTAAATCCCACTTTCTTTATTTTCATGTACATGTTGGATGTCCCATTCAGTCAAAAATATCCTTTTGTAGGTGTTTATTAAACTTTGCATTCATATTTTGCTGGGGTTTTTTTTTAGAATTTTGTCGTATTTTGCTTGGTCTGAGAAGTAAAAGATGTTCATATGTTGTCAATATTCAGTGTTTTATTGTTCGTAGTTAATATTGTAAATCCTATTTTCTTTATTTTCATGTACATTTTGGGTGTCCCATTCAGTCAAAAATATCATTTTGTCGGTGTTTATTACACTTTGCATTCACACTTTGCTGTTTTTTACATTTTTGTCGCGTTTTGCCTGGTCTGAGAAGTAAAAGGTGTTCATATTTTGTTATTATTCAGTGTTTTATTGTTCATAGTTAATATTGTAAATCCCACTTTCTTTATCCTCATGTACATTTTTGGTGTTTCATTCAGTTAAAAATATTCTTTTGTAGGCGTTTATTAAACTTTGCATTCATATGTTGCTGTTTTTTTACATTTTTGTTGTTTTTTGCTTGGTCTGAGAAGTGAAAGATGTTCATATTTTGTTAATATTCAGTGTTTTATTGTTCATAATTAATATTGTAAATCCCACTTTCTCTGTCCTCATGTACATTTTGGTGTTTCATTCAGTAGAATATCATTTTGTTGGTGTTTATTAAACTTTGCATTCGTATTTTGCAGTTTTTTTTTACAATTTTGTCGTATTTTGCTTGGTCTGAGAAGTAAAAGATGTTCATATGTTGTCAATATTCAGTGTTTTATTGTTTGTAGTTAATACTGTAAATCCCACTTTCTTTATTTTCATGTACATGTTGGATGTCCCATTCAGTCAAAAATATCATTTTGTAGGTGTTTATTAAACTTTGCATTCATATGTTGCGGTTTTTTTACATTTTTGTTATGTTTTAGGTGGACTGAGAAGTAAAAAAAAAAATTCATATGTTGTTAATATTCAGTGTTTTATTGTTCATAGTTAATATTGTAAATCCCACTTTCTTTATTTTCATGTACATTTTGGGTGTTTCATTCAGTAAAATATCATTTTGTAGGTGTTTATTAAACTTTGCATTCGTATTTTGCAGTTTTTTTTTACAATTTTGTCGTGTTTTGCTTGGTCTGAGAAGTAAAAGATGTTCATATGTTGTCAATATTCAGTGTTTTATTGTTTGTAGTTAATACTGTAAATCCCAATTTCTTTATTTTCATGTACATGTTGGATGTCCCATTCAGTCAAAAATATCATTTTGTAGGTGTTTATTAAACTTTGCATTCATATGTTGCGGTTTTTTTACATTTTTGTTATGTTTTAGGTGGACTGAGAAGTAAAAAAAAAAATTCATATGTTGTTAATATTCAGTGTTTTATTGTTCATAGTTAATATTGTAAATCCCACTTTCTTTATTTTCATGTACATTTTGGGTGTTTCATTCAGTAAAATATCATTTTGTAGGTGTTTATTAAACTTTGCATTCATATGATGCTGTTTTTTTACATTTTTGTTATGTTTTAGGTGGACTGAGAAGTAAAAAAAAATTCATATGTTGTTAATATTCAGTGTTTTATTGTTCATAGTTAATATTGTAAATCCCACTTTCTTTATTTTCATGTACATTTCGGGTGTCCCATTCAGTCGTAAAAAATGTTTTTAAATTCCCTTCCTTTTTTTTTTTAAGTGTTCTGTCATAACTTTTTTTTAGAACTCTATTGGACATTGTGACTGTGGATGGGGGCGTGGCCTGCAGGCCTGCCGCGGAACGGGGTGTGCAAGGACTGGCCTTGAAGACAGCAACAAGTGAGTGGATGGCCCAGGTGGGCCTTGTTATCTAATCCCCTGTCACCCTTATTAGCAGCAGCCGGGCCGAGACATGGTGTTTGGAGTTGGAGGTGCTGATGAGCGGACGCAAGGGAAAATGCATTTTGCTGGAAAGCACACGCTTTTTTGTAGATTTGTTTGGATCTTAGTAATTCAGGCCCTTGGTGTGTGTGTGTGCGTGTGTGTGTGTGCGTGTGTGTCCGCATCAATACATTCTACAGGAAGAAGACGTGTGGCGGCCGCCTCAGGGGGAGGAGGGTGCATGTCAGGTTAGAGGGGTTCAGATGCATGCTCCATGCCACATATGGGTCACTTCTGCCAGGCCCCTAGGGCAGCAGAAGGCGGGGTCAGAAAGGAGGTGGTGACTGGGGGGAGGGGCTTAAATGATGAGGCATTCACTTGCAATGTCGCTCATGAGTGAATCGCAGTTATGTGCGCCCCCCCCCTCCCCCCCAGGCAAAATACAGACATCCAGTCGGAGAGCCGTGTGTGTGTGTGTGTGTGTGTGTGTATTCTTGTATTTCTAGCCTTCTTGAGACATGAAGAAGGAAAAGTATCTTCCATATGAGGAGGTGTGAACAAGTGATGACATAAATCCTGGTCCCAATAACATCTAATAGACAATGTCTCATTTGCACCCCTGCTGGTGACATCTGTCAAAAATGAGGGTGGTCCCAAAAAGGAGGGATTCTTTTCAAATTGACTCTGTTGCAAGTCTTGTGTGTTCTTGGTAGCTTGTTTGTGTGTGCTATGGCTATTGAGGTTTTTTTCTTTTCTGGTCTCAGTCTGGACCCCCCTCCCCGGGAGTACAGCCTTAGACTGAATATTTTTTTTACTCATCACCTCCACCCCCCCACCATGGTTTACCTGTTTTCCACCTTTTAAAAGGGCACCGGAAGTTGGCTCACCTGTCAGCACTCCTGTTCTGTCTCTTTGTAATGTTTGTCTGCTCTTGAGTGGGACTGTGCTGAAAACTGTGTGCCGCTTTAAAAAGTGCTCCCCCCCTCTGGCCAACATAGGAAATAACAAGTGTGTGTAAAAATGTAAAGTGCTCCCGCTCTGGTCAACATAGGAAATAACAAGTGTGTGTAAAAATATGAAGTGCTCCCGCTCTGGTCAACATATGAAATAACAAGTGTGTGTAAAAATGTGAAGTGCCCCCCCCCCCTCTGGCCAAGATATGAAATAACAAGTGTGTCTAAAATTTTGAAGTGCTCCCCGTCTGGCCAACATATGAAATAACAAGTAAGTGTAAAAAATTGAAATAATCCTGCTCTGGTCAACATATGAAATAACAAGTTTATGTAAGAATGTGAAGTGCTCCCGCTCTGGTCAACATATGAAATAACAAGTAGGTGTAAAATTGTTAAATGTTCCCCCTCCGGTCAGCATATGAAATAACAAGTAGGTGTAAAATTGTTAAATGCTCCCCCTCTGGTCAACATATGAAATAAAAAGTGGGTGTGAAAAATTGAAGTGCGCCTCCTCTGGTCAACATATGAAATAACGAGTAGGTGTAAAAAATTGAAATAATCCTGCTCCAGTCAACATATGAAATAACAATTGTATGTAAGAATGTGAAGTGCTCCCCCTCCGGTCAGCATATGAAATAACAAGTAGGTGTAAAATTGTTAAATGCTCCCCCTCTGGTCAATATATGAAATAAAAAGTGGGTGTGAAAAATTGAAGTGCGCCTCCTCTGGTCAATATATGAAATAACGAGTAGGTGTAAAAATTTGAAGTAATCCTGCTCTGGTCAAAATATGAAATAACAAGTGTATGTAAGAATGTGAAGTTCTCCCCCTCCGGTCAACATATGAAATAACAAGTGGGTGTAAAAATTACAAAATCTCCCCTTCTGTTCAACATATGAAATAACAAGTGTATGTAAGAATGTGAAGTTCTCCCCCTCCGGTCAACATATGAAATAACAAGTGGGTGTAAAAATTACAAAATCTCCCCTTCTGTTCAACATATGAAATAACAAGTAGGTGTAAAAATTTGAAGTGTTCCCCCTCTGGCCAACATATGAAATAACAAGTAAGTGTAAACAATTTAAATAATCCTGCTCTGGTCAACACATGAAATAACAAGTTTATGTAAGAATGTGAAGTGCTCCCCCTCT
>NC_084611.1:91727356-91747356 GCF_033978795.1 Nerophis ophidion
TTGACTCAAAAAAGGTCACTATTCAAGAACAACAACAAAAATTGGCAATATTGGGATAAAAGTCCGAATTTTATATGACAAGCGTTGCCCTTTTGCATGAAAAAAGTAATAATTTTGCATGAAAAAAGTTATAATTTTACATAAAAAATAAATAATTTTACATAAAAAATAATAACTTTACGAGAAAATATTGCAATATTACGGAAAAAGAAAGAATATCAGAAATTGTTCCCAATTTTATAAGGAATAAGTCGACACATTGTGAGAAAAAGACTGCTTTTAGTTCATTTAATTTGTTGTTTATAATTTGTTTTTAATCTTCATTGTTTACTTCAAGTTATTACAGTATGTCTCTACATACATATTTATTTATTTATTTTTTTAGTTTTGGCCAAAAGGGGACTGCGTGGCCTACTTTAGAGAGTGGCTGTGCCAGCAACCTAAGGGTTCCTGGTTCAATCCCTACCTTCTACCATCCTAGTCACGTCTGTTGTGTCCTTGAGCAAGACACTTCACCCTTGCTCCTGATGGGTGCTGGTTAGCGCCTTGCATGGCAGCTCCCACCATCAGTGTGTGAATGTGTGTGTGAACGGGTGAATGTGGAAGTAGTGTCAAAGCGCTTTGAGTTCCTTAAAAAAGGTAAAAAAGCGCTATAAAAGTATAACCCATTTAACATTGATTTAAATTGTCAGGAAAGAAAAGAAAGGAATTTAAAAAGTAAAAAGGTATATGTGTTTAAAAATCTTAAAATCATTTTTAAGGTTGTGTTATTTCTCTAAAATTGTCTTTCTGAAAGTTATAAGAAGCAAAGTAAAAAAACAAATGAATTTATTTAAACAAGTGAAGACCAAGTCTTTCAAATATTTTCTTGGATTTTCAAATTCTATTTGAGTTTTGTCTCTCTTAGAATTATCGGACAAAGTGAGAGCAGCTTGCTAGTAAATAAATACTATTTAAAAAATGGAGGCAGCTCACTGGTAAGTGCTGCTATTTGAGCTATTTTTAGAACAGGCCAGCGGGCGACTCATCTGGTCCTTACGGGCGACCTGGTCTTGGTGACCCCTGCTTTACACGCTGTGTCTGCTTGTAAGTACTCTGTGTGCATGCGCTGCCGAACATGCTCCCTTGCTCCTAAAACAGGCAATGTCACATTAAAAAAACAATTATGGCAAATTGGTCCTTTTCCAAAACAGAGTATAGTACCCTTTTTGATTCATTAGTACCACAAATCTATACTAGTACTAGTATACCGTGGAACCCTAATGGATACCCATTTGAAGAAAAAGGTCGGGCGAAGGAGCAGACATGAAGGATGTGTTCCCAGGTCAGATGTGGTTCAGCAATTTGTCGGCAGACCGCCACTAAAAGCCCGGCTGTCACCGACCCCAGGAAGAGAATTTAATAACAAAACCATCAAATCTAATAACAAAACCATCTCTCCTTTCGCCTTCCTTCCCCCGACCTCATCATCCTTCTTTCGCCGCTTCGGCAAGAAATGAATCCCCTTTGTTGAAGTCGCACCGAAAGGTGACGAAAATCTATTCGGGGAAATGACGAAAAAGAAACTTAAGCCAACCCAACATGCCAGATGGTTGCCTTCCAACTCATCTCCATGTATTTTCTTTTTTTCTTTAGGCACGGTGCTACCTTTCCCTACGCTTTGAACCCTGCGGCTTATAAAACGGTGCAGCTAATTTATGTTTTTTTTCGTGACGCATAGAGTTCTCATAAAACGCACTTAAAAGCGCTGGAATGCCGCCATCTTTTGGTGGTGCCTTGCTCTTCTTGACTGTTGTTCCGTCGTCCAGCCATCCATAGCGTGTCTACTCCCGTGGATTCGTCCGTCATCACTCCGAGCAACGTTTGCAAGTTTTACAATATAACTACAACAACTCGTACTTACTAAACCGTCCCATGTGTGACGTCCGTATTTATCCGCGCTATCGTGATCTAGTCAAGCAAGCATTAATAGCATTAGCTACTATGCTAACACGTTTACGACTGTCTGCGTTCATGTCGTTACCTTACAGTGGCATTCTTTTTGTATTGTTTCAGTTTTGTAAATTTACCAAAAACATCCTTGTGGAGTCTGTTTAGCTGATTGAAGAGCTAGCTTCCATGAAGATGACTTCTGTTTTGTTTGATCAGCCGTTTTACTGCCTTACAGACACTGTTTGGAAACAATTAAAGTATGTAAATAAACATTTACAGAATATTCATGTGTGAATAACTCATTTCACAACATATATATTTTGGGCAAATACATGGAAAAATATTTTTTCTTCTAAAATGTTAGTGGCTGCGGTTTATAAAATGGTGCGGCTAATTTATGCTTTTTTCGTCGCTGACGGCCGTGACGCAAAAAGTTCTCATAAAACACACTCAAAGGCGCTGGAATGCCGCCATCTTTTGGTGGTGCCTTGCCCTTCTTGACGGTCGTTCCGTCGCCCAGCCATCCATAGCGTGTCTACCCCCAAGGATTCTTCCTTCATCACTCCAAGCAACGTTTGCAGGTTTTACAATATAACTACAACAACTCGTACTTACTAAGCCGTCCCATGTGTGACGTCCGTATTTATCCAGGCTATCGTGATCTAGTCAAGCAAGCATTAATAGCATTAGCTACTATGCTAACACGTTTACGACTGTCTGCGTTCATGTCGTTACCTTACAGTGGCATTCTTTTTGTATTGTTTCAGTTTTGTAAATTTACCAAAAACATCCTTGTGGAGTCTGTTTAGCTGTTTGAAGAGCTAGCTTCCATGATGATGACTTCTGTTTTGTTTGATCAGCCGTTTTACTGCCGTGTTGCAGACACTGTTTGGAAACAATTAAAGTATGTAAATAAACATTTACAGAATATTTATGTGTGAAGAACTCATTTCACAACATATATATTTGTGGCAAATACATGGAAAAATATTTTTTTCTTCTAAAATTTTAGTGGCTGCGGTTTATAAAACGGTGCGGCTAATTTATGTTTTTTTCGTCGCTGACGACCGTGATGCAAAGAGTTCTCATAAAACATACTCAAAGGCGCTGGAATGCCGCCATCTTTTGGTGGCGCCTCGCTCTTCTTTACGATCGTTCCGTCGCCCAGCCATCCATAGCGTGTCTACCCCCAAGGATCCGTCCTTCATCACTCCGAGCAACGTTTGCAAGTTTTACAATATAACTACAACAACTCGTACTTACTAAACCGTCCCATGTGTGACGTCCGTATTTAGCCGCGCTATCGTGATCTAGTCAAGCAAGCATTAATAGCATTAGCTACTATGCTAACACGTTTACGACTGTCTGCGTTCATGTCGTTACCTTACAGTGGCATTCTTTTTGTATTGTTTCAGTTTTGTAAATTTACCAAAAACATCCTTGTGGAGTCTGTTTAGCTGATTGAAGAGCTAGCTTCCATGAAGATGACTTCTGTTTTGTTTGATCAGCCGTTTTACTGCCTTAGAGACACTGTTTGGAAACAATTAAGGTATGTAAATAAACATTTACAGAATATTTATGTGTGAATAACTCATTTCACAACATATATATTTGCGGCAAATATATGGAAAAAAAATGTTTTCTTGTAAAATTTTAGTGGGTGTGGCTTAGAAAACGGTGCGGCTAATTTATGTTTGTTTCGTTGCTGACGGCCGTGACGCAAAAATTTCTCATAAAACACACGCAAAGGCGCTGGAATGCCGCCATCTTTTGGTGGTGCCTTGCCCTTCTTGACTGTTGTTCCGTCGTCCAGCCATCCATAGCGTGTCTACTCCCGTGGATTCGTCCTTCATCACTCCAAGCAACGTTTCCAAGTTTTACAATATAACTACAACAACCCTTACTTACTAAACCGTTCCATGTGTGACGTCCGTATTTATCCGCGCTATCGTGATCTAGTCAAGCAAACATTATTAGCTAATATGCTAACACGTTTACGACTGTCTGCGTTTGTGTTATTACCTTAAAATGGCGTTCTTTTTGTATTGCTTCAGTTTTGTAAATTTACCAAAAACGTGCCCGTGGATTTATTGAGTCTGTTTAGCTGTTTGAAGAGCTAGCTTCCATGATGATGACTTCTGTTTTGTTTGATCAGCCGTTTTACTGCCTTAGAGACACTGTTTGGAAACAATTAAGGTATGTAAATAAACATTTACAGAATATTTATGTGTGAATAACTCATTTCACAACATATATATTTGCGGCAAATATATGGAAAAAAAAAGTTTTCTTGTAAAATTTTAGTGGGTGTGGCTTAGAAAACGGTGCGGCTAATTTATGTTTGTTTCGTTGCTGACGGCCGTGACGCAAAAATTTCTCATAAAACACACGCAAAGGCGCTGGAATGCCGCCATCTTTTGGTGGCGCCTCGCTCTTCTTTACGATCGTTCCGTCGCCCAGCCATCCATAGCGTGTCTACCCCCAAGGATTCGTCCTTCATCACTCCGAGCAACGTTTGCAAGTTTTACAATATAACTACAACAACTCGTACTTACTAAACCGTCCCATGTGTGACGTCCGTATTTATCCGCGCTATCGTGATCTAGTCAAGCAAGCATTAATAGCATTAGCTACTATGCTAACACGTTTACGACTGTCTGCGTTCATGTCGTTACCTTACAGTGGCATTCTTTTTGTATTGTTTCAGTTTTGTAAATTTACCAAAAACATCCTTGTGGAGTCTGTTTAGCTGTTTGAAGAGCTAGCTTCCATGATGATGACTTCTGTTTTGTTTGATCAGCCGTTTTACTGCCGTGTTGCAGACACTGTTTGGAAACAATTAAAGTATGTAAATAAACATTTACAGAATATTTATGTGTGAAGAACTCATTTCACAACATATATATTTGCGGCAGATATATGGAAAAAAAATGTTTTCTTGTAAAATTTTAGTGGGTGTGGCTTAGAAAACGGTGCGGCTAATTTATGTTTGTTTCGTTGCTGACGGCCGTGACGCAAAAATTTCCCATAAAACACACGCAAAGGCGCTGGAATGCCGCCATCTTTTGGTGGTGCCTTGCCCTTCTTGACTGTTGTTCCGTCGTCCAGCCGTCCATAGCGTGTCTACTCCCGTGGATTCGTCCTTCATCACTCCGAGCAACGTTTGCAAGTTTTACAATATAACTACAACAACTCGTACTTACTAAACCGTCCCATGTGTGACGTCCGTATTTATCCGCGCTATCGTGATCTAGTCAAGCAAACATTATTAGCTAATATGCTAACACGTTTACGACTGTCTGCGTTCGTGTTATTACCTTAAAATGGCGTTCTTTTTGTATTGCTTCAGTTTTGTAAATTTACCAAAAACGTGCCCGTGGATTTATTGAGTCTGTTTAGCTGTTTGAAGAGCTAGCTTCCATGACGATGACTTCTGTTTTGTTTGATCAGCCGTTTTACTGCCTTACAGACACTGTTTGGAAACAATTAAGGTATGTAAATAAACATTTACAGAATATTTATGTGTGAATAACTCATTTCACAACATATATATTTGCGGCAAATACATGGAAAAATATTTTTTTCTTCTAAAATTTTAGTGGCTGCGGTTTATAAAACGGTGCGGCTAATTTATGTTTTTTTCGTCGCTGACGACCGTGATGCAAAGAGTTCTCATAAAACACACTCAAAGGCGCTGGAATGCCGCCATCTTTTGGTGGCGCCTCGCTCTTCTTTACGATCGTTCCGTCGCCCAGCCATCCATAGCGTGTCTACCCCCAAGGATTCGTCCTTCATCACTCCGAGCAACGTTTGCAAGTTTTACAATATAACTACAACAACTCGTACTTACTAAACCGTCCCATGTGTGACGTCCGTATTTATCCGTGCTATCGTGATCTAGTCAAGCAAGCATTAATAGCATTAGCTACTATGCTAACACGTTTACGACTGTCTGCGTTCATGTC
Source organism: Nerophis ophidion (assembly GCF_033978795.1). Classification (NCBI taxonomy): domain Eukaryota; kingdom Metazoa; phylum Chordata; class Actinopteri; order Syngnathiformes; family Syngnathidae; genus Nerophis; species Nerophis ophidion. Next base: position 91,733,254 of record NC_084611.1, read on the forward strand.
GTTACCTTACAGTGGCATTCTTTTTGTATTGTTTCAGTTTTGTAAATTTACCAAAAACATCCTTGTGGAGTCTGTTTAGCTGTTTGAAGAGCTAGCTTCCATGATGATGACTTCTGTTTTGTTTGATCAGCCGTTTTACTGCCTTAGAGACACTGTTTGGAAACAATTAAGGTATGTAAATAAACATTTACAGAATATTTATGTGTGAATAACTCATTTCACAACATATATATTTGTGGCAAATACATGGAAAATCTTTTTTTCTTCTAAAATTTTAGTGGGTGTGGCTTATAAAATGGTGCAGCTAATTTATGTTTTTTTCGTCGCTGACGACCGTGACGCAAAGAGTTCTCATAAAACACACTCAAAGGCGCTGGAATGCCGCCATCTTTTGGTGGTGCCTTGCCCTTCTTGACTGTTGTTCCGTCGCCTGGCCGTCCATAGCGTGTCTACTCCCGTGGATTCTTCCTTCATCACTCCAAGCAATGTTTGTAAGTTTTACAATATAACTAAAACAACTCTTACTTACTAAACCGTCCCATGTGTGACGTCCGTATTTATCCAGGCTATCGTGATCTAGTCAAGCAAGCATTAGTAGCATTAGCTAATATGCTAACACGTTTACAACTGTCTGCGTTCATGTTGTTACCTTACAGTGGCATTCTTTTTGTATTGTTTCAGTTCTGTAAATTTACCAAAAACGTCCTCTAGCCGTCCATAACGTTCCTACTAGTACAGATTCTCCATTCACTGCTCCGAGCAACATATTTAAGTTTTACAATACAACTAAAACAGTTTTTGATTACTAAACCGTCCTGTGTGTGATGTCTGTAAGAGTGTTGTCGTGCACATTAGTACGTGCTATCGGGATGTAATATGCTAACACGTTTACGAGTGTTTGTGTTACTATTATTAATTTACAACGACTCTTCACCAATTCGTCAGTGAATTCCCCGAAACGCCACCGTGGCGTAATCGAGTCTGTTTAGCATGATTGGAGAGCTAGCTTCCACAGCTAACGGGTCCGTGACCATGACTGACGTTTTGTTTGATCAGCCGTTTTACTGCCTTGTCACATACACCGTTTGGAAAGAATTAAGGTATGTAAATAAACATTTACAGAATATTTATGTGTAAATAACTCATTCAAAAACATATATATATATATATATATACACATTTTTTTTCTTCTTCTAAAATGTAGTGGGTGTGGCTTATATAGCGGTGCGCTCTAATAAAAAACACGGTTTATTATTGTCTTCAAGTCAATTTATTAAACACCTTTAACATGTTAACAAAACACATTTTTTACTATAATTTTTTTAGTCATGCTCTATAAAAAGAAAATACAAATAAAATATGTTTTCTTTTTGAACGAATATTCATTACATCAGGGGTGTCTAAACTTTTTCCACTAAGGCCGCACACTGAAAAATCAAAGCAAGCGGGGGCCATTTTCATATTTCTTATTTTAAAAACCAATACAATATACACTTTTTTTTATTTTTAATTGTTGGGGCTCCCTCAATTTAGGTCTTAAGGACCCAGAAGGGTTTCAGTCTTAAATAAGGTTCAAAATAAGTCATATATTAGTTTTTTTTGATAAAACCCTTGAATCGCTAAATCTACTTCATTATTTGTTTTACTTTTTACGAGCTTTTTGTCGAAACCCTATTTTTTGAGGCAAAATACAAAATACACATTATTTTTCCCAAAAAGATCTTTAAAGTGAAATGTTTAATGTGAAGTAATTGGATCCCTAAATAGGTCAATAATTCATAGCAAAATTTATTTGAATGTATTTTTTTTTAGCAAAGACAGTTATTAAAATCCACTAAAATCCTTAGGGATCCAAAAGTGCTCCACTCATAAAAAGGTCATGCTTTTTATTTTCTTTAATTATTTTTTTTTTCATTCAACACTTAAATCTCTATATCAGCTTCAGATAATATATTGTAATTGGTTTAGTATATTTATAATAACAATCAATAGGATAATTAGTATAAGAAGTATTAGTACATAATTAATATGGATTTTTTTCTTCTAATTTTCATATTTTTCATGTTTTATGTTTGTTGTATTTATGTCCTTTTTGTACTTAAAATCAATCAATAATTTACAGCAACATGGATTTTTATTCATTATTATGTTTTTGAGAAATTGTTGAAAAAATTATGTTATTAGAGTCAACAATGCAACTTTTTCTCGTTGCATTTCACCTATTTGCTCTTTTATTCCACTTTTTAATGTTTAAAAAATATATATATATTTTTGTGTTTTTAGAATGATGTGCTGAGGGGCCAGTAAAACATTAGCTGCGGGCCGCAAATGGCCCCCGGGCCACACTTTGGACACCCTGCATTACCTGAAAGCTAGCATTACCATCACAACTCACAGGGGGGCGCCACACACGACATTCATCGTGAGACCGCCGCCAATATCACACACAGAGGCCCAAAAAGGGAGGGCGGGGAGATTTACGAGCACCTTTGAATCTAATCTTGGAAGTTCTTGTAAAAATCTGTGCACACGTGTGGTTACAACACCAGCACGGCCGAGCACCACAGTCCGGCCCCTGGGGGCTGAGCGGGGGTCAGCAGGGGTGAAGAAAACTTGCCACCTGCTACTGTTAGTCCTCTCTCACACACCCACACACACACACACACACACACACACACACACACACACACACACACACACACACACACACACACACACACACACACACACACACACACACAGGTTCTTGTCGTTTCGACCTTCTGGGGACCTGAAAAAAAGGCCTCCCTCTTTAGGAGCAGCCCTTCTAGATATATAAAAAGTGTAGTTACAACATTAATACTATGGAAATGTAAAAAAAGGTAAGCTTCTATTATTACTTTTTGTTTTTTTAGGGACCGAATGTCCCTTTGGGACAGAGGACCCTATTGTATTTCTAAGGTTTTATTATTATCATACCGCCGCCACTTTGAGCTGTAATTTGACCCCCTTAAAATGTTTCAAAACTCACCAAATTTGACACACATATCAGGACTGGCAAAAATTGCCATCTAATAAAAAAAAAAAAAAAAAAAAAAAAAAACTCAAAATTGCGCTCCAGCGCCCCCTAGGAAGAAAACACGGACAAAACTGCCTGTAACTTCTGGTAGGAATGTCGTAGTGACATGAAACAAAAATCTCTATGTAGGTCTGACTTAAACCTAGATTTCATACACTCACACCCCTCAGCAAAAATCAACAAGAAGTTGTCAAAAACTCCTTTAAAATACTATGGAAATGTAAAAAAAGGTAAGCTTCTATTATTACTTTTTGTTTTTTTAGGGACCGAATGTCCCTTTGGGAAAGAGGACCCTATTGTATTTCTAAGGTTTTATTATTATCATACCGCCGCCACTTTGAGCTGTAATTTGACCCCCTTAAATGTTTCAAAACTCACCAAATTTGACACACATATCAGGACTGGCAAAAATTGCCATCTAATAAAAAAAAAAAAAAAAAAAAAAAACTCAAAATTGCGCTCCAGCGCCCCCTAGGAAGAAAACACTGACAAAACTGCCTGTAACTTCTGGTAGGAATGTCGTAGTGACATGAAACAAAAATCTCTATGTAGGTCTGACTTAAACCTAGATTTCATACACTCACACCCCTCAGCAAAAATCAACAAGAAGTTGTCAAAAACTCCTTTAAAACAAAATGTTCCTAAAATTTTTAATTTTTGCCTTTTTGAGCTGTAATTCGACCCCCTTAAAATGCTTCAAAACTCACCAAACTGGACACACGCATCAGGACTGGCGAAAATTGCCATCTAATAAAAAATAAAAAATGAAAAAAACCCTCAAAATTGCGCTCTGGCGCCCCTTAAGAAAAAACACAGACAAAACTGCTTGTAACTTCCGTTAGAAATGTTGTAAAAACATGAACCAAAAACCTCTATGTAGGTCTGACTTAGACCTATATTTCATACACTCACACCCTTCAGCAAAAATCAACAAGAAGTTGGCAAAAACTCCTTTAAAACAAAATTTTCCAAAGATTTTTTATTTTTGCTTTTTTGAGCTGTAATTTGACCCCCTTAAAATGCTTCAAAACTCACCAAACTGGACACACACATCAGGACTGGCGAAAATTGCCTTCTTATAAAAAATAAAAAATAAAAACAAAAGTCAAAATTGCGCTCTACCGCCTCCTAGGAAAAAACAGACAAAACTGCTTGTAACTTCCGTTAGAAATGTTGTAAAAACATGAAACAAAAACCTCTACGTAGGTCTGACTTGAACCTCGATTTCATACACTTACACCTTTCAGCAAAAATCAACAAGAAGTTGTCAAATACCCCTTCAATACAACATTTTCTTAAAAAATGTCACTTTAGCCACTTTGAGCTGTAATTTGACCTCCTTAAACTGCTTCAAAACTAACCAAACTGGACACACACATCAGGACTGGCGAATATTGCCATCTAATAAAAAAACACCAAACCCCAAAACTCAAAATTGCGCTCTAGCACCCCCTAGGAAAAAACACAGACAAAACTGCCTGTAACTTCTGGTAGGAATGTCGTAGAGACATGAAACAAAAATCTCTATGTAGGTCTGACTTAGACCTAGATTTCATACACCTACACCCTTCAGCAAAAATCAACAAAAAGTTGTCAAATACCCCTTCAATACAAAATGTTCCTAAAAAATGTCATTTTTGCTTCATTGAGCTGTAATTTGACCTCCTTAACATGCTTCAAAACTCACCAAATTTGACACACACATCAGGACTGGCAAATATTGCCATCTAATAAAAAATAAAAAATAAAACTCAAAATTGCGCTCTGGCGCACCCTAGGAAAAAACACAGACAAAACTGCTTGTAACTTCCGTTAGAGATGTTGTAAAAACATGAAACAAAAACCTCTATGTAGGTCTGACTTAGACCTATATTTCATAAACTTACATCCTTCAGCAAAAATCAACAAGTTGGCAAAAACTCCTTTAAAACAAAATGTTCCTAAAATTTTTTATTTTTGCCTTTTTGAGCTGTAATTCGACCCTCTTAAAATGCTTCAAAACTCACCAAACTGGACACACATATCAGGACTGGCGAATATTGCGATCTGATAAAAAAACAACAACCCAAAACTCAAAATTGCGCTCTAGCGCCCCTAGGAATAAAACACTGACAAAACTGCTCCTAGGAAGAAAACACGGACAACTGCCTGTAACTTCTGGTAGGAATGTCGTAGAGACATGAAACAAAAACCTCTATGTAGGTCTCACGTAGACCTACATTTCATCAATTGATATCCTTCAGCAAAAATCAACAGGAAGTTGGCAATTACCCCTTAAAACCAAACGTTTTGTAAAAACCTGTCACCTTTTTTCAAACATTATCTCCTCTGAGCACGTTTGTTGTGTCGGCTTTAAATTATTACACACACTTGTTATTTAATATGTTGAGCAGAGGGGGGGCACTACAATTTCTTACACACACTGGTTATTTCATATGTTGGCCAGAGGGGGAGTACTTCAATTTTTGATACACACTTGTTATTTTAAATGTTGACCAGAAGTGGAGTACTACATTTTTTACACAGACTTGTTATTTCATATGTTGACCAGAGGGGAAGCACTTAAATTTTTGACACCCACTTGTTATTTCATATGTTGACCAGAGGGGGAGCACTTTTAAAACCGGCATGCAGTTTCCAGCACAGTCCCACTCGAGAGCAGACAAACATTACAAGGAGACAGACCAGGACTGCTGACGGGTCAGCCAACTTCTGGTGTCCTTTTAAAAGGTGGAAAACAGGTAAACATTAGTGGAGGGGTGGGGGGTGATGAGTAAAAAGAAAATTCAGCCTAAGGCTGGACTGGTCCAGACTGAGACCAGGAAAAAAACAAACTCAATAGACATAGCACACACAAACAAGTTACAAAGAACACACAAGACTTGCAACAGAGTCAATTTGAAAAAAATACTCCATTTTGTGGAAAAAAAAATCAGTCCAAGGCTGGACTGGCTCAGACTGAGACCAGGAAAAAAAAAACTCAATAGCCATAGCACACACAAACAAGTTACAAAGAACACACAAGACCTGCAACAGAGTCAATTTGAAAAAAATACTCCATTTTGGGAAAAAAAAAATCTGTCCAAGGCTGGACTGGTCCAGACTGAGACCAGGAAAAAAAACCTCAGTAGCCATAGCACACACACACAAGTTACAAAGAACACACAAGACTTGCAACAGAGTCAATTTGAAAAATCGTTCCTTTTTGTGACCACCCTCAATTTTGATAAATGTCACCAGCAGGCGTGCAAATGAGACATTCTCCATTAGATGCAACGGTTGATGATTTGGGCCCTAACTTGTTCACCGGTCCTCATATGGACGAAACTTTTCCTTACGGATGTCTCCAGAAGGCTACCAATACAAGACACACACACACACACACACACACACACACACACACACACACACACACACACACACACACACGCACACACACACACACACACAAACACACACACACACACACACACAAACAAGTTATAAAGAACACACAAGACTTGCAACAGAGTCAATTTGAAAAATCGTTCCTTTTTATGACCACCCTCAATTTTGATAAATGTCACCAGCAGGGGTGCAAATGAGACATTCATCATTAGATGCAACGGTTGATGATTTCGGCCCTAACTTGTTCACCGGTCCTCATATGGACGAAACTTTTCCTTACGGATGTCTCCAGAAGGCTACCAATATAAGAAGACACACACACACACACACACACACACACACACACACACACACACACACACACACACACACACACACACAAACAAGTTACAAAGAACACACAAGACTTGCAACAGAGTCAATTTGAAAAATCGTTCCTTTTTGTGACCACCCTCAATTTTGATAAATGTCACCAGCAGGGGTGCAAATGAGACATTCTCCATTAGATGCAACGGTTGATGATTTCGGCCCTAACTTGTTCACCGGTCCTCATATGGACGAAACTTTTCCTTACTGATGTCTCCAGAAGGCTATAAACACACACACACACACACACACACACACACACACACACACACACACACACACACACACACACACACACACACAATACATTTACACTACACACACCTCTCGCTATATCCGCACTCCCTTGTGTTTTACCAACACCGGAAACTTTCAGACTAATAGTCACAGCTCAGGGCTTTACTCACACTTTCCGAGCTTTTAATGGCAGCTCGACTTACAGCAGTAATACATATCACTCAGCGTACACACACACACACACACACACACACACACACACACACACACACACACACACACACACACACACCGGGGCCTCCTATCACCGAGCTGTGAATAACCCAGCCGACACCCTCCTCTGCAGTGGCTATCCAGCCGTTAGCGGCGGGCTAGAGAGAGCAGAGGAATGTGAGCAGGAGGAATTTGGTAAGCTAAAGTCACCAAAGTTTGAGCCGTGGTCACGTATGACCTCGGCGAACCTGAGCTTCCGCGTTTTGGCCATTTTCTTTGGCCTTTTGTGCTATTTTCGCAGCTTTTTTTTTGGTATTTATCATTTTTTAGGGCAGGGGTGTCCAAAGTGCAGCCATTTGCGGCCCGCAGGTCATTTTTTAACGGCCCGACGGCCCAATTTAAAAATACGATTGAAAAAATAAATTAAAACATAAAAAATGTAACGAAAGAGCAAACAGTTGGAATGTAACAATAAAATTGTCAGGCTTGCCACTGACAGGTTGTTTGTGTTTTAGTTTTTCCTCTGTGTGTGTTTAGCATTTCCTGTTTTTAGTTCCTGTCAGTGCTCTTATTTTGTCTGATTGACACTGGGCCACACCTGGTGCCAATCAGCCCGATCCTATTTGTACCTGCTTTTGTCCTCCAGTCAGTGCTGGATTGTTGTCTTGTCGATGACTTCCGTATTGTCGTTTCATGTCGAGTCATTGCAGCGTAGTGGTAAGCTATCTTTCGGTGTCTGTTTGTAGCTTACTGTTTTTTGTTCCCTGCTTCCGTTTTGTTTTCATTCTACAAGTAACGACTTATGTTTTCCTGTTTGCTACTCGCTAGCTTCCGCGCTAGGCCCCTTTTTGTTTCTTGCTAGCTTCCATGCAAAATACCCTTTGTTGTGTTATCCGCTTTGTGCGCGTCCTTTGTTAGTACCCTATGAAGGACTAAATTAAAATGTATTTATTATTCTTCACAACAAAAAACATTTACTTGAACATTGATTTAAATTGTCAGGAAAGAAAAGGAAGGAATTTAAAAGGTAAAAAGGTATATGTGTTCAAAAATCTTAAAATCATTTTTAAGGTTGTATTTTTTCTCTAAAATTGTCTTTCTGAAAGTTATAAGAAGCAAAGTGAAAAAATAAATGAATTTATTTAAACAAGTGAAGACCAAGTCTTTAAAATATTTTCTTGGATTTTCAAATTCTATTTGAGTTTTGTCTCTCTTAGAATTAAAAATGTCGAGCAAAGCGAGACCAGCTTGCTAGTAAATAAATACAATTTAAAAAATAGAGGCAGCTCACTGGTAAGTGCTGCTATTTGAGCTATTTTTAGAACAGGCCAGCGGGCGACTCATCTGGTCCTTACGGGCGACCTGGTGTTGGTGACCCCTGGTCTACGCGTTTCTCCTCAATTGAGCCAAATGTATTTCTGTCTCTGTTTAATTCCTTGCTTCTTGTCTTGTTTAATAGATGTCATCAGTATTTGAACCTGACAATGACCCAAGGCAAACAACCTTCCCTAGTCATGGTGGGAAAAACCCCCCACAATATTACACAAAGTTGAAACACAAACGCACAAATGTATTTCTGTCTCTGTTTAATTCCTTGCTTCTTGTCTTGTTTAATAGATGTCATCAGTGTTTGAACCTGACAATGACCCAAGGCAAACAACCTTCCCTAGTCATGGTGGAAAAAAAACCCCACAATATTACACAAAGTTGAAACACAAACGCACAAATGTATTTCTGTCTCTGTTTAATTCCTTGCTTCTTGTCTTGTTTAACAGATGTCATCAGTGTTTGAACCTGACAATGACCCAAGGCAAACAACCTTCCCTAGTCATGGTGAGGAAAAAAATACAATATTACACAAAGTTGAAACACAAACGCAAAAATTTATTTCTGTCTCTGTTTAATTCCTTGCTTCTTGTCTTGTTTAATAGATGTCATCAGTGTTTGAACCTGACAATGACCCAAGGCAAACAACCTTCCCTAATCATGGTGGGAAAAAAATAAATCTACAATATTACACAAAGTTGAAACACAAACGCACAAATGTATTTCTGTCTCTGTTTAATTCCATGCTTCTTGTCTTGTTTAATAGTTGTCATCAGTGTTTGAACCTGACAATGACCCAAGGCAAACAACCTTCCCTAGTCATGGTGGGAAAAAAATAAATCTACAATATTACACAAAGTTGAAACACAAACGCACAAATTTATTTTTGTCTCTGTTTAATTCCTTGCTTCTTGTCTTGTTTAATAGATGTCATCAGTGTTTGAACCTGACAATGACCCAAGGCAAACAACCTTCCCTAATCATGGTGGGAAAAAAATAAATCTACAATATTACACAAAGTTGAAACACAAACGCACAAATGTATTTCTGTCTCTGTTTAATTCCTTGCTTCTTGTCTTGTTTAATAGATGTCATCAGTGTTTGAACCTGACAATGACCCAAGGCAAACAACCTTCCCTAGTCATGGTGAGGAAAAAAATACAATATTACACAAAGTTGAAACACAAACGCAAACATTTATTTCTGTCTCTGTTTAATTCCTTGTTTCTTGTCTTGTTTAATAGATGTCATCAGTGTTTGAACCTGACAATGACCCAAGGCAAACAACCTTCCCTAGTCATGGTGGGAAAAAAAAAATCTACAATATTACACAAAGTTGAAACACAAACGCACAAAAGTTTTTGCCTGCTAACTCAGCGTGACCTAAAACCTCACAGTGCCTCATTGTCGCCACGGAAACACGCTTCAATTAGAAGGATCCTCTCTGCTCGACAAGCAGCCGTCATCCATCACTCCATCCGTCGGAATGTCGGAATGAGACGGAGAAAGGCGAAACGTCGGAAGTCATCGGAGCCGCTCCGACGGGGCCCCCGGTGAGGCGGTTGTGGGGAAATGACGAGTCAGGGGAAATGAAGCGGGATCACTAAAACATGTCTTCAAATACGTTGGTGTGAAGAAGATACTCGCTGGAAATGAGGCCTGACATCACTAAACTTATGTACCGCCCCCCCAACCCCCCGCCCCCCCCCCCCCCCCCCCCACACACACACACACACCCAAAGACCTGTGGGTTTTGTCCGTACATGCAGGCGGTGAGGCCATATTATGCATTATTAACCCTTTCCTCTCCTCTCTCCTCTGGAGTCAATCGCCCCCATTAACCCCCTCAGCCCCCCCTCGCAACCCCCCACCCCCCTTGGAACCCCCCACCCCCCTTGGAACCCCTCACCCCCCCGACCCAATTCCCATCGCCTCAGTGCTGTCAGGCGTCATGTCGGTGCTCTCCAACACACTACGTGAACTATCGGACTAAAGTGTTTTATTAGTTTTTATTTATTTATTTATTAATAAATTTATAGAGTATCCATCCATCTTCTCGGGTCACGGGGGCAGCAGCCTAAGCAGGGAAGCCCAGACTTCCGTCTCCCCAGCAACTTTGTTCAGCCCAACCCGGGGGATCCCGAGGCGTTCCAAGGCCAGCCTGGAGACATAGTCTTCCCAACGTGTCCTGGGTCTTCTTCTCCTACCGGTCGGACGTGCCCTAAACACCTCCCTAGGGAGCCGTTCGGGTGGCATCCTGACCAGATGCCCGAACCACCTCATCTGGCAGCGGCTTTACTTTGAGCTCCAGAGCTTCTCACCTTATCTCTAAGGGAGAGACCCACCACCCGGCGGAGGAAACTCATTTGGACCGCTTGTACCCGTGATCTTGTCCTTTCGGTCATAACCCAAAGCTCATGACCATAGGTGAGGATGGGAAGGTAGATGGACCGGAAAATTGAGAGCTTTGCCTTCCGGCTCAGCTCCTTCATCACCACAACGGATCGATACGGCGTCCGCATTACTGAAGACACCGCACCGATCCCACAATCCACTCTTCCCCCACTTGAGAACAAGACTCCTAGGTACTTGAACTCCTCCACTTGGGGCAGGGTCTCCTCCCCAACTCAGAGATGGCACTCCACCCTTTTCCGGGCGATAACCATGGACTCGGACTTGGAGGTGCTGATTCTCATCCCAGTCGCTTCACACTCGGCTGCGAACCGATCCAGTGAGAGCTGAAGATCCCGGTCAGATGAAGCCATCAGGACCACATCATCTGCAAAAAGCAGAGACCTAATCCTGCGGTCACCAAACCAGAACCCCTCAACGCCTTGACTGCGCCTAGAGATTCCGTCCATAAAAGTTATGAACAGAATCGGTGACAAAGGACAGCCTTGGCGGTCCAACCCTTACTGGAAACGGGTCCGACTTACTCCCAGCAATGCGGACCAAGCTCTGACACTGATCATACAGGGAGTGGACCGCCACAATCAGACAGTCCGATACCCCATACTCTCTGAGAACTGCCCACAGGACTTCCCGAAGGACACGGTCCAATGCCTTCTCCAAGTCCACAAAGCACATGTAGACTGGTTGGGCAAACTACCATGCACCCTCAAGAACCCTGCCCAGAGTATAGAGCTGGTCCACAGTTCCACGACCTGGATCCGAGTTTCATAGAGTATATGAAACTAAATTCTTGGGAATACTAATTGATCATGAATTATGTTGGAAAGCGCATATTGAATAAATAAAGGGAAAAATATCCAAATCCATTGCTATTCTGTATGAACTATAAAGTAAGAAACATGTCAGCATATGTTTTATTATTGTTTTATTTTTCCATATTTAACATAACGTAATTACATTTATGTTTATAAAACAAACATAGTGTCAGAGTTAGTTTGTGACGAACCCCAAGATGCAGAGATGGAGGCAGGCATGGAGTGAGAAAACATGATTTAATTCAAATATTACAACAAGAAGAAACCAAAAGGCGCACAAGGCGGAAAACAAACTAAGGGAGCTAGCATGGGAGCTAGAAAATAAAAGGAGCTTAACATGGAAGTTAGCAAAAACAAAAAAGGGTCTAGCGTGGAAGCTAGCGGGTAGCGAGCAGGAAAACAGAAGTCGTAACGTGTAGTACAAAACAAACTGGAAGCAGGGAACAAAAAACAGTAAGCTACAAACATCTAACGGATATAGCTTACCGCTACGCTGCAAATAGAAGACACGGCACGACACGGCAGGAGCGACAAGAGCGACATCGACAAGACAATAATCCAGCACTGACTGGAGGACAAAAGAAGGTACAAATAAGAGCGGGCTGATTGACACCAGGTGTGGCCAGGTGCCAATCAGCCACAGCTGAGGTGAAACAGCGCTCAGGGAGAAAGACAGGAAACTAACAAAATAAGAGCGCTGACAGGAACTAAAAACAGGAAATACTAATACTAACAGAGGAAAAACTAAAACACAAACAAACTGTCAGTGGCAAGCCTGACACTTAGAGCCAATAATTCAACTTCAAAAAAGGGTGATTAGAATATTACATAAAGTGTGCTACTATGAACATACCAGTCCTAGATGTAGAAGTTCTAATGTGCTAAAATTTTCAGATATTGTGTTTTTAAAAACATTGGAAGTTAACTTTGGAGTAAAGAACAACAGCCTTCCAGCTTGTATTCGTAGGTTACTTAAATTAAGAGGAGAAGAACTATCATTTACGGGGGATATTGATTTTCGAAATAGGTAAAGTAAGAAGGAAAATACAATATAAACGTATTTCAGTTTTAGGAGTTAAATGGTGGAACAAGCTCAGTGAGGAGTTGAAGACATATTCTTCTTTGTTAAGCTTTAAGAAAACCTTGAAAGATGAAATAATTGGTCGCAGCTTACTGTGAGGTTTGTTCTCCCGGGATGCAATCGGACTATTCCGGACAAGGCTTGCAGGTAGGAACGTATTTATGTCCTCAAGAAATCTTGCCAGGGCATGAGGTAAATAAACAAACTATGCCGTGGAACAAACACGAAAATTTAGCAGGAAACAAACAGCATAAACTACGGCCTGGAACAAACACAAAATTGTGGCATTAAACAAACAGCATAAACTACGACCTGGAACAAACACCAAACCGTGGCATGAAACACACAGCATAAACTATTGCCTTGAAAAAAAAAACGTGGCATGAAACAAACAACATAAATTATGGCCGGGAACGAACACAAAACTGTGGCATGAAACACACAGCATAAACTACGGCCTGGAACAAACACAAAACTGCGGCATAAAACAAACAGCATAAACTACGGCCTGGAAGGAACACAAAACTGTGGCATGAAACAAACAGCCTAAACTACGACCTGAAACAAACACAAAACCGTGGGATGAAACAAACAGCATAAACTACGGCCTGGAACAAACACAAAACCGTGGCATGAAACAAACAGCATAAACTATGACCTGGAACAAACACAAAACCGTGGGATGAAACAAACAGCATAAACTATGGGCTGGAACAAACACAAAACCATGTCATGAAACAAACCGCATAAACTATGGCCTGTAACAAACACAAAACTGTGGCATGAAACAAACCGCATAAACTACGGCCTGTAATAAACACAAAACTGTGGCATGAAACAAACAGCATAAACTACGGCCTGGAACAAACACAAAACCGTGGCATGAAACAAACAGCATAAACTATGGCCTGGAATAAACGCAAAACTGTGGCATCAAACAAACAGCATAAACTACGGCCTGGAACAAACACAAAACTGTGGCATAAAACAAACAGCATAAACTACGGCCTGGAGCAAACACAAAACCGTGGCATAAAACAAACAGCATAAATTACGACCTGGAACAAACACAAAACTGTGGCATGAAACAAACAGCATAAACTACGGCCTGGAACAAACACAAAACCGTGGCATGAAACAAACAGCATAAACTATGGCCTGGAATAAACGCAAAACTGTGGCATGAAACAAACAGCATAAACTACGGC